>NW_019174705.1:261825-849245 GCF_002260705.1 Seriola dumerili | reverse complement strand
ATTTAGGTGGACTGGGGCTGGACTCAAACCTGGGACACTGTGATTACATGGTTAGAAGTTTAAGGTCACCATGACACATAAGTTGTTTGTTTTGTCCCACCAACAGCCCAAAACACAAAGTAATTCAGTTTACTGTCGTATAAGGCAAAGACAATCCTCACAAATGAATAACTGGAACTAGGTAATGTTTGCTTGAAAAATAATCAAATAATCAATTAATGACATAGCAATTTATCAACTGAACTTTACATGGATCTATACACACCAAATTGGATTAGGTAATTGTATGTGTACAGCGCAGGGTTTCTCTGATCGATCAACTGTTGTTCAGTGTATAAAATATCTCCAAAAGTTGTTAAAATGATATGAAACAGAGAAAATCAGCAAGTAGTAAATAGTGACATCAACAATCAATCGATTATCAGAATTATTGGCGAGTAATTTTCTTTCCAGCACGAGTAAGCAAATCTTTATGACGCTGAGTAAGGCTAGAATGTATAAACAAAACATCAGAGGCAATCATTTACTGAGGCAGTACAGAGATCAGAGAGCAGGCACACCCTGATAATGCTGGCCTGTAATAACAATACTACACATTAGCTGGCATGGAAGATGGAGCCACATCGAAAAGCTCTGTCACTACACATTACTTTAGCATGAATGTTTTCTTATAAAACACCACATGCGCTGTTGAAGTTGTAGACAAATTCATCATGGCACTCGATGGGATATTATTTTCATAGAGAACATGGAACTTAATATGTCACTGCTGAAATTCTGCTCTCTCTCTCTCTCTCCCTCTTTTCCATCCAGATGCTATTCCTAGCGCAGACCAAGTGCGTATTACACCCTCCCTCAGAAGTCAGAAGGGCTCCGTATGGACAAAAAACAGAGTCAACTTTGATCATTGGGAGGCCGAGGTGGCCTTCAGAGTATCTGGAAGAGGCAGAATGGGAGCAGACGGCTTGGTAAGGAGGGGTGACACTGCAGGGGAGAGAGCCAGGTTTCCTTTTTAGGGAATAACATATAGTATACAATTCATCAGTGCACAATACACTGATACCCACTTTTGATCACAGTTAAAGTTTAGTTTAAGGTTTAGTATAAGTCCTATTATCTAAGAACTGTCTTCTCTGACCCGCAGCACAGTTACTCTGACACAACACTGAACTGGCATAATAACTGTATCTACGAGTGTATGCATTTACTCTAAAACTGAGTAGTAGACCTCAATACTTTGAGTATCGACTGAAGTGTGTCTGTGGCATTGCGCATCAAGAATCTGAAGTTGGTTTTTAAATGCTTGGTCACATTCTTGATTACTTGTGCAGATATTTCATAATTTAAATCAGTAAACCTTTCTTACATTAGAGTAATTTGTTTCTTCTATGTAGGCAAAGAAAAGGCAAATGTTTTTGTATCATTACAGAAACTTAGGTATCATGTTGGCTCTGATATGAAAAATTATGAAATAATATCCAGCTCATATCTTCACTACTCTGCAATTTACTCTTAATCCACAACCTTTCACCTAATAATTTCCAACCTCATTCTTGAGAAACTAAACCTTACTATATGTTGACTATGTTGATGTGAAAAGTATAAAAATATAAATTGCCTATAATGAGAGTTGAGAATAATATACACTGTATAACACTGAGCATAGGACACCTATCAGACTTTGCATATCAAATATGGAAAAACTTGGAACGGACAGAAAGTTGCACGCCCAGTTTCAGGAGGTGTGTTAAGCCCACAGGGTGAAATGACAAGCATTTCCCAACCTGACAAAAAAACAACAACAACAACAGCAACAAAAAAACCAGTAGAGAGCTGCGTAAAAATTTTAAGATAGCTTGTGCTGTAACTGTCCAGATTGAAGTCCACTGGATAGCCTGAGCCATATTCAAATTTCAGATATGATAAACTTGCACATGCGCAGTCTGAATGTCACAAATTTACACATACAATGATTTTGTTACTCCTCTAACATCCTGTCCTTAATAATCCTGTAATATTTACACCCCAGGCAACTCAAAATGCTAATAATAAAGATTGCTACCTCTTTGAAAACGTTTGTTTTATAAAGGTAGCTAAAACAAATATTTCTGTGTAAAATATTTGTACCACTTTTTCTTTGTCTGGCAGGCTGTGTGGTTCACAGCTGCACAAGGCCTTGACGGCCCAGTGTACGGAGCCGCCGACCAGTGGAATGGAGTTGGAATCTTCTTTGACTCCTTTGACAATGATGGAAAGGTTGGTGTCAACTTCACATTTCCAAGAATTGTCACAGCTAAAGCCATTTTCAGTCTTTTGTTTCTTTCTGTTATTGTTCGGTGTTCAAAGATCTTCTGGTACAGAGATAGCCCACACCCACACAAAGACGGCTTCTGTTTGGTTGTTATCAACTGGTGAAGTCATATAGGAAGTGTGTTGAAAATAAAAATATGTTTGCAAGATGATCCATCCATCTAATTATCTATCACTGTCATGCAAAACAAGCCTTTCATAGGTAATTTACCATCACATTTGAATATTACTTATCTGTGCTCAGGTATGGGATTGATATTTTGGCATAAGATTACCTAAAGTCAAATCCACTTGATGAAAAAAGGATTAACATGCCTCCTTGTTTTCTCATCTTCATTCCAGAAAAATAACCCAGCGATAATTGTTATGGGAAACAATGGCAACCTTGTTTATGACCACCAAAAGTAAGTAAACATTTCTTTGACGTCATCACCAACTCAAATTTGAACAACTTAAAGAAGCTTAGGAAATATGATTATATTTGCTTGGAAAGTAAATAATCCTCTATCTTTCCTAATCTCCCCCGGGCCAGTGAAAGCTTTAAATCACTTTTTCAATGCCATTCCAGTTTGTCTTAGAATTCACAGTGTTTTCCATATCACTAAATGAGTGTTTACAAAAACATACATGGGCATTGATGTTTTTCACATGAACATTAATGTTATCCACAATGACCTTTGATCATACTGTATTTTTCCCCACGTGAGTTCAATGTCTACGTGCTGTATATGAATGTAAGTTACAGTTTGTCTGGAAAATGTTGTTTTCATCCAGTGACGGCACCACACAAGCCCTGGGTACATGTTTACGAGACTTCCGCAACAAGCCATATCCTGTCAGAGCCAAAATAACATACTACAAGAAGACACTGACGGTAGGAAACAACATAAAAGCACAGAAGCAAGCACACACTCATATGCTGAGAATTAATTATAAGGGCACTTCTGGTGATCAGCAGGGTTATCAGTATTTTTTAGCTGCAGCACTGTTCTTTCCTTCTCCTCAGGTGATGATCAACAATGGTTTCACTCCAGACAAAGAGGACTATGAGTTCTGCACAAAGGTGGACAACATGATCATTCCCACTGAGGGCTTCTTTGGCATTTCAGCCGCAACCGGTGGTTTAGCAGGTACTACTCTATCTCCGTGTTAAAAAAAAACAACTCTTCAAGTCTGTATTTACTTGTTAAAAGAAATGCATTTCCTGTAGTTGTATTAATTTAACTACACAGTCTCCTAAGTAAATCAGAAATCTGACAGAAATGTAAAGTTTCTCAGCTAAAATCTTCTGGGGTTGGAGCTGATTCGTCGTTACTCTACAAAAACTACTGTCTGTCTTTATCAGTCAGGGCTATATGGCTTAAAGAAAGATTTATAATGATTAGAAAAGTGTTCAGTGTTATTGTCTGGTAATTACTACTGATGATTTCTTGGACTTTTTCTTGCATTGTGAAAAGACCGTAACATTACTTCATTTTCATGAGATATTTACATATCTTTTTCATCAGGATATTTTTCCCGCCTTAACATTGGTCCAATTTTTGTTGTTGAAAATAATTTTACAGAGATACTTCCCCATTATTATAGTTTTCTTTTACCCTGACAACCTAATTATTGTGAGATGTTGAGTCTTTTGTAACTATTATTACTATTATTACTATGTTATTAATGACATTTTCTGCCCTATTGTGATATTACTCTCATGTTCCTATTGCAGAAACTAAACACTAACATTACCAAGCTATTCTCATTATCAACAAGACATTACCAGCTTGTTACTCTGTATTTACCATCTTGTTGCCAAGATATTTCTCCCTTTTCACCATAAGTTTGAGTATGTTTTTCTGTTGTCATTTTCTAATTCAGAATTTCTTTCCTCCATCAGATGACCACGACGTGTTGTCCTTCTTGCTATTCAGACTCACAGAACCAGGCCAGCAACCGGTAACTACATTTTCCTAGAGCTGCTAATACTCTCCCAGTGCTGTGTGTGCAACCTTACTTCTGTAGCTGTGTGTCTCAGTGTGCGCGTGCACGCATGTGCACAATATAGCCTAAGCACGGCCTCTATTGAGTTCAGAGTGGGTTTTTTTTTTCTTTCCCATTGAAGCCCCCACCTGAATCTGAGATTCCTAAAGAAGAGAAGGACAAGTACCAGGAGGAATTTCAGAACTTCCAGCAAGAGCTCGACAAAAAGAAAGAGGAGTTTCAGAAAGAGCACCCAGACGTCCAAGGAGAGCCAAGTTAGTGTTTTGAAACCAAATGGCCCAATTGTTTATGTAAAAAGCATTGGAAAAAATGAATCATAAAGAGTAAAATTGTTCTTATTTTTTTTTTACTTACTATCTATTTTATATTATTGGAGTAAGCTAAATGAAAATGTTTGACAAGTGCAACTCATCATCTCAACTCATACTGAAAGAGACATGAGCATGTCCAAACTTTACAGTTTGTAGATTTTTTAAAATTGGTTTGAATATCTTTTTTTGTTAATTTTTTCTTTTCCTCTTCAGTTGAGGACTTGTATGAGACTGTGAATGACCGGGAGATCCGTCAGGTGTTTGAAGGACAGAACCGGATCCATTTGGAAATCAAACAGCTCCACCGGCAGCTCGCTATGATCCTGGACGAGCAGCGCAGATATGTCTCTGTTATCACTGATGAGATCGCCAAGAAGGGGACGAACGCCGAGTCAGGACAGGTGAGCAAGTCATTGCCAAAATTATTTTATACCAGACGCATACAGTGACAATAGGTACAGGCAAATAAGAATCATTTCATGGCATCTAGAATTCCCCTTTTCACACAAACCCAAGTGATATTGAGAGGTTTTGGTTCTGCAAGCCCTAGATTCATTTCTAGTCAGTTTATTAAGCTAAAAGTCTTGTAAAAATGCAGCTGGAAACCTTCTCAAATAATGTGACAACACAAGAAAGTAAGTCGTCATTTAACATTCACTTGAGTGTCATTTCTTTGTTCTCCTGCTGAGGTCAACTGTTTTTATGACAGGTTATCCAAACCTATAAACCTTTTTATGACAGCTTTATCTAATGTCAACACTAAAGTGTTTAATCTTCAGACCATTGTGCTGTATTTCTCTTAAAGGTGGATTCTGCCAGTCCACAGTTGAGTTCTGTCTTAACCACCCAACAGGAGGTTCTCAGGAACCTGAACGAGTTAAGGTGAGTAACAACAGCATCATTTGCTTTTGACTTGTGGTCACTCTTACAAAATGAGATGTTGTTTTTGCAACAACAAAAAAAAAAAGATAAAGAGAGAGATCCGTGATACTCCAGAAAAACAAGGGAAATCCTGCCAGTTAATTCCCTCAAATCATATTTAATCTGAGGATGCTGTGGCTGCAACATCACAGGTGTCTGCCAGCCTGATAATCCAGCTGCAGTAACAGCTTCCTCCACAGTCTGTCTGCTACTTAATGACTCCTTGTCACCCTGCTCTGCCCTGATCTTGGCTCTGAACTGTTTTACTCATTTGTTGTCTCTGCATGTGGTATTGACAGGATACAAATAAAAAGACAGATAACATTTTAAGAATTTAGCAGCTGCATAATTCAGAACTGATGAAGAAACAGGACTTTCTTGCAGAAGTCATTTTATCAGCTGCCTAATGATTTTGGCCATGAAGGAAACCCAAAAGGTATCTGTTCTTATCTATAAGACATTTATTTACAATATATTATTTCTTAGAATTAGAATTCTGTCATTGCTGAGACATACTGTAGTTATCATATGATAACTGGTATAGTAATACCCAGCTGTAATCTTCTTTTTAACTGTAAAAATGGTCTTCTTATCACTCTCAGATGACAAAATGTACAGTTTTTAATGCCAAGATAATACAGCTTAAGAGATTTCATGATGGTGTGCCTTCCATGGCCAAGTCTTAAATGACTGTTTGATTTTGGTACTTACAGTGAGTAAGCCTGATTAGGTGTAGAGAATGTAATTTTTTGATGTTTAGAGCTTTTATTTTGTCAATAACCCATTTGTGCTTTTGTACTGCTTGCCTAAGATGCTTGTGGGTTTAGTCATTGTGAGCATGCAAGAGATTAAAAAAAAATGCCATCTTCAAAACCCTTCTTGTAGATTAGTGAGTGGATTTTAAATCACTCTTTTCCTCAGTTTCTTAAATAATTAAGTTATAAATTATCCAGCCAGTCTCCTTAATCATAGCTTGTCAACCTTTGGCTCAGTTAGTAATGTTGAGAAAATTAAAGTCTTCAGTTCTTTAATTTACATCGGCACATTGCGCCTTTTCAAAAATCCATTGTATGAACAAAATAACAAAAAACGTAGCATTTATTTATTCAATAATGGCATATTTGTCCTGCCGCTGCTGTTTGATTGTGTCTTAATTTTAACACACCATCTGCATAAAGAATTAATCAGAATCACAAGATATTAAAGATTTTATTTTATGTAACATTAATCTCTTAGTCTCATGTATCATAAAAGAACCAAGCTGTTTATATGCCCTAAATCCAACAGAACATTCATCCTCAAATGATTTTGCATACATGATTTTCTTCATTAAATGTCTGACCCATAACTCACATGAACTCTCACTTGCCTCATATTGTTCATTCCACACAAATGTCTGTGTAAGTGATTTATATCCAATAGATGGCAGGGAAAGACAGAGTTTCTGCAATGATTCAGTTTGAAGAAAGCATAATATCAGAATGGTAATTTGAAGATGAGGTGGTGCATGGGAGTAAGCTGATTGACACAGTAAATAAGTTCAGACCCTGGCAAAACGCTGCAGCTGCTCCCTCTAATGTGCTAATGTGAGCGACTGATCTGTATTACTTTGTAGCTTAAGCGCTCAGTTTATCCTGACCCGTCTTTTTAAACACCAAGTTTATGATAGGACTTCATCTCAAGGAGGGCTTTCTGCTCATAAATGGGTCACTTGTAGTAAATGAAGATTAGACGTAGGGTTTAATAAATGCTCACTTACTTTCTCAAGGGAGATTTTTTTTCCCCCTTCTCTGTGAAACAAATTAGATTTTGTTTATATGTCATCCCTGGACATCCTTTCAGACTGCAGCCATGTGGCCAAGCAAGAAAAGGCCACATCTTAGCACCATTTTGTCCTTATCAGATTAGTAGTCTTTAAATACATCTGTCATACACAGGCAAAACATGGTTTCCCTCCAATTGATTTCTTGTCACAATCCCCCCCTCAGGGCCTTCCTACTAATGCTGCTGGAATTCCTTTCATTTGTCAAGTCACTTTTTTCTTATTAATCGTCTTAGATGTGTTTAAGATGATAAGGGACACTTATTGCTTCCTCCCTGTAAGTAATCAACTTTAAGAAATTACATTTTGTTGAGAAATATGATCCAGGCTTAGACATCTTCATTCTCTTCTGTGAATGCTTTACACTGTATTTCAACCTCATTTTCTGATGAAATGGAAAGTGAAAATACAGATTTACAGATTTCACATTTAGTAGCTGGTAGTTGCCATGACAGTAACAGTTATAGATTGTACATTTTGATGTCTGTTTGAGGGACAGATGTATGGACATAACTCAAAGAGAGACAATCGGACACATAAACCAGACCCAGAAGGATGTAGTGACACAAAATAAATGCAAAATATGATCTTACGGGACTTTTTGGCCCCGCTCCTGACGTCTAACAGTGCACTGTTGTCGTAGAATAAAAGAACAAACACTGATTTCTATTGTAACAAATATACTATAGATACATAAAAGGATTTATATATACCATGGGCAGATATTGGCTATGACTTTTAACCCTATCAACCAACACCTTCTCTTCTCAATCTCAAAGATACTTAAAAGAATAGTCACACATTTTGGGGAAGTCTCCGCTGGATGCTTGACAACCTCACATTTAGATATATTGTATATTTTAGTGATATTGTGTGTTGATTAGTGAGATTCAAAGGTGCTGGTAGGCAGAATTTTGTAGGTTTAGACAGAGCTAGGCTAGCGGTTTCCCCTTACTTCCAGTCTTTATGCTAAGCTAACTGGCTGCTGGGTATAGGTTCATATTTAATGGACAGAGTGGTATCGATCTTCTCACCCAACTCTCAGCAGGAAAACATAAATGTCAACATAAACCTTTAAACTTGTAGAAAGTGAATTCTTTACAGTGAGGTTGCATTTGAATTATGCCAGTATGTTCAATCACCAGTGTAAATGTAATCCCCACTTTAAAGACACTAAAATTAGACAAGAAAATAATATACATTATTTATTTTAGAGAGAGTCAGCCAGATAGTACAGGTCACTGAATTTTTGGAAGCTCCCAATTATTTGTCCCTTTGTCATTTGTCTATCTAACCAACCAACCAACCAGTAATGGTGAGAAAACGGGCCAAATGTTGAAAGTACATCCATATTAAGCTGGGGTTTTTCTCCCTTGAGTCGACCATCTCCTTCCTCTTTATTTATTAAAAACATTTTCTCTCCCTCTCTGTTTGGAGAGACATAAGCTTCTTAATCTATGCGCTCAAAGATACAATACAGTGATCAAATTTATTTGTTTCCACTTATTATATGCTTTTTTTAATTTCACTATTTTTAGTTTGTATTTAGCATCACAACGAGACTATGGATTGCATATTCCAGATAGTGTTCTTCTGTGGTCTGTTTCTTAACCTACTGCACTTGTAATCTGTTGTAAGAACATGTTTTTATAAGGGATTAATTTAGCAATCATGACCTCTTTTATCAGATGGTAATTTTCTGTTTTTCAAACTTTGAGAATATGTAGCCTCTTGTGAATAGGGATTAAAAGATTATTTTTAGACTATTTGTATTATGGTGAATAAATGATACCACACAACATATTACTGTACATCATGGTGGAGCCTCTCCTGTAAACTGTCACTCAGTGCATCGTCTCTTTGTCTCTGCAGAAACTCCTTTTATGAGTCACTGAAACAGATCGGCTCAGCCCAACACCAGGGACAGGCAACTGGAATGGGAACATATGAGACCATTCAGCACTTCAACGACATCAAGGAACATCTGCACACGGTCAAAAGGGACATGGAGCACCTGGTGCAGCGTAATGCTCAGGTACGGCTCAGAGAGTTGAATCTCACTTAGAGCAGTTAACAAACTAGGTCAGGATTCAGTTGACTGAACTTTGCTTTTTTTCTGCGTCTTTTCACCTGCAGAATCCTGCTGAAAAGGTTGTCAAGTGCCCTGAGGTGCCTCCTATGCCTTCGTGCTTATCCACTGTTCATTTTACAATCTTCATTGTCATCCAGTCAGTCCTGTTCTTCTGCTACATCATGTACAAGTAAGACGTCATTGTTTTTTTTATTTGGCTTTGTGTAAGTGTTCTTTTAGATCTAAAGGATTCTCTAATACTTTGTGTCTCTTCTTTTCTCTTGTAGAAGTCAACAAGAAGCCGCAGCAAAGAAGTTCTTTTGATGAAATGTATTTCTGATATGAAAGTTTGTAAATGAGGGAATGTCCATTTTGGTAATTTTTTTTTGGTCTGATTATTTTCAGGTTGTAAGTTATTGTACTTGAAAAATTTGGTTTTGTTGAAGACAAGTTTGTTTTAATGCAGATTTTTAATTTGATTGGTAAATCGTTGTGTATGAATGCTAGTGTGAGACTTAATTGGTCTGGATTTCCAACATGATGTTATATGTTCCTTACAGTATTTTTGGTTGGTCAGATCCCTAGATTATGTTTTACAAAGCTGATATCTGCCACAGCCCCATTCCACAAAACTGAACTGGCAACAAAAAAACCTGTGTTTTGAAATGTGCAATTTTGTATAAAAAAATGCTGAACTATTGGTGATGAAAACTCAGAACAGACGGCTGCTTCTGTTTATATGCTTTGACTGGGTCAAACGTGTCAGAATCTGACATATCCTCTACCTGAACAATTTACATAAACAGAGAACACAAACTACTCTGTGGTGTCTGCTTATTGCTTCATCAAGTGAGGTACACTTCACACAAGATGCATCTACATTGAAAAATGTGTCTTCTGTTCATCTGTCATTATAACAGCAGTTTATTCCAGTTAGCAACTACAGTACTTACTTACAGTACTACATGTTTGAGCACCACAGAAGAACAGCAGCAAGTGATGTTAATACAAAATATCTACAGCCATACTAGCAGCTCTGTGAGGCTGACTTAGCACAGCAGCTAGCTGCATTGAGCTAAATGCTCACATCAGGATGCCATCTATTAGCACAAAGTACAGCTGAGGCTGATAAGAATATCATTAGTTATTAGTTAGTTAGGTATTTGGTCATTTATTTGGCCATGAACAAAAGTATTGGACAGGATAAAATGATGATGGTGCTTGATGAAAAGTTCACCAAACTTATTACAAAACATTATGATGTCAAGTGAACCACATTTTATGACAATCCATTCAATAGTGGTTGAGACATTTCACTTAAAACCAGAAACGCCAAGCTCACAGTAGCACTAGATGAAAAGTCAAGGGATCACCAAGTCATTAGAATTCATTTTCTGGGAACCATGAATGTCTTTACAAATTTTCATGGCAATTCATCAGCTATTTGTTGAGATGTTTCAGTCTGCACCAAAGTCATGGAGCAACATGTATTAATAGTCAGTTCAGTGGGAAATAACATAATTGTGACTGTTTGTGAAGCGCTGCTGCTGTCGTGGCAATATCAAAAATACTGGATTACATTTCCAGCCAAAGGAAACCTGAAATCGTATCAGGGATTATATACACACTGAAGCAGCTTCATCTTTCTTTCCACGAGTAACACTGAACATAAATTATATATAATACATTCTATAGCATGTATTACAGGTTCTTTCATATGAATGTGTAGATGTAGCAAGAGTTAATAGAGCACATGGTAATGGAGACCAGAGCTTCCTTCAATTTCTCACATGCATTAAACCTATTTATCAATGCTGCAGCCCTGCAGACAGCAACAATAGGTGGATTTTTTTTTTTAAATCATGCCTATCAGTGCCAAAGAGGCAAAACATATACATCCTTGCTCCTCCATGTGTTTTATTAGGTGATCGCAAAATAAAAAAAATGATTTATATTTAGAATAACTTTAGATATTATTAAAAATATTCAATTGCAGATGAGCAATTGACAGCTCAAAAATATGGAGATAATCTAGAAATCCTCCAATCTTGCAGATCTGATGGGGTGATATGGTATCTCCTCCCCGTCTCTCACCCTCCTGTCAATCTTCCTTCCACAGAACAATAGCACGGCATGAAGGACAGCGCCAGTGGGGATAAACAAGACTGTAATCCCGCTCCTCTCTCTCTACTCTGCTTGGTCTCAGCAGTATAAGCTGCACACGGGCCAGCCCGTACTTTACTAATATGATTAAGCAACAGTGGGTGGAAGCAGCATATGTGTATAGTCACAAACCAAGGTCCTCCATCTCCAGAACTATTTTTCTTGTGAATAGTGCACATAGCTCTCTCAAAGAATGCACTATGTATCAAAATTAATAAAGGTAAAAACATTCACAAAGGTCTGCACGATTTAAAAATAGAGAGAAAACAGGCCATCTGCCTCTTAGTATAGTGGAGCAGGGAGGATTAAATCCAGATTATGGACGAGGCAAAACGCTGTGTGTGTAAGTGTGTGTGTACGTGTCTGTTGCCTGTCATCAGTGTGTCCTTGGCTCCATAGACAAGCAGCAGGTTAGCAAGAGAGCTACCACTGGATTTGACAGCTATAGGAAGCCAAAGCGGAGGGCACCATAAGGGGAGCAACATTATTTTCATCTCGAAAGAAGAGTAAACAGTCACATAACTCAAGATGGCTTTCTTGATCAAGAGCATGATTGGGAACCCCCTGTCAGGAATGGGTCTTGGTGGTGGAGGTGACAAAGAAGAGGAGGCCACCCCCTCAGATCCAGCCAAAGCAGCAGGGATGACACGAGAGGAGTATGAAGAGTACCAAAAACAGGTGGTGGAGGAGAAGTAAGTAGTGACACGGACATTATGAATTCATGCCATTGGTCCATGGAAAACAGTATGGCTGCAGAGTGTACAATCTGACCTTGACAAGCTGCTATCTACTTCATCTCTGTTTAATACTCCCTGTTTCGCAACCACATTTAACCATAATATTCACATCTGACCCTGACTAAATGTAAATGCCAATGAATTTATACTTTTCGTATACATACAATGAGTTTTTGAAAGATGCGATTGTTGCTGAAGGTCAAAGCATGGTGCCTCCAAAGAGGACCTTTGCTTCTTTTTCCAGAATTTTCTACATAATAATCCATTGAGGCTAAAGGTCGTGCATGGACCTGGATCAATAATCTCTCATAATGGTTCATCTGTTTCTGCATCAAGAACAGTTATGGGTAACATTTTGAGGGACTTTATAGTTTAAAACACAATCTAATGTGCAGTTTTATTACATGGACGTTAGAGCAGTAAATGTTGCAGCATTTGGTTAAGGACGGTCTGTGGTGGTGCAGCAAAGGCAAACGATAAAAAGTCTGCACAATTATATTTATTTATACACTATCACTTTAATTTACTTACGGAATATCTATTGTATTTATTCTAACAGACTGGTATGAGCAGCAGGTAGCTTGGATTTATTCACCACCATGTTGTTGCCCACCGATGCTATGGTCAGTTTGTCTTATACAAAGATCCAGTTCTTTTGACTAAAGCAGATATTTCAGTAATAAAATGTGCGACAATCTGATGAATGCATCCTGAATTGCATTTGAAGAGATAGTGTAAACTGTGTATATTTGACAAATATAAAGGTGGACTTCAGTGAAAGTAGATTTTGCAGCATCAGATCCAGTCAGTCCGTATTACATAACAAGATTAATCCACCCTCTCTACTCTCGTGTTTTGGGAATTAATTCATTGTTTAAAAAATGACAACATTCTCCATAACTGTAGATTTCTCACAGTGTATTCAAATAACTCCTGATGCAGACAACTTGATGGAAAGACCATGAAATACTATTAAACTTTGAAAATATCTGTAAAACCTGTCTGGCAAAAAAAGCGTAGTTTGTTGATGGTTTGTTAGAAACCTCTACTGTCCACTGTGTTTACAGTTCAAGTTGCAGCATCTTGGCTTGATTTCAAATCTGCTTGACTCAGTCTGGCCTAATAATCCCCATCTTTAATTGGCTGAGGGAAAGCACATGAATCTCGCCTTGAAAATACAGGAATACACAGAGTGCAGGTTGTCTACAACAAATGGTCTAAAGCATAATTCAAAGATACAAACACTTATTTAATAATGAAATAATCAAGAAACATGTTAAAATAATGTTTTCTGATGGTTTTAAATGTTGCAGACTTATATGTTGTTGATACTGGATTGTTAAGCACAGAATTTAGTCTCAGTGTGTATTTTATATTCTATTGATATGATAGGATCACCAACAGCGGCGTACCTGAAATTAAACATCACTAAGGCCAAAACATTCAATGACATACACTACACTACAGATTGCATGTCTGAGGAATACAAAACTGCAAAGTAACCCAGTGAAAAATCTAATTGAAAAAAGTGTTGGTAAATATTTTACTGCAGTAAGACGATATCAACTATTTGATGCCGTTTAAATAAGAATCTCTTGAAAACAACTATAACAAGAAAACTATTAGACTACAACATCAGCATGGACGCTCAAAAGTTTTGATGTAAATAATAGTTGATGGATTAAAGCCAGTGCAATATTATACACTAATGGTAACAAAACTTTATTGAGAACATATTGAGACCATACTGGTGAAATCTAAAATGTTACTACAGATTTGATTAACTGCTTTAATGACGTTCAGGTGAACTGAACCAAAGTTGGGGATATTGTGATGATCTGAACTACCTCTCTGTTGTTTATCTGATCAGGCTGATGTCTGTTCACATCAGGCTGGGTGAAGATACAGTTAAAGCTTTTTGTTTTATGAAAATCCTGATGCTGAAAATGTCATTCTGAATCAATGATGCAATGATGACAAACAAAAGCTCAAGGTTGTAAAATCCCACCTTTCTTGCAGCTTTTCCCTTTGTATGCTCCAGAGAAGAGATTAACAGAGATAAAGTTTTTACTTTAACCGGTACAGGATGTTTTTGTGACCAACAATAACAGTCACTGTACTAATAAAATTTTTATGTCTATCTCAGGATGGAGAGAGATGCAGATTTCTTACACAAGAAGGCAGAGAGGGCGACACTCAGGGTCTGCCTCAGAGATAAATACAGACTGCCAAAGGTAAGCACCTGAGGGTTTATAGCCCTACAACTGTGGTGAAACTCATATTTCAAAATCTGATTTAATACTATACATAAATACATTCCCCTCACAAGCAACACAAACGCAAAATGGTTGACGACAAGGTAAACATTTTCAAGGCAACACGCATTTATAAGCAGTCTATAAAAAAATATATAAATGCTTTATAACACATTATAATATAATTGTAAACAGATATAAGGATATCTATTACTATTTATTAATGTACAGTTTAACATTGGTTCGATATATTGTCATGTACTGGATGTTTATAGACCAGCCTCCAATTAGAGGTTTAATTGTTGATAAATACATAAATAAACACTTATATCTGCTTACAGCTACATTTTAGTGTCCTCTACACCCTTATTACACATTTATATACTGCTTATAAATACTAAATAGGCAGTGTTAAAGTTAACCATTTCCCACTGGAACAATTTTCATATTTTTCATTACATTACATTCTCCTTTTCTCAGTATTTTAATACAGACTGGTAAAAAATAACAGACCTTTCTTATTAAATGGCTTTAAGTCAAATAGCTGTTTCATGGTTAGTTGAAGTTGCCTTTATCTAACAGCACCACTTGGCAGCTGCTGCCTGGACAACAGGAGGTGGAAGCCATGCCAGTAGATTAGTGACAAAGACGTTCGACCAACGTCCTGGAGACGTTAGCCTATGAGTCCCATATTGCATCTTGAGTCTTACAAAGCCAAATGCCACTGAGCAGGTGTCCCAGGCTCATTAGGGAGCAACAGGCAGTGTGAACTGGCTTTAAGGAAGAACAACATCTACTTTAGTGGATGTAAACTCAGAGAAAAGGGACTCTTCAAGAAAAAAAAGCTGTAATGGAAGGAGCACAAAAGGTATGTTGGGATTTTATTTAAGACTTTTAAATATAAATACCGGTATAGAGCCTTCTAATCCTTATACATTAACTTAGTGCTGAAGCCTTGCTTTTAATGAACTGTGTGTTTTTATGGCAAAAGATCAAAATCAATCTAAAACATGTTTTCGAATACCAATATTTTTGCAACCACACCATGATTTTATGATTTTTATTCATCTGAATGCAGTGATGACCTTGGCTGCTGGAGGCATTTCTAATAGTCTCCCACAATATATATTCTATTGTTCATTTTCTGTTTTAGACAATGGCTACATTTCTTTTCGATGATTGTCTTTTAAATTGAAACCACACATAGAAGACAATGGCAGGTGGCTATATGTATAAATCTAATTATTCTCCTTAAATGATGTTTACATTGCATGTCAGTGTGAAAAGACCAAATGACAAAAGCCAAAGTGTCTTCATTAGAGCTGAAATATGCATTTTAAATGGATTTTCACCATCACAACAATAAGACACCTAAAGGCATCCTGTTCTGTTGATTCTTTTAACGGGTGGGGGTTGGGAACGAACATAAAATGCTGTGTATATAGTGTGTATATATATATATATATATTTCATGGCACAAGTGAACAGTATAACTGGAAACAGGGAGTTGGTGCCGTTTGTCTAATGGAATTAGGGTCTCGTGCGACACTATAGTAGTTATCTTTAGACTATCGTTGGGATTCAAAGAGGAAAGGCTAAGGCAGGTCTGAGATAATCCCACAGATTGAAGTTTAAAGTAGTCACAGTGCAGTGCCTATTGCATGACTATTCCAGATATTAAGTGATTAGATTTAGTTTGTTGAAAGGCTTTAAATTTAGCATTTCTGTGATGCAACACCACATAAGTGCAGAGATAATAAAGTCAAAGGAGGCTCAAGTCTGCTTCACAAAAATGTAGAAAACACAGACAGCAGAATATCCTCGAGTGCAGTCACTTGAGTTTGGATTAAGACAGATCCTAGAGTTCATCTATTTGTTTTTTTGGCTTACTTGCCTCATTGCTTGTTTAAATTTGAATTAGAACGCAGACAATTTTAAAGTTTTGAGCGTGATATGTCCTGTGATAAACCAAAGCCGATATGTGCAGTGTTTGTCAGATATGAGCATGTCAGTGGAACCAGGAATGTTTTGGAAACCAGGCAGCCATGGCAGAAAGTTAATCCTGTAAAAAGCCTTTAAGTCAGCCTGCAGGCGGTTGTTTACTTCTGCAAATAATAATTCAATACGATAAATATATAGGCCATATAGCCTAGTCTTTGTTACCACCAGGGAAAACAATCATCTCTGGTCCTTTACCAGTTCCAGTACAACACCAGAGGAAGCAGAAAACATTAAAAGTCCTACATGGTTCGCTAAAAGAGAGATTTCACGTATTTCTAAAATATAAAAAGATAAAACTAATTAAGAAAAAGATTGTTTCATATCGCATTTGTGGTTTATGTTTCTGTGTTTGGTGTGATGAAGAAGAGTTGTTGTGGTACTGCATAGGTATAACAACAGATGCTTCCTGACCTTGTTTTCTGCCTGATGTTGTCGTCTGCAGAGCGAGCAGGATGAGAACATGATTGAGATGGCCGGGGACGACGTGGACGTGCCCGAGGAGCTGCTCAAGATGGTAGACGAGGACGCCACGGAGGAGGAGGGCAAGGACTCCCTCATGGGCCAGATTCAAAACTTGCAGAACATGGACATGGACCAGCTGAAGGAGAAGGCCTCGGCCACCGTCACTGAGCTGAAGAGCAAAGCAGAGGAGAAATGCTCCGTCATGTGAAGAAGGGATGTGATGAGGAAGAAAAAAGGGAGAAGAGAATAACACAAGAAAATGAATTTCAACACTTTCTGGGAATCTACAGACAGAGCTGTGTTAAAAAGTCTGGGATTCAGTCACACTGTAAAACGCCTACAAAGCATTCACATCTATTATAAGCACTAAAAAAGGCTAATCACCTTCCTTAAATAAAAAAAAAAAAGCCTGGTCACACCATGGTGTTGTACTGTTACTGTTACCAATCTGCATCGATTTTAAAAGATTTTAAATCAAGTCCAAGGTGCCCCATCCCTACCCCATTATTGTTTTAGATAAATAATGTAGAAAATTGATTTTCCCTGAACATTCCCAGCAAAGTATTTCTTTTCAAATCTTTTTCGTATCTTCACAGGCCACACTACATTTCAAAAATGCTGATTATTGGTGGTATAATGATCACTTTTTCCGTTTGCTGTAAGATGAGACAGTTCAGTCTCTAAAACTGTTTTTCAGTCAAATAAATAACAATATACCCAGACTTGCTTATAAAAAAAAAAACCTTATTTACGTCCAAATCCAATCCTGAGTATTTCAACGTTCCTTTTGGTTTGTTGGTTATTCTAGATTTTTTTTGTATGTGGTGTTTGAATTAATTATGATATTTAGATTTTTTTTCTTTCAGTGTTATTACGAGTCTTGACATGTCGATTTACTGTTACTTTCTCCACATACACAGTTAAGCAGTTCAGTAAGCCTGAAACATTTGCAGAGACATTTGCAGATTTGCACAAATCATCATTTTAAAATACTGAATGATTTATTCCATACAAATGAAAACAATGTACATAAACACAGATGAAATATATGGAGGTACTTCAAACTGAGAAAACAAATGTATTGTTCAAATAAAGATGTATATTGAATACATGAAATATGTCTGTTCATGCTGTGATGCTGGAAAGCCTCTTCCTACACAAATAATTTATTAACGTGTCAGCCCAAGTGTTCAAACTTCATGTCTTTACTGTCTTTATGTGTGAATCAGGTACTATTAGTTGAATGATCAATAATTTTGGAAAAGACAACTTGTTATGCTTATTAACTGTGATGTTGCTGCATGGGGATTGATGGATTTCTCACTTGAATTGCTGGATGGTTTTTTTTAAAAATGGTCAGCCACCGAGAAATTCTACTGCCCAACCATTAAAAATAAATGCTTAGCCAACTATGATTAATCCCATGTACCTGAATCAAAGCTAATGCAGTGACTAAAGAAATGGGTCTTAATTTAATTGGGCATTATCCAAACACTTGTTAGGGATGATTAGGCAGAATGAGGGGGAGGAAGGAACGAACCCTCAACATTTAGAGTTTCACATGAACCCAAGTTAAAACGGCTGTGGATTTGTAAAGTCTGGAGATTACCATCTAATAGGATCAACATAGCCAAGGTTGTCAGCCTGTGCCCTCCCTCTCTCTCTCCCTCTCTCTCTCTCTCTCTCTCTCTCTCAAAGAGGATATCAGAGGACAAGTTGAAATATTTAGCTAAATTAGCCACATGTAATGCGTCAAAATAGAAAATTTGCTAAAAAAATAGTGAATCAATAGCCGAAATAATTGACAGTTGAAATATCAATGTTGTTGATATACTAATTATCAGCAGTGTTACAGACACACCTGTCCACATACTTCTGGTCAGGTTAGGAATCACTGCTGTACCTTCATATTTTCATAAATGTAAATTGGGAAACTTTTGTTTAGTGGTCTAGGGCAGCATTATCAGCAAAATATACTTATATACTGAGTATCAAAAGCAAAAATACTTCTAAATCATTACAGATGCATGAACATGTAAGCAACATTTTCTGTTGTCGGTGGTCAAGGTGGAGCTAACTTTGACCTACTTTATAAACTTACACTTTATAAACAGTTAAGTCTATGATAAATCATACAGGCTGACCAAATGTTTTGTATAATGTTTTGTAGTGCAGGAAACCGTACCATATTTGCCTGTCAGTAGTAGTAGTATAAAACTGCATGTAATTGAAATACTCAAGTAAAGTACAAGGACAAAATTGTACTTAAGTACTTGACTGAATGGACTCAGTTCCTCTCTGACACTGGCTTCTTATCATATTTTAAATAATATGGCCGAGATTTCAACATTATGGAAAGTCTTCTGGAAAATCTCTTCCTGTTTCTTCATGATAAAGTGGTGTGGACAGAGCCATGACCTCAGCATGCAACACCTTTGGGATGAACTGGAATGATGACTGCGAGCCAGGCCCTATCGCTTAACGTCAGTGCCCAACATCATTGATGCTCTTGTGTTGGAACCCGGCCCTGAATAATTAAGGCTGCTGTGGTTGGCAATTATTGGGTCTTTGGGTATAGGATTTGGGGTTTGGCCACATTGTGTAAGTTACTTTAAAAAAAAAAAAAAATAGAGAGACCTTTTGGGAAATAAACATTTTTGCTTTCTTTGCAAAGCATTTAGATGAAATGATTCATACCACTCTCATATCTGTGTGCTGAATATGAAAGCGGGAACAGCTCTTTGTTGGTAAGAAAATTCACTTACCAGGACTAATTAACATGTTTGTTTGTTAACTTGTTTGTTGTAGGCCTATCTGTACAAAAGCCACCCTGTGTCCAGACGAGACATAATCCAGCATGTAACTGCTCAGAAGAGTAACAGATTGGCATTTTACACTTTGGTTTATGAAGCGACTAAACAAATGAGATATAATGTTTTAAAATGATGAGTTTGAGAGGTGGATTTTTGTACCATTGGAATGGGCCAAGTTAAGATAAGTGGCTACGGATATAGGAGTGCTATCAATCTTCTCATCTAACACTCAGCAAGGCAGCAAAAAAGCATAGTTCCCATAATGCTCACGATTCAGTTCAGTTTCAGTCTCAAATTTCAAATAATCTGAACATTTTAGTTTCAACTTTTTTTGGTGTTAATTGGATTAAAGACAATTTGTTGACAGGTTGGAGGATCAGATGATTCCCACTGAGGGAAAAAGACGAGCTTACATCTGGATTTGGAAATACATTTGCAAGATTTTTAGGACTGAGAGAGAATTGTTTTCAAATGGAGTATGATTTGCATTATTTTACCACACACACTTTTTCTCTCCTCGCTGTCTCGTCATTATTGGGGTCGTGAACACTGGAGGTTATTATACTGACACAGAAGCTTTGTTCAGCCTGTGCACATGCAACTTTGAAGGCTAACTGGCAGCTGAGCGCTGAGATAATGAAACTGAATGTTCAGCTATTTACACAGGTCAAAAAATGTTTTAACAATGGAATTGAATCAATTCAATTAAACTTTTCCAACACTATACACATCTTAAAAACCTATTATCATGCTCTGTATGTGTGCCATAAACATCATCACAGCCGGCACCCAAAAACACAAGAGAGAATCTTTAAAAAGTTTTGTTGTATGAATAAACTTTTGCATATACTTGCGCCACAACTTTTTGCTGTTAATTAAAACAGAGCTCAGTTAGCATCTCTCAGGGTGCCCCTCCTCTCTCTGGCAAACAAAGGATAAGGTCACCTTCGGTGATTAGGAAAAGCTAAATAGTTCTAAGGGTTTTAACTCTTTTGAGTAAAATAATGTAATCCCCTTAAGCAGGATTACCACACTGCTGTCAATCTTTGTTTGCTGTTAAGTGGTTATAGTTATTGTTTGGGCTTTGTTGCCCTATTTGACTCAACACCTGTAGGAACTGGTTAAAGAAACTCTGCTCAGAGTTTAAGTCTTATGAATCATTAGCACACACTTTAAATGAATATAATTAGCCTATTAAAGTATTTCAGTTACTTGTATTCAACATGTGTCAAGAGGTGCAATATTTTGCCTTTACGTCAATAAAACAAATAATTCTTCAACTAAATCAAATGTCTATTCATTTTGGCGACAATATCTTGACGCTTTGATTAAATACTAAGCTCTCATCTTGCAATCCATGTCCTGACCAGAAATCTTGTAATTATGATTTTGTTGTACCTTAATCTGTTTGCCTAATCTTCCTCTCTTTTTTCCAGACTGACATGAACATGACATCTGGAGGAGTGGAAAGATGGTTTTAAGATTTATGTAAGAAGGTTTAGAGCCAGCACTGACTGATGCACTTGAGATGGGGAGGAGTTAGGGAGGGTGTGGAGGCTGGTGGTGGTAGTGCCTGCCCGGGCGCACAGTTACCCCTAAATCCAGCAGGGCCAAATCCAACAGGACGTCCTCTCTCTGACGTGCAGCGGGGGTGCCGTATGAGCACAGGGAGGGTGGGGGTCGTACAGCAGGCACTACTTTAAAAGCCCCCTCTGAAGATGCTCTCAAACCACTGAGCAAGCGGTCTTACTGCTGGTGTGTATCTTGTGCGCATGGTTTCCATCATCCCTCATAGTTTGAATTTTACAACTTTTCCAAACACAGGAGACGCGATAAATTTGGGAAGAAGTCGGACTGCGTGTAATTTTGACCATCTTTTGGACTGGACCGACCAATGTGGCTTCTTGGATCACCCTCCCAAGTCATGATGATGGATGAGCGCATGTCTCCCTCCGCACGCTCCGTCCAGAGCCCCGGGAACAACCCGTCCACAGTCCACAGCATAGAGGCGATCCTGGGGTTTAAAGAGGACACCATCTTCCATAAATCAGCCTCCTACAGCATGACGGAAAAAGTTCTGGTCAAAGATGCTGAGCGCAACGGGAATGTAATTGTGACTCCAATGAAGAAAAGTCATTACTCTGAAAGTTTTGACAGTAAGTGGATTCAGTTTTCTCCAAGTGTCAGGGTCAAGTGAGGTAATTTTAAGTTTTTCAAGTTTTTAAACTTTATATAATCAAACACTTTTACCCACTATTTCTCAAGAAAATCGTTTTCTGGAGTCAGATGTCGGGGCAATGAAACTATCTTAGAATTAAGAAATAAATAAGTAACAGTGAAAAAAGTAGCGCTGGTTTAACTAAAACCAGCAGAACTTGATTTAAGTCAGGGTTAATTTAAACTTGGACAACTCTTGAGCATTTCCGGATTTCTGCCTCGTTCCTCACACTGTCCTTCCTCCGCAGGTGTGTGTTGCGCCAGCAGCACCGCTGAAGCCTCGGTTTGCCCGGACTCCCCGGACAGAGACGGCAAACTGTCCGACGACGAAAACCCAAAGAAGAAACACCGTCGGAACCGAACCACGTTCACCACCTTCCAGCTCCACGAACTGGAACGAGCTTTCGAGAAGTCCCATTACCCGGACGTGTACAGCAGGGAGGAGCTGGCGCTGAAAGTCAACCTGCCGGAGGTCCGAGTGCAGGTATGTCCCACACACTAGACCACTTTTTTTTTCTTTTTTTTTTTTTAAGGTTTTCTTCATTGTGCAGACGCCTTTATTCGGCCTGCAGGCCTGCAGACATCAACGATGGCTGCTGACCAATAATAATGATTTTGTGGCCAAAACACAAAAAACATCTGTAACAGTTTCAAAAAATACAAAAACAGATGTTCTCAAAAAAAACATTTCCAATAGCCTATGACATCTTTATATGTTTGCATTAAACGTTTGTTTTGGGCAAAAATGTAGAGAAACGTTTTGTAACATATTAATTTGATCAGCTCATATTAATTTGATTTGTCATAAATATTAAAAAAATGAAACAATTTTCTTTCTTATGAGCTATTATTTACATTTTGTATTTCCCCAGTGACTTTTATATCAGTAAAACTATAACTGTTGGGGGAATTGGTGCAGGAGGGGAAAATGCCATTTCATTTCTTATTTGTTCGAATTTGAACACAGAAAAAGATTTGAAAAGTATTTACAAAATGATTACTTTGCTTAAGCAAAAGAGAAATTTGGCTTTTATCTCAGGTTCATCATTGAAAGAAATTTGAAAGTAAATGAGAAGTTCAATCAATTTCTTAAAATAGCCTATGTTTGTAACAATCTCTCATTGTATTAAATAGCATTACAATGTGATGCAAAATGCTTATTTCAATATCTGAAATCTTCACTCTCATTCTAGACATTTCTAAATGTTAAAATACTTCAACACACTATTATATTTTACACGATACATTTAGAAAGTCTGCAGGTTTTATACTTTAAATATGTTTGCTCTCTGTTCCTCTGTCTATTGAGTGTGAATCTGTTGATATGGGTGGCGAGCTGCTGCATGCAGTTGCCTTCACGGGGATAAATAAAGTTGCACTGAGTTGAAGTGAATTGAAAATTAAGATCCTCCTTTTTCTTTTCAGGTGTGGTTTCAAAACCGACGGGCCAAGTGGCGTCGGCAGGAGAAGCTGGAGGTGAGTTCCATCAAGCTCCAGGACACCTCTTCTCTGCTCTCCTTCAGCCGTTCTCCCACCAGCTCTCTGCAGCTGGACCCCTGGCTCTCCACTCCGATCACCACCTCCACCTCCCTGCAGTCCCTCCCGGGCTTCATCAGTGGCTCGCAGGGCCTCCCAGGCACTTACACCCCTTCTCCTCCCCCATCCATGCCATCTTCCTTGCCGGCCTCCTTCCTCAACTCCCCAGCCCTGGGACACAGCCCTCACCTACCCCACATCGGCTCCATGTGCCCCCCACCCCCGGCATACCAGTGCTCTGCAGATCCAAGGAACTCCAGTATTGCCTCACTGAGGATGAAGGCTAAGGAACACATTCAGTCTATTGGGAAGACGTGGTGATCTCTGAGTGGAGGTCAAACAGACATCAAGAACCAGAATGCATCTGTTGCATCTTTTTGAAAAACTGACTTCATCCTCTTGAGGATGGGATTGCATTATTTTGGAAGTTTTAAAAAGGTGACAAGTGCAGTTGACATCTAGGACTAGAGACATCCTCATCACTTGGACGTGACCTTCTGAAAAGCTTTGACACTAACTGTGAAACTACTGTAAAATACAGAACTACTGATGAGTCATAGTTTTCTTGTGTTTTTCCTCTTCTCTTTAATCTTTTCTGCAAACTTTGACTGTAAAGATTTATGTTCATTCAGACCAGTGTTACGTTGCCAATATAACAAAGACAGACCCAATTTCTACCCATCAGTATGTATTTATTCCACTGTTGTAAATGGAGTACTCCTCATTTTGATTCATCCTCCCCTGCTGGTTTTTGGAACCAAGTTCTTGGTTTTCACTATAAAAGATTTATCGAATGTGAATATTTTCTCTATACAATAAACTTTATATGTAAAATCAACAAAGAAAATAATGACTAATCAAGTTTTCCCAGAATATGTGTCACATTCGAGACATGCAGATTGGTCAATAGTCTGGAATGGCTGATAAACAAGGAAATATACAGTAGATTAGCATTTATGAGCTGGAGTTGTTCTACCAATCACATTTATGTAAAAATATGTACAGCATCATTATCACATTGTAGACAGAAGGTACAGTAGATGGAAATTGAGCAGACTTCAATGTGGAGAATTCTGAATATAGCACCCCTTAGTGGTGGATGACTATCAGGCTGGGGGGAAAAGTATTCATAAAGACAAATAAAACAAATTCTACATTAAATGCAAAGCACGTGATGCAAAGAAGCCTGTCGAAGTTTTCAGTTTTGAAAGATATTTTTTGCATTTTTTGTCTAAATCCCTGCTGCAGATTTTAATGTATCGCGTTTTCATCACTGACTGAGGTGTTATGGGCTCAAACAGGTCCATCCAGCCAACTGTAAATCCAATTGCAGATAAAAAAAAAATTAAAAAATCAGAATCTTTATAGTTCAAAATTGCGTACCAACTTACCATTTATTATTTAATTTAAATTTTAATCTGGCAGCGTTAACAAACAGAGGATGTGTCCCAGACTCGCTCTCTCTGTTTTAGGGAATGAGTTTGTCAACCCACTTATTCATCCTCATTAACTCCTGTAAACTTTATCCCATTCGCTCCTGGGATTAGACTCATAATGATGGGGTGAAAGTGGCTTGTACCTCTATTGTTTGCCAATCATCCGTGACAAATGAGGGAAGAGAAAGCTGTCCTTTGGCTTTAAGAGAAAGATGTGTGTTACCAAACTGTTTCAATTAGCATGTCCTATTGTCTACAACCCCTGAGGGCTAATAATAGCCCCCATCATCATCTATCCTACTGTCCTAAATACACACTGGAATTTGTGTATCTGGGATGTGTGTGTCATAGTGTGTGTGTTTCTTCCCTCTGAAGAGAAAAAGCAGCATCAGAGCTAATTGAATTGACCATAGACTTATTTCTGTGATCTGTAATTATGATCATGTTAACCCTTCCTAAGATGCTCAAAATGTTACACGGAAACTAGATGCTCTTAAAACGTATATTTTGCGCCATCTGGTGGTGTAAACAAGAGCATTACATACACTCAGACAACAACTGTGACTGTGACCTGTGATACCTATAACAGACCACTTAACAGAATGGTGTGCAAAGCATGCTCAGACATCAAAATGCAGTTATCACAAATTTTATTAAATTTAAATTAAACTCATTCAGATTTTTAGCTTATGTAACATAAAGTGCATGACATACATATTAGAAATTTGAAATTACTGATAAAATAAACTTCTATTGGTTTTCCAGTGTTTTCTTACAGCAGAAAAACTTTTCATTTTGGCTATGTGATTACAGGGCACATGTTTAGTAGATAATGATGACTGTTTTTGAAACAGAATCCTTCAGGTGGAGTCATTGCCTTGCAGTTTCAAAGCCAGAAGAAGCAGCTCTGACATCTATAATGCAGTGAAGAAATGGAGAAATACACATAACCATAACATATTATTTCCAAAACACTTGAAGGATCACTAATAGACACATAAATAAGGCGGTAAAATCCACAGACTGACCTCCCTGAGATATTTGTCTCTGTCCTCTTCTCTCCAGCCGCTGCGCACTCGAAGCAGCCTGTCTACAGTTTGTGCCTTCATCTGTTTTAGGTTGTTTTGTTGCACCAGAGCCTCCATCAGTCGCTCGTATCGGTCCAGCCCTGTGACCCCAGCTGTTTCTGGGGGTGTGAGGTAGTCACTGTCAGGGTTTGTCTCCTGCAGTGCAGGCAGGCTCTCAATGCTCTTCTTTCCCATCAAATGACCTGGTAAGTTGGACAGAGATGCATGAAGATTGATCTGTATGTGGTCAATCACACTGATTGACTACGTTTCGGTTAACCAACATTATCACAGGCCTTCATCTGTAATTACACTGCAATTATAGTTCACATTTTCACCATATTTCAAGGCTGGATGGTTGGAAAACTGTCTAATGCAGTGTATTCAGTAGCCTATATGCTTCCCATCAAAGAGCTTTCATGTCTAAAAGAGGTCACATTTGCTTAATTTAATTTAACTCAATATTCTGTAATTTAATTATCTTTCTTTCAATGACCAGTCTGGCATAAGCTGAGAAAAAAATACATGACTATTAGATAAACAGGGGTTATGAGAACTAACACACAGGTCATGAAGATCAATACATTATTTTTATTGTCATTATTATTAATTTTAAATACATTTATAATGCACAAAATTATTAGTGGGCAAATATTTACTCAACAGAGCAACAGTCTTGTACAGCCTACAGAATTTGCCTTTTAGTGTTGAGGCTAAAATATTTCTGATCCACTTTTGATGCAAAATGTGAAATGATTTGCTTTAAATATTATCACTTATCATGATGCATATTTCTAACTAAATCAGATCAACGAAGTATAATTTTAATTAAATCAATGTATCTCATTATCTTATGTGAAATGTTTCTCTTACCTACTGCCCAGTGGTTGCCGCGTGGGTACATTTTTCCAACAGCTGCTGCCGGACCCTCTGAGCAGTGCATCATACAGGGTATTGTAGCCAGAATAATAAAAACTGGCCACACTGGTCTGCAAGTCCATGAATAGCACAAGCACACTCCGCCCATGTTATCAGAGAAAATGTCTGATCTAAACAACGGTATATTAACCCTTACTTGCAGTTAATCAGCTTCACTTAACTTTAGAAAATCTCCACCATAGTCGACTTTTTCTTTTATTTGTGTGAACCGGCACCGCAAAGGGCGAGAAAAATGAAGGCGTCCAGCTGCACACTTGTTGAAGTTACACTCCCGATGACGCCTCTGATAGAAACGGCTAATGAGGAAAGTTAAGTGCCCCTCCTGACACAGTTGTACGTCAGCGGGTGTTTTTAAAAGTACCACGGTGCCGGCATCAGGATGAGAAAGTAATGATGACAAATGATCATCTATAGCCTATAATTATTAATGCGCGCTATTGTTTGTCAAGAGATTGTAGGGTGACTGCAGCAGGTGTCAACGTCATTTCACCATGATGGACGGGACTCGTGAGTAATTGCTTCCGCCTCAACGAGCATGATGGAGAAAAGCAGCGGTGGAAGAAGTATTCCGATAATTTACTCAAGAGAAAGTAGTCCCACTACATGTATTTCCTGTGAAATGTAGAAAAGTACTAAAGGTATTGATCATCTAAAATGGCACCTTTCAGTGTTATTGTATACAGCCACCTGTTATTTCTAAGGCATTAACATTTTAGCAGCACTTTAATGTTGAAGCCGGTTGAAGTGGAAATTTTAACAATTTATAAACTGAAGAAATTGATGTAACTAAAGCTTTAAGATAAATGTAGGAAAGTAAAAAGTTAAATATTTCATTCTGTGGAGAGGTAAGTGCATAAAATGTTGTACCTAAAAAACTACTTAGACTCCAAATCGATGCTGCAGAGCCAGATTCTACACTTTGTTCCTTGTCAAAACCAAAACCTGCCGCCTACATTACCCACAATAGAACCATTGTCCACCAACAGTTGTGTCTGAGATTCAGGTGTGTTATGCTAGTAGAAGCTAATGTGTAGCCTCAAGCCTCTAACCTCAAGTAGAGATGAGCAGCGGGCTACACAGGCTACATAACCCACACCACCAGATATTTTTCACTTTCAGGTTTGGAGTCTTCAAACCCAACTGATGCCGACTCTAGTGACATCACTTGAGCAATTTATCAGATCTCATGGCGCTTCCTCTGGACACAAAAAAAGTTTTTTTTTTTTTTCACAGACTATGAAAACACTTGGATGATGTCTTCTGTGCCCTGGTGGAGTTTTGTTAAGGCTGTCAAGGTTAGCTCACACAACTGTGTTACAAACTATACATTTACTAAGCAAGGAATGTCTCATATATTTAAGCTGCTTTTTTATTTTATATATATTTCAGCTGCTTTCCATTTTACATTTACTCATTTGGTAGACGCTTTTATTTAAAGCGATATATAAATGAGGCACAAAGGCTTCAGTGCAGTAGGAGACCTTGGTGTAAGTACTATGGGCTACATCTATTCAATACTTTTCAACATTTCAACCCTTCTTTTTTTAAAAATATGTCTCTTGTAAGCCGTTTCAGTTAATTCTAAATTTTACAAAAATACATATATCATCTCCAAATAAAGTACAAAATGTAAAAGAGTTCATTATGCACAATGGCCCCTTTCAGAGTGTTAGATTGACATTTTGTATATCATATCATGGGATTATATTTCTGATCAATTCACATGTGGCCAACACTTTGATGTGTTTTGTATGTAATATCTTAAACTTAGCTGTCAGATAATAGTGTAATACATTCCATATTTGCCTCTGTACAGTGTCGATGTGAATAAAAGTACCTTACATATTGCACAGTCCTAGAATAAATGTATAAATGTACCTAGTTGTTTTCTATGGTGGAAATGGCACTCTCCTAGATTTAAACAATGAGTGTTTCATCCAAATGCTGAGGAGAAACCTGCAGATAAGAACCTAATAAATCAGAATAGTATATCACTTAACAGCAGAATAGAATAATGTAATGCATTTTCTTTTAGCTGAGCTGTACACAACTCCAGTTTCTTTTGCCTATTTTTGCAAATAAAATGCATTCACTTGCTTTCTAAATATCATCTTGTTTTCAGAGCAGAGGACATGACGCAGAATTATAAAAAAAAAAAAAAATACACCAATTGCGAAGGAACACAAGTCAAACAAGATGCCAGGAATCACAATGCTGAAAATAGTCTTGCTGCAGACAACACCTGTGCTGTGCTCACTTACAAGAATTTGACAATGCGGCATATGTCAGCTTGTTGTGTATAGTCTACATCATTTATCAGTACAGTTTATTAGTGTACTGAACCCTCTGGAAAGGTCAACAGTGTGAATGAAGCAGTCCTCAAACACAGTGAGGTGCCCACGCATGTGTCTGTGTAAAATTCTCATACTTGACTGATCCTTTTCATGGCAGTATTGACGTACAGATTTCTGGAGGAAGAGAATAGATGAGGACAGATAAGGAGTCCATGCGCTCATCTGTGTGCGTTTGCAGGTGGGTAACATCTTGTGTTGAAAAGGTTGGAGGTTTCCTCTGGGTATTGTCAGGTCAAAACCCCACACACATCCCTGCAGGATATTAGAGAGTATCTCTGGCTCATAACGTATCAGATCCTCATCCAAGGCTGACCTTAACAAAACAGGATGAGTCACCTATGGTCAAAGGGCAGCAACAGGTAGGACACACAGAGCAGTGCCATCTAAAATATTTGTTGGTTTATGTTTATGAGAGACAACAAGATCCTGTGCATGATTGTGTACAAAGGAAATGTCTTAAGAAACTGCTAGATACAAGGTTATCACTGAAATACTAAGATTCTGTGTGGGTTCATTTTTTAAAAATCATACATGAAACTATTAATAAAGAAGTTAATTTTATGTTTTAAAAGTGTAATATCCTAATCCAATTTCTGAGTTATTTTGGTAGGTATCATTGAAATGGACTCTCTATATTATAACATTAACTTAAAAACCTTTCAAGAATCTTAACCATACTACACAAAGATGGTATGAACTGGATAACCACACGCTGAGAGGCCAAGGAGTTTTTACTCTTTCACTCACTTGTAACAGCCACTCTTGACTGATTGCCTGACTTTCATCACCACTGCAATCACTTCAGACGATGTAATTAAACCAAATGTAATTGGTTTCAAAGTCTGACTAAGCGTGGTCAGCTGCGTAATTCAGCATTTTGCACATAGAGGCTGGTAATTATAACTTTTGATTGTATGAAGTGAGCTTTAAACATTTTATGACTTTATTAAAGTGGGAAAATTGTTGTTCTTCATACATTGGTATCCCCTGATGTGTATAACTTCAAAAATCAATTAAAAGTAATGTTTTTAAAAAATAATACCTTGGTCCAACTGTAAAATTCAGTTTTTCTCTTTATGTCATTTGTTGAGTCAAGGGACACCAGGTGGCACTGTGGGGTGACACTGTGAGGCAGTACTCAGTCAGTCAATGATTTTTATGAGTCTTTTGCTGTGGGTAAAAAGTTGCACTAATAACCTTAGTGTTAAGAATTATATTACATTTGGATCTATATTATTACATGATGTGAGCGTACTTACAAGCATGAAACCATATCGATTTTACTTACATTTATAGATTATGTTTAGTTTATTAATATGTGCAATAATAAGTGCAATATTATTATCTCTTTTTAAACAATCATTAGTCATAATCATTAGCACATAATATAAATATTGAATTGTTAAAAGTTTTTGACACTCATTTTACTTCTTTCATGTACAACACAGTGAACAATAAGTGATAAGTCATGCTGAAAATCTCTATTTTTTAGCTGTGAAAATATTGCCCTTTCCGTTTTCTATTCACACAATTCATTCTTTTCAAATGTCATATGATACATTAAGTGCTCTGACTGTGGTGTCATGACTGTAATAATATTGGCTTTATGAAAAGTAAAAAAAGAGCCATTTAAGGGAGGCCTTTCAGCAAGAAAGTGTCAATTAAAATGGACAGTTTGCCATTATGAGATCTGTGTTGTTCATCACAGTTTTGACAAAATCACCTGGCAGCTGTCCACTCAGGGACCTTGAAGGTGGCGCTGGGATTTAAAAGAAACATATTGCTTTACTTGCTTTCATATTGTTACACAAGAGACAGAGAAGGAGTGTGTGTTTATATAAATGATTAATCCTTGTGTTACGAACAGGTTTTGGTTTTTAGTCAACTCAGTCCAAATTCCTCATTTAAAGGACAAATTTAACCCCTGAAAATTCAGCTTTCCCCTTTCAAAGTCAGGAAAATCCTCTTATTCATCACTATCTGACAGTATCACATATATATTGTGCAGCAGCTTGTTCCAGCTCTTCACAGAAGCTACATGAATGAAATATTCAAACTCAAGACTCCATGTTTCTATTTCTGCAAATACTGTGTGTGTTGGGCATAATTTTACATACATTCTCCCAAATGTGTACTTAGGGATCTCCGTTAAGATTTAAAATTAGATTTGAAAAATGTTTGGCTGCACAGCATTAGGTTCAACTAACTGACCCACCTCTAAAGAGGTGATATTAATGATTTCCAGCCTGGGGGTCTGGACCTTCCCTAAAGCTGATAAGATAATTAAAGGTATCAGAAATTAATTCTGGTTTCTGTTACACAAAACTGTAGGGGTACAGGAAATTATGAAGGTAATATTAGGATTTTTATAGGGCTACAAAATACTAAACATTTTAGATCTGGACAAAAAAATACTACTAATACTATACATATTCCATCATCACATGATATAACTAACTGGAAAAATCCCTATTCAGGAAAATGGGATGAGAAGCTTATAGCAGCTCCCCTTTGCAGCTTATAGCTGACATGAATGGAGGCAGTGACGTCATGTGACTGTGTGTCTGTTAGGGGTGGGCAGCACGGCAACCTCAGCCTCCTCTATGAATCTGTCACACTGTAGAGAGGCAGGAGGCACCATAAGGGCCTTTAATGATATATATGCACATCTCCCACTGCCTTGCAGTGTATATAAATGCATTTGTGTTGTCTGATGAATAAATCTGGCATGATTCTTTACATAATGAAGGCTAATTAGTTTATGCTGCAGCATTCATGGCAGCCTTTGATAGGTCTGCCAGATGTATCAAGGACTGGTAGCAGGCCAAAGAGAGACAGCCTTATTCTGCTGAAAGCCTCTCTCTGCAGTCTCGCAGGTAGGTTATGAAATACTTGATTTGATCGTGTATTGTTTACCAAATTATCTATCACATGTACTGTAATGTGAAGTTACCTTTCTACTGTTTGATTATGTTGTTATTGATGTGCCATTTTTCTGTGTCTCTACTGTGCAATGTGTGCTGAATATTCAGATCAGGACAATTTTACTCATGAAATGTCTTTAAAATGTTAGAAATGAATGCCATTACAATATGTGTTATGTAATATGCTTTCATTTGCATTGCTTCCCCATACTATATATGTGTGGGTGTTTACAAGTTTACAAGACTTAATCTTAAACAACAAAACCGCAGACACAAGACTCTTTGACCTTGGCATATGCAGCATGCAGATGGGCAGTTGGGCCTAAATAGAGGCCTCAGCTATTTATATATATTTTTAATATCATGTTATTAAAATTTTTAAAAAAGGTATCCCTTCAGAAAAAGGTGTAGGATCGAGACTAGTTTATAAGGACAATCCCAGGCAAACATTTTCACCAATGATATAGTTATGTGATAGCACAGGCCTAAGATATGAGCATAGTGTACATATTCAAGCCTTTATAATATTCTTCTCCCACTCATTTCCTTTTCTTCCTCTCCATCTCCCCCACCTCCCTCTGTCTCCGTCTCCCTCTCTCTCTTCTTTCTCTGCACCAGCTGCTGCTGCTGCTGCTCCAGAGCCAGAGTGGAGAGTCCCCTCACCCCCCCTTCACAGACAGAGACAAAAGGCCTGATTCGCCTGCTGAACACTGCCCCCTTTCTCCAGCCGTCCCTTCATGCACGGCCATGGTGGTGGCGGGGGCTTCAGGAAAAAAACGAGGCCTGGACTGGGACTAAAATCTAGGACTGACCCAGTGAAGGAGAGTGGGAAGAGGGGGGAGGGGAGGAGGAGGAGGAGGATGGGGGCTGGAATGGTTGGGGTTGACTAAAGGCAGGTGCTGAGGCCTCTACAGGAAGACTTTTTTTTCCTGAATATCTCTGAGAGTGGAAAAAAATCTGAAAAGGGTATGCCACATTTACCTCTATATATGCATGAACGTGCATGATTTTGTTTATGTGTGTCTCTGTGGCAGCATATATGTGGGGTAGGGGTGGCATGTGTTTGATGGAAATCTGGGGAGGGAGGTGCATGAATGGCCTGTGTTTGCTCATGTCAGATTGTCTGTGTTGAGTTTTTACATTCCTTGTCTTTATATCACAGTGCTGGGTGTAATGCTGCTGGGGGTTGCATGAAAGTTTTTAGTTTTCAGAAAGACAACCAGCGTCTTTGAGGTGAAAGCAATGGGGGATCTGGTTGAGAAACAGGCCAAGGTACTGGATTGAGATACAACTACCATCATGGTTACCTAAACTTTCTTCCACTTTTCAATTTATTAAGTTGCTGTTATCATCAGTGATCATTTTGCACATCTTTTTAACCTTATTTCCTTTCAAATCTTACGTCATGTAATATATTTTTTGTTTACATGGTGTCATTTTTATCATTTTACTTACTGCCCTGTTTTTTTAAGTGTGTGAAAGTAACTGTGCCCACCCAAACACCATCTTTTTGTACATTGTTGTATGTATTTTTATCTAATCTTATGGCAGTGCAAGCAACTAGACTAGGGAATCTCTTTACACCACACTTTCTATAAAATATTATGTGTTCTTGTTTCACTAAATCTATATGACAATATACATGTAGTTTAGTGAAAAATGCTGCAGTGTTTCTTGGGAGGTGGGTACAGTGCTTCTGCCTGTGTGTTTCTGAGGCCGTATTGCAGCACAGGGCTTTATGTTGGGTGACCGGAACCAGCTGAAACCGGTTTGAGGCAGACGGAGGGCTGACAGGAACAATGCCGTCTCTGTGCTCCACTGAGGGATAGAGATAGCCCAGGCTACTCCATGGCAGCCCTTCACAGCTCAGCCACTGGCTACCATGGCACAGGCAGAGACCCTGCTGCTGCTCACTGCTGGCTGGATGTCGGTGTGCTACGCAGCTGCTCCCCTGCTCACAGCGAGGGGAGCAGGGAGATTTGGGAAGGGACGAGGGCAGGGGGACGTGGCCGGCTGGGAGTCTGTGAATCTGAAGCCTAGAGCCTGCCTCTCACACGCACACGCACACACACACACACACACACACACACACACACACACACACACAGGAGCATGATCTATCTGTCTGTTTGCATGTCTGTGTGCTGCTAGTGGTGCAGAGAATGACTAAGGAGGATCCTTACCAGGACCACCACCACTCACCAGATCCATGGATGTAACCTGACCCTGTATTCTGGGCCTTTGCCTGGTTGGGAAGAAACAGGACTTTTTTTCCAGGCAGGGTGGGGTGGATGGCTTTTTATGGGTTAGTAGTGTTGTGACTGTGTTTGTTGCAGGATGGAAGGAAGGAAGTAAAGAAGGTTTGGCTAGTGGCTGGAGAGGGACGGAGGCAAGAGGGTGAGGAGTGGCTGATTCACTTGCATGTTTCCACTATTGTTATTTTCCATTCACTTTACTGATATTGTAGTAGTCTTTCACACAGAGTGTGGATTTCAGTGCATGTGCATTAAAACTGCTGTTGCTAAGAGGGGGTTCTGTGTTGTGTATTTTTCATATTTGTCTGTCTTTAACCTTCATTTACTTCCTACGTCAGGCTGCTCTGGCTGTCATGGCTGTGACTAGCTCTTCTTTCCACCAGGCCTTTCTCTCTCTGCTGCAGCTTCACACAGCTCAGCAGCCATTTTTCCCCCCTCACTGCATTTCTCGTCTGCCCTCCCTCTAACATTTCTCCCTCTCTCCATCACATTTTTATGCTTACTTCATCACTTTACCGCTCCTATCATCTGGATTGAGAATGGTTACATTTTGAAACCTAGGTTGAGGCTAAGGGATTTGGTTCTGTGTATGTGCAGATGTGGTTGCCATGCATTTGGATCAAAGAGCAGCAATTATTTAACTGCACATACAAGCAGTACAGCTCCATGGCTGTCTTTTGTCCCCAACACCATTAATAGATACAGACATTTCAGTCCCATCATATATTATTTGTAGTGCTCACTATTAGAAAAATAAAGACTGGTTTGTTTCTGCAGAATTACAGCCCACTGAAAGCAAAGTGTTTCTTATAAAACTCATAAGACATTTTCCTTAAAGCAGTGACAAACCAGAACATGTTCTATGAACATTGGTTGTTTCTGATAAATAAACATACGTTACTTGAAAGTGATCATCTTTAGATCTTTTCAATATCGCCTTATCAAAAGCCTTGTCTTCTGCCATCATATTCATATTTACACTTCATAATGCCTTCAGCTAAAGTATTTTTCACATGTTGTATTCAGCCCCAAACCAACAGACAAGTGTCAGTCAACTAGTGAGAAAATTACTCAAATTGAAAGGACACTCATCCCCTTTGCTATATTGAGCCCATCATTCTCCTGATGTTTTATATTAGAAAATATATATTCAAGAGGAGGAACTCTTCAGTACAAATGTATTTCATTAGTACACTGGTATACTACTGTTTTATTATACTAATGCTGAGCATGTAGTGACTAAAGAGGGAAAATGATTTGCAGATTACCCACATTTAATGTCATCAAAATGTCACATACACCCCCACGAGGGCCAGCATGTGGTTCTCTCTCAAGACAATCAATAAAGTCACCTGCTGTAAGGACAAATGCGGGAGAAATAGGTGTAATTGTACATACTTGTATACACATAATGTATGTCAGCTGGACTCATTTTTTCAGGAAAGCTTTGCATCCATGTGATGCAGTTTGCTTTGAAGGGGGGGGGGGGGGGGGGGCGGTGTGGAGAGGGGGGGGGGGGGGGGGGGGGGGGGGGGGGGGGGGGGGGGGGAGGGGGGGGGGGGGGGGGGGGCAAGCACTGAGCTCAGTCTGCTAATGAAACAACAAGCACCAGAAAGCAATGACTAAGTCATGGTAAACATGGTGTTTCACAGGCTGTACTGTGGTGACAATTCAACTAAAGCTTGACTGAATGATGTTCATTTGCTAAGACCCGAGTCCACAAATTCACAGAATATAGGGAAAATATAGGTGGCTTCTTCTCAAACACCAATAAATGAAAGAAAATGTGCAAATATCCCTTTGCTGCAGCCAACCTTTTTTTTTAGAGTCAAGTAAGTTGATCTTTGTACGCTATTGTATTGCTGAAAGGGAAATAATAACGACTGAAAATTAGGCTGAAAATGAAATTGCCCACCTCTTTTTAGCATAATGTCACAATATTATAATCAAATATACACATGCAATAACATACCAGTGTACAGCTAGAAGCATTTCCGTTAACAATAAACAAAAGGCCACTTTTATGAACTCCTTGCTTTCATCTGTAATACAACGTCCATATTATTTTGTACTTTTGTGACATTTTTGAACTATAAAATTAATGCACTTAATCAGAATAGAAAAATATGATTTATCAAATCATTACTATTATTACTTTCCCCTATTTTCCTGTCGTTGCATATATTGTAGGGCTGTCCCAAACGATTATTCTTTAAACGATTAATCTAGCGATTATTTTTTCGATATTCGACTAATCTAACGATTATTTTTTTTGCACTGTTGGTGTCAAGATTAAAGTATTCCCAAACTCTGGAGGACAGTGTGCGAGCCTTTTTGCCGCGTGTTGCTCCACACGCTCCGTCGTACTGCTGGTAGACGCCGCCATGTTGTTCAAATAGATTACACAGACGCAAATCATTCACGTAGTCAATGACTTTAATTACGTCACCAAGTTGTCCCAGCCCTTGCGCTGCGCTTGTATCCGGGTAAACCAAAGATGATGGATATAAACGGTCCCATTAGAAAGTTCTGGTTTTGTTCTATGAACATTTACCCTGTGTGGTTTTACACGACGCGTCGACATTAAAATTCCACGTCGAATAATTTTTATAATCGACAACGTCGATTACGTCGGATAATCGTCCCAGCCCTAATATATTGCACTGCATATAGAGCCATAAATTAGTGCATTGTACAAATCGTCAATTGGATGTGTGAAAATCTTTTAGTTGTCATTCCTGTTCGGAAGAAAATGATGTATCTTGACTATAATCTAGTAAGTATTGCCTGTAATAGCACATCAATTACACAGACAATACATCTATTGCTCTGTGGCCAAGCTTAGCAACACTGACAACAGTATTTGAGTACATGTATTGCATTGTGCTACTTACAGAATAAAATAGTAGGCTACAGCAATTATTCTTTTATGAATAGCCTCATGGAAGAAATGTGTTTAGCAGCTGTTTCTATTACAGTCAACAGTCTGCACTCTAGTAAATATGAATGCTACAATTAATAATTTATACTGACTGGAATATACAGTACACCCCCACCCCCCATATCAAATCATCCCAGAAATTCAGTAATTTCTAACATTTAGAGAATCATTTTATGTGTTTTATGTTCTTTAATATAATAATTTATAGTTATAGTTTTATCATCCGCAATTTGTGATTTTCCCAAGGATTACAGATGTCTTCTTTGCTGACAACATATTCCCATGTCACAATCCGATTTATCATAACTCAAAAGCCAAAATAACCATGAACCGGATTATATTACAATGGCCGTAGTTTTTATTGTGCACATCTTGATGGATTCAGTGTTGATGTTCTTCCAAGTTTGGAGAGCATTACATAGAAAATAAAGAAAAATGTCACAGATTTCTCCTCTCAACATGAATTGAAGGAATGAAAATCATCATTTGAAACCAATAATGGCCTCAGGACGATGATCGTCACCATGGCTATCTGTCTATTGGCTGACAGGTCAAAAAGTTTCTAAGATCTGCAGTGAAGATTGCCATGACATTTATCGAGCATATTCATGTCTACAACTGTATGAGGCTCTCCTTCATGGAAACTATGAATAATATAATCCAAAAATATTAGACATTTCAGAGTCGATTAAGCACATTGCAATGAAACTGACTATGCATGGTCAGCCCCAAAACACAAGGGATCCGCTGTAGTACACTGTGTCAATTTGTGACCTGTTGTGCTGAACAGAAATGCATAATACCAATTTCTGTCTCTTCTGTTATTATCCCATACAGCACAATATGTTGCAGCAGCAATAATACAAACATGATTACATTAAATTATCTTTTTCCTCACATAATTATGCTGTATTGTAATTTATTTAAAATTATCACATACATTAACTATTAGATAAAGACAGTATGAAGAGTTTCACTTCAAAATGTGACACCTTGAACAGCCTGTTATATTGTATATTACGTTATTAATTACCCTTCAATCTGTGCTCCCCAGGTGATCTCATCAGAACAGGAGCAGGACCATGGGAGATATGAAGACGCCAGACTTCGATGACCTGCTGGCGGCCTTTGATATCCCCGACATGGTGGATCCTAAAGCTGCTATTGAATCTGGTCACCATGACGACCACAATGGACAGCTCAAGCAACCCAGTGCTGGGTTGACTACCAATGAAGATGTGGCCCACAACACCTCAACAGGACACGATGTTGGCGTTAGTGTCATTGTCAAGAACATCCGAAACACAGACACAACAGAGCATGGTGGAACCATATCAGACAGGGATGGACATTTCCACTCCCATCCTCAACATCATTCTGTAAGCACTTGCAATGGACTTCAAAATGGCTTCTTGCCATGTGGCATACCACATGGTTCTCACACCAAGAATGGATCGAAGGGTCCCAGGGAGGAAGGACAGCCAGTGAACAACCAATCATCTACTTTCAATCAGTTCAGCCCCATCTCCAGTGCTGAGGAGTTTGATGATGATGATAAAATTGAGGTAGACGACCCCATGGACAAGCAGGTTGGTCAGACATTCTTTAGGTCCACTACTAAGAGAGAGGACCCGAATCCCAAATCTCCGGTATCAGTGGACAATGCATCCAAGCTCAGAGCAAACAGAGACCAAAAACACGATCAAAACAACAATAATAATAATGGCACACTAGGAGGTTCCAAGTCTAACAATTCCCCTCCGTCAAGTTTACCCAAGGAGGAACTCAAGGAAATTCTCTTTAAGTCTCAAGGTCAGGAGCGCAAGGAGGCTGAAGAGTCATCAGGGCTTGTTAATGTGTCCAGTATCCCCCAGGTCAAAGCCAAGTCCTCTGCAAAACTTTCTTCTTGTATTGCAGCCATAGCAGCCCTCAGTGCAAAAAAGGCTAATGCTACAGACTTGACTGTTTTGGATTTTCCAACAACACAGAAAGTATCCATCAAAGCCAATGAAAATCCCAGAGCTCCAGAGAAGCCACAGGAGCACGAGTCAGCCCTAGAATTTGCAAAGAGGCTCCTAACGAGACCACAAGACAGCCCCTGTAGTGTCACCAGTGAGGGCAGTAGCAAAGGTTCCCCTGCCTCAAGTACAGAGACAACCCCAGTCATCCCAAAGGTCAGGATCAAAACAATCAAGACCTCATCCGGACAGATCAAGCGTACTGTCACCCGAGTTCTCCCAGAGTTTGATCCTGAGGGTCTGAAAAGAGGAGAGAATAGCCCATCTCTCATGGCAACCACCAGTGCAATTTTCTCATCTCCCACGAGACCCTCTTTGCCAACCACAGTAGTAGCCACCACTGGAGGGTCTTCAATTGAAATAACCAAGCAAATGACTATTAAACCTGTAGCGACAGCTTTCCTGCCAGTCTCCGCAGTCAAGACAGCTGGGTCGCAAGTCATCAACCTTAAGCTGGCTAACAACACCACAGTCAAAGCAACAGTAATCCCTGCTGCATCAGTCCAAAGTGCCAGCAGTGCCATCTTGAAAGCTGCTAATGCCATCCAGCAACAGACTGTCATGGTACCTGCCTCCAGTCTGGCCAATGCCAAACTTGTGCCAAAGACAGTCCATCTTAGTAACCTCAACCTTCTGCCTCAGACTGTATCCTCTGCTGCATGTGATCTCCAACAGGCCCTATCATCCTCCAAACAGAGCCAGCAACAATCACAAGTCAAACAGCAGACAATTCTTACTGGCCAGGCCTCAAAGAAAATCTCTAGGGTTCAAGTGTTCACAAGCTCTCAAAGCTCTGTAGTGGACGCCTTCAATAAAGTCCTGAGTAGCATAAATCCTGTCCCTGTGTACGTCCCAAACCTCTCTCCGCCAACCTCAGCCTGTATCTCTTTACCCTCACGTGGCTACAAGTGCCTGGAGTGTGGAGATTCATTTGCTCTTGAGAAGAGCCTGACACAGCACTATGAACGTCGCAGTGTGCGGATCGAGGTCACCTGCAATCACTGTGCCAAAAGTCTAGTGTTCTACAACAAATGCAGCCTCTTGTCTCATGCCAGGGGCCACAAGGACAAAGGGGTTGTCATGCAGTGCTCCCATCTAATCCTAAAACCCATCCCTGCAGACCAGATGATAAACACATCATCATCAGGCCCAGCAAACATCACCGGTGCCACCTCCATTTCCCAATCCCATGCACCCACAAGTCAAATCCAAGGGAAAGGTGCTCTCAGTGGGTCCCATACTGCAGTGATTTCAGCTCCATGCAGTGCTCCTCTTGTGGCAGCCATGCCCTTAGAGGATGATGCATCAAAGCTCTGCAGGCACAGCCTAAAATGCTTGGAATGTAATGAAGTGTTCCAGGACGACAGCTCGCTAGCCATGCACTATCAACAGGCACCAGAGTCCAGTGGGCAGGTGTGTGTATGTATGTGTGGTGTGAACTGTAACACAATATGGTTCAATTTAGTTACAGTCAGTTATCTGCTACACGGTGCGATTTAACTTAACTTAATCCTGACGAAACTGATTTCATTTTTGGCCACTTGGGGGCATTAACATAACCTTATTAAGTTATTATTGAGAAAGTGTTGGCAATTGTCTCTTTACACATCACAGCAGTTATATAGAAACATGATACCAAATGAATCCAAATGTTGTTAACACCTGGCAAATTTAAGTACTTTTTAGCTCTGTTTTTGGTCCTCACAAACTCCTGAGGGAAACATTGGGCTTTTTAGTAGCTGAATGATCGACTACATTCACCAGCTCGTCACTAACTGTGTCTGTCTGTTGTTTGGTGCTGAGGAGGTAGTATACAGAGGGTTTTTTGAGCGTTTTCACTGAAAATAGGTGCCTGCTGCAGAACAGAACTGTACTATGACAGCAGTGAGAGCCAACCAAAACAGTAAAGTCGTGGGAGATACATTGTTATTGTAAAACTATTGATTATAGCCACTTTAAGTTAAAGGGTCCATTCACTCAAATCACATGATGCATCACTTACTTCTTGTGTTACTAGTTTTATTTGCCAAGGTTTCTATACTTCTCTGACGCAGTACATAACCTAGTTTTATTTGGACTGTTCAATAATACAAAGTAAGTAAAGAAAACCATTCAGAATGAGGACTGTGCATTATCCCAAGTATCTTCTTTCTGTAAATACATGTTGATGTCTTTTGAGTTTGTCAAATATAATTTTTTACATCTCTGGCAAATAAATTGACAAAGGTTTCACAAAGGTAGACATCACAAGTGAGAACCATTTACTCTGTATTGAGAAATGGATAATACTACCCTTCATGTAAAATAGGTTAACACTTGAGGATACAATCATTTCAGTGCCATAATAAAACACACCTGATGATATCTTTTATCTTCTCTTTCCTGTGCCCATAGAAAACATGCGCTATTTGCCAAATGCTTCTCCCAAATCAGTGCAGTTTTCTGTCACATCAGCGAATCCACCAGCACAAGTCTCCTTATATCTGCCCCGAGTGTGGTGCCAGCTGCCGATCTGTCCACTTCCAGTCACATGTCACCAAGAACTGCCTGCATTACACCCGGAGAGTCGGCTACCGGTCAGTCTACCTTAACTAAAATCATAAAATTATTAATAGGCATTTTAGCCCTCTATTGTACTGTGAGATATAGTTCCCAAAGTTTACATTCAACTTTAATTTTCAAAGTATTTCTTCTGTTAAGACTTTGATTTCTTTTGGATAGTAAAATCTGAAAAACAAATACAGTGTTTACTATTGAGAAGTGTTCTTCTTTGGAAAGTGGTCATACCCTGACTTAAATGGCTCTTGCTGTTCTTTCAAAGCGCCATTTACAATGTCATTTCTAATTACACTTATTAGTACATTATCTTTGCCTCAGCTTGACAATGCCATATCACTTGATGTGACGTTATTCACAAAGAAACTTATGAGGAAAAATAGACAGTCACAATTTACAAGCCATTAAAAGCTGAACACTCAGTATCTGACCAATTATGGTTCAATTATGAGTCTTGTATTTCAAAATACTATGAATTGGAGACTGTCTGGATATCAATAACGACTCAACAAAGTCACAAATGTAACTTTGCACGCACACATACTTGCGTACCTTTTTCTGATGAATGAGTTGCGCCGACTTGTACTAATTTAAAATCTCATTTAAGTCTGACTGTCTAACTCTTACTTCTTCTCCCTCTGTCCTCTGTGTCCATTCCTTCTCCCTCCAGCTGTATACACTGTAGTGTGATCTTCGCTGATGTTGCAACTCTAAAGTCCCACATCCAGAGTACTCACTGTGAGATCTTCTATAAATGTCCTCTCTGCCCTATGGCCTTCAAGTCTGCGCCTGGCACACACTCCCATGCATATACACAGCATCCAGGAATGAAGGCAGGAGAGCCTAAGTAGGTCTTTACATGAAAACTGTGATGTATATAAAATGTTCTTCGAAAGCAAATCTGTTTTAGTTTTATGTAACATTAAAGACAGCATTCAGCAAAGTCCATCACAATTATTGTTTTAAGTATACACTTTCAAGCACTCAAAACTGAATTCAATGCTAAATAAAAATCTATAAATATTTAAATTAAAATAATAGTACCGGCATAATACACAAACATTTCCTCAAAAAGATTCCAACCTCACATTTATACTTCCACACACTTCCTTTCACACAGGCACACACCATTGTAACCCAATACCCATGTCCAATTAATTTTTCTTAGGAAGATCATCCTTGCTGCCTCATCAGTAGCAGGATTTGTGGGTGTTAGACATGGTGGCTTAACTTGGTTTTGTTTTTCCACATGGCAACTTCTCACTGACTTGCATACTGTCCATCATCAGCACTATTGACGATTCAGGTGTTTAGGAACAGGTGTTCTTGGGTTTGGCCCTGGTTGTGCCCAAAGCCTAAAGCTGAATTCATATGATGTCAAACTGAACTGAACCATCTATTTTAATATGTTTAATTATTTGTTCATATCCTGATCTAAAACTATCAAAAAGTTTGTTTCCAGATAGACATTAGGTGCAAGAAAACAACTGCAGCTGAACAGCTTTACGTGAAACCTATAACACAGCAGCTCTGATTCTCTAAACACTTATTTCTCTTATTACACATTGAGTCTCTTACCTTTTGCTGTAAACTTTTTAAGAACACTGTTTTTTTCCTGTCTTTCAGGATGATCTATAAGTGCTCCATGTGTGATACCGTGTTCACTCTGCAGTCCCTGCTCTACACACACTTCGACCAGCACGTTGTCAATCATAAAGTTTCAGTGTTCAAATGCCCCGACTGCTCCATGCACTACGCGCAGAAACAGCTCATGTTGGACCATATCAAAGTAGGCATAAAAAGCTGTTATTTTAAGCATGCTTGATCATCATCCACTTTTTATGCATCCCAAGTTAGTTTATTAATGAGTTTGTTTTTAACATTATCATTAACCCCATTGCTGTGACTTAATGAATATATGTGTACACAGCAATACTATTTTTATTTAAATTTTCAAAGCCAATCCTGTGAGTTATACTTATATACTAATAAGTTCAGCCTAGAAATGTTTCTCATATCAGTGCTTTATAAATTATAATTCATTCTGTATGTGCGGATCCTTTCCAGGCCATCCATGGAACCTTAAAGACCATCGAGGGTCCACCAAACTTGGGCATCAACCTTCCTCTCAGCACCAAGCCCACTAATTCTAGCAATACCAACAGCAACAGCCCCAGTAATAATAACAACAAGGATGGAGGAAATGTCAATAGTCAGGACAAGGGAGAAAAGAAGTCTCCACCCTCACCACTGAAGAAAACCAACACTAACTGCTCAGCTGACCTCAAGAACCCTCCCAGCTCAGGATATACATGTGGAGACTGCAATACCCTCTTCAGTTCAAAAGAGGTCTTTGTGGCTCATATGAGGCGCGAACATGGAAAGGTGAGTTTTCAATTTGTCACATTGTCTTTTTTTGAGATTCTGCTAGAGGTTGTCAGGGAACGGGTTTGAAACAGAGACAAAAACAAACTTACTAAATACATAAATAAACTGTCACACGAATGTATCCAAGCCACCTTGGTGCACGTTCACACACGTGCATCCTGGAGAAGCATAATTTGAGCTGTTGAAGCATGTGTTTCTGTATTTTATGCATTCTCCCACTCATATTACAGATCTTGAAGAAGCACCCATGTCGACAGTGCGACAAGTCCTTCAGCTCTTCCCACAGTCTTTGCCGACACAACCGTCTCAAACACAAGGGATTGAGGAAGGTCTACACCTGCCCGTGAGTATACACTCTGATCTGTAAGGGCTCAGCATGGTCCCAAAGCACATCTGCACGGTGTGCGAACAATTAATGTGTAGCCTGTAACTGTGCAAGTCACACTCTTGTCTGTGCAGGAGTTACCAATGTAATTGATGGAAGCAGGAAACTTGCCCTCCATTCTTGTCTTTAAAAATACATTGGCTGCCAAGGAGGCAGAAGAAGAAGTGTTTGGCTTAGGTGTACCATAAATTAATGCGCCAGTCTTCACAGTTGGCGCGGCCTCAGACCAGTGTTTCAAATTCTAAAAGGCATAACTGGGTTTGTGCACCAGCCGTAATTATACAGTGTAGAAGAGCAGCAGCAGAAGCTTTGGTTCTCCATCTGTGTCTACACAGGAGGCATTTAGGCACAGTATTTATTATAGGTCACCAATGTTTTGACAGCCCAATACATCGCTGTAGTTGCACGCAATAAAACAAAAAAAACATACTTGAAGGGTAAAAATATGCTACTTCCATGGATTACAATTCAAAGCAAAATAATAAACAACAGTCTTTGATAAAAATGAAAAGTGCAGGCAAATTGTATGTATGCAAATAACAGAACACAAAATCAGCTTGTAAGGGGTTAAAATTGTTGTTGTTGTGATTTTACTGTACTTTGATAGGCACTGTCCAGCTCTCAGTCAGCCATTCACTAAAAGAGTGCTGCTGGATCAGCACATTCAGCTGATGCATGGAGTCAAAGACCCAGAGGGGAAGACTGTCAACTCTGAGGCTTTACCTGACAAGGAAACGGTACTGTGGCACAAATTTGCAGACATACAGTCATTTATCAGAAGGAAGTGCTTCTTTTGAATCATTTTACCTAATAAGTGAATTTCATGATGCTCCTGTCACACCTAATCTAACGTCTCAATGACCTCTACAGACCCCCAGCCCAAAAAGAAAGCCAGAAGAGGATGAGGCGTCTCCAGGTTTGAACTCCAGGGGCTCAGACTCACAGCCTTTGAAGAGGCTCAAGGTGAACATTCCCAAAGTTCATAAGTGTGCTGTTTGCAGTTTCACCACTGAGGACATCGCTGCTTTCCACAAACACATTCCCCAGCACAAGTCAGATGGCTCGTCCTACCAGTGTCAGGAGTGTGGCCTGTGCTACACCTCCCACCGCTCGCTGGCCCGACACCTCTTTATCGTCCATCGGCTGAAGGAGCCACAGGGTCTCGCCCGATACAACGGACGGGGAAAGGATGATGATGAGAGTCAAAGGGAGAACCAGCTGGAAGTTACGGACGAGAACAATGATGGGACCCCAAATACCAAATGCAAAGTGTGTGGGAAGATGTTTGAAACTGAGGGAAACCTGAATACTCACATGAGGACACATGGAATGGCGTTCATAAAGTCAAAGAGACTGAGCGCAGCCGAGAAGTGAGAAGAACTCACTTTTTAACCTTTCCATCTAAAGCAGCACTGTTGTTTTAAACTTATATAGTTTGTTAAATTGTTGCAGACAACTTACAGTATCTCTCTTGGCTGTGGTTATGCTGTATATACAAAATGTACATGTAGCATACTACAACATGTATAAAATATACACACAAAAATATGTAATATGTCAAATTCACTGTCTTAAAGTAAATGGAACAAGATACTTTTTTGTACACACATAGATGTTTCTATAGGCCTTGAATAGACCTTTTTTATAGAAGAGCTTTTTATTTTAAACAGTTTCCATTGTCTTCTCACTAGGATTAGATGACGTATGGATATATTAGTGTAATGGGATTAATCCTCAGATAGTCAGCAGTGTTCTGAATTCTCAATGCTGCTAATGTCCAATGAATGTCTGGTGGGGAAATATTGAAAACTTTGGGAGATCCAGGTTTCCCCAGTATATGTCACACCTAACTAAGGTCTTCAATTTCAGCGTTCTTCATGTTTTAATTTCTAATTTCATGGACATGTAATATCTCTCTTAGAGCATTTTTCTTGGCTTCAACAATAAAACCCTGGTCTCCTCCTAACACACCCTGAAACAACTAATCCTAAAACTAAATCTCTGCATTAATTTTGAGCTACAATTACATGGAATATCAGCAGGTTTCAGGACAATCACTCAAAGATAAAGCCTATCTTCGTCTATCTGCATTTCCATACAACCTTGAAATATAATATAATTTGCATATCAGATACGTACATATAGTTCATACAACAAAACCTCTGAAAATGGATGGAGTTTAATGCTCAGTTTTGTGGAAGAATATGTTGAACATTAAATATCAGAAACAGGTGTCTTTTGAAGACCAACACATGGGCCAAATTTGAATTTGCTTTTAATAATGTATTTTGTAAAAGGCTGTGAAACTTTGTATGGTGATGTTTCATTCCTGTCTTAAAGTACTGTAAATGGCAGCTCTTTTAGATTACAACTTATTTACCTAAATATTTAAAATATAAAATACAAAGCACTTGTCTCTCTTTTAAGCGCAGTCTTCTTTATATCATAGTTCCTCTGTCATTATTGCGCAATAAAAATACAATTCTAACGATCCTGTATTTCATAACGAATATCAACATTATCAATTTCTGTCTTTTTGTTTCCTTCCTACGGTTCTTCAGTTTGTGGTTCTTTGATTTATTTTGAAATCATAATGAATGTTATTTGACAGTATTATGTTGATAAAAATATAAAAACTGAAGAAAAACCTCTTCGAATGTAAACTTGGCTGTGAGACTAAATTTTTTATACAGGACAACCTGTTCATGTAAATGAACATAACTTTGGCAGTTGTGACAATACAGAGTGCTTTACATTGCTTTCTTTGTTCCAAGCACTTCCAAAAATCATCATCATTCACTTTTGACCAGTAGTTTTTTCTACTCAGACAATAAGACTAATTGTCTCGCGCTGTAAAACTGCATGTGAGAATCAGTCTGTGAATTGTTTGTTGATTAGAATGTGTCTTGCTGCTGCTGCTGCTGCTGCTGCTGCTGCTGCTGTTTTTAGACATTTCTGATGCTTGTGTACAAAGCTGTTCTTTATGTCAATAAATGATGAAACCTGCCAGGGATGAGATCTGATGTCGACTGCACATAAGACATCAGCTCTTCTCTATGGAAATATATCAGAAATCCTCTTGTGATCATTCATTCTTGTCATCATTATTACTATTAAGTCCAAATGCTGGATTTTTCTAACGGGTGTTTTGAGATGCAATTGTCCTGCAATGTACTAAATATTAAGTATTAGTTTCATATGAACAAATAGACTTTCACAAAGCCCTCTCTTTTGAATGACAAATCTTGAGTAGTATTAAATGTCACACAACTTCAACCAAACACTAAATGCCTTAGATGCAACAGAAAATATATTTTGAAAGAAACATAATACCTCCCAAATTAAATTTCTTCACAACAAGGAAGTGTTTTTCATGAATGCATCAGAAAATTTGCAAAACGACAATGTATTTCATGTGTTTTTCCCACGGTATCCATTTGTGGCAGCTAAAGCATGAGTGATGTTGTTTTGTTCTGGCAACTTGAAGCATCTAGTTGAGCTTAAAAAAAAACACAGTGGCTTACTAAATACTGAAATGGTCAATATTTGAATTGAAGCGTGGAACAGGAAATGTTTGCTTTTTTAAATATTTAACCAAAAGCACAGTTCTTCCCTATTCTTAAAGCTGTACTATAAATAATTTATCGTAACGATGGATCAAATGACTATACATAATGTGATCAGGGATACTCATCGTGAAGAATCGACAGAAAATTATCATCCCCCTCTTGGAGCATTTTTTGTCTTTCAGCTCATTATTTTGGTTTTACTGCCCACAGCTTTATTGTTTTGCTTCACTCTCACTGCTCTCACTGACATGAGAAAGCTCTGATAAAACCCCTCTATGCTACCTGCCCAGCACCAAACAGCAGACAGATCTGAGCACACAGACATGATACATAATAGTTTTAGACTGAGTGCAACTCACACTTTCTAAGGACATTGTTATCTCTGATGTCCATTCTGAATAAATGTAATCTATAAATAGATAAACCTGCTTGGAAGGCATAGAAAAAAAAGACCTGTCTACTAACTTCAGTTGTATCAAAGTAATCCATTGACAGCTGTCTGTGCATCTATGGGTAACCTGCAAACTGGAACTGCTAACAGCTAATTCGGCGCAGGTATAATGTTACCTGCCTGCCAAAATGCAAACAATGACACAATTTGGTCTGTGGGTGTAATAGAAAGCTTAAAAGGAGAAAGAATAGTCAACTAACATTTTTCAGATCACCTGAAACACTCAAATTAATGATAATACTGCTCTGTGTATCCAGGATTACTAAGCAGGCAACTGTTTTGCTATAAGAACCATTTAACCTTTATAACATTATAATATGTAAATGGAATTTGTAGAGACAGCTATTTGTTCAGTGTGTGTTACCAACAGGACCTCGGCAGTTAGAGTTACGATTGTTGTTTTCAACAACAGGCAAAAAAACAATGATAAAACTTTGACCTCTTTACTTTGTTTCTGATATGATGCTACTCTGTATGAGGCAAACTTTACAAAATGTCACGTTCTCACTGTGGAGTAAAATGACTCATGTACAGTACATCTAATGTTTAAAAGCGTATCTCCTCTTTCTAGCATGAGCCCAAAAATAATAACTGATTTGACCGTAACGGCATCACACTAAATTTGAATTAAACTAAATTTTTAAAGATTGTTTCCCCCAGCCTGTAGCCTGGTAAAGCCATGGCACTCTGTGTAGGTTTTTAGGACAAGCTCTCCCTCTAGTGGCCAGATTTGGTTTACTTAATTTCATATTGGACTTTTTGTGTTCCTTTTTAGATAATTGGCTCTAATAACAAATTCAGTAGATGAGGGTTTTTTTTTTTTTTTATAGATGAGTCATTTATTCCTGTCCAAAACAAATTACCAGCAATTGGCTGGTTGATCACACCAAACCAGAGTAGAGCAGTCTCTGTGGTTATTTAAGGCTACTCAAAATGGCTATACAACTTCTATATATGATAAAGTCGTTAAAAAGAAAACTAGGCTATGGTAAAACATCTGTTGTCCCTACTACAACCCTACACGCGCTTCTATTTTAAGTGTAGCCATCATTATTAGGCGTACACTCCAATTAAGTTGATTTTGCATGGTGACATAATCACAAAGCCTGGATCTTTTCGTTAGCCTCCTCATGTAACCCAATCCTGTTCACACCTGATGTAGAAAACCAGGTGAGGACGATGCACAGTTGCAAAAGCAGTTTTTCAATTTAGCCTGTGAAAGATGATTTCATGCTGGCTTATTGATGATGACAAGTCCCCTTCTGTGTTATTTAAACACTTCTCTACAAAAATACACAGTCAGTCCTGAAATGGCCCTGGGTTGTGTGATTTTCTGTCTGTTTGCAGGGTTTAGTTTAGCACTGGAAAATAAGCAAGTCTTGACTGTGCCTCAAAGATGTGAAGAGGATACCAACACTTTTCTCTGGGAAATTAACCAGGAGTCACCAAAGGAATATGCTGTTCTCAGTAAGTTTTGCTGCCTTTTTCTTATGTAAATTTGCAGTCAGCTTGGAGCACTGAGCCAAGACAAAGAGGCCATTTAAAGAAATAAATTATTAATAAAAAGCACACCAAAAGTATTAATGCATGTATCCAATACATGGCTTGCATGCTCTTAATGTTTGGTGTATGCCTACAAAAAAACTCCAGTATTGTAGTTACCTGACAATGCTAATTGTACCAAGGATATTTAAAGAATTGCAATCATTAAATCTTTTTTGCTGTTGTTTCTATTCTATAATATTTATTATTAATGTATTTTTTTTTTTTAAATTCATTTACTTTTTTACTATATTGTTCTATATTTTAGTCCTTTTTAAAAACATACTTTAATATTTAAACTTTCTGTCTGAAGTTTGAAAATAGATATGTTACTATCAGTAGTATTAGTATTAGCATTAGTAGCCTAGTAGTATTAGTATGAGTAAGCAGCATATCTTTAACAGAAATTAAACAAGTTCTCCCAAGAAACTATGAGAACTTCTGCACAGTTTCACAAATCTCACATACACAATCAATAGGTGACTGACCCACGTGAAAATGCAAAACTGGAGAAACTGTGAGTCACTCAAAGCCCCTGTAGGCTTTGTCCCTGCAGTGTGACGCTATCCCAACAGCTTCAATGTCCAGGTAAATAAGGGTAGGGTACATAATATGACCTCAATTACATCAACCGCACAGCAATACATTACAGACATTCATGTAAACATTGAACCATCATGGGGTAAACTCAGAGAAAGAGACTGAGAGAGAAGGGTGTATCTGACTCACCTTATTTGATGTTTTCTTTTACTCAAAGTGATGCAGTCCCTGTTGAAGGTTCATGTCCCACTGCACTTTTTGCTGAGATGGTCATTTGAGTTTTTGCTTGCGGAACGCCTTCACCTGTGCTCGCTGCTAGCTAGACAAACACGGTAGAAACACTGAAAAACTAGCTTACTTTTGTTTGGCTTCAAAATTAAAACTATATTGCTTGTTCCGAGGCCAGAGTATGACTAACTTCAAAATGTCCTTCAGAGCTTCTTTTCCAGTTTCTTTCCCATTCACAGCTTAACGGTGACATCCAGATAACCGCATCGGACTGTTTAATACTTTGTAATCAAAGTTTGCTAATTTCACCTGTCTTCCCTTCAGTACGGGTGCCGATTTGGACCACTAAGGTTGACATTGACCAACCGTTACAACCCAGGAGTGCGCTGTTACCCCCCTTTTAGCAACGCCCAAAATGGAAAAGACCACAACAACTAGTCTGTTTTGTGACAAAGAAACTCCTTTTTATCTTTCTATATAGCGAGGGAGTTCTGGCTTGCTTTGTTTCTTTGTTTTTTTTAATTTTCGTTATCAAAAACTTGTGCAATTAATTTCATGTTTTGATTATTTTATGTTTACACACATGTGGCACACCTGTTTTTGCGATATGCCCATATTGGATACTCTTAGGCTTATGTATTATTAATGATACAAACTCAGACTCAATTTTCAATCTGTGAGAACTTGTGAGAACTGAATTACAGGGAAATACAACACACTTATTGTGTAATTAGATAGTATGCCACGTTTTTATTTTAGAAATTCAGGCTCTTTTTTATCCAAAGGCACTGCAGGGGGTGTTTGATTCAAAGATTGTTTTGTTCTTTGTTCTAAATTGCCTTTACATGTGTGTTTGTGTGTATTATCAGTGTATGATGCATTTGGAAAGATGGGTAGCAATGTTGAAGGAGGTAATGTCAACCAGCCTGGCTCGCTGCAGCGGTGTCACTCTGCCCACAGCCCCACCTTCTCTGGACAGTACTGCCAGGTGTTCCTTCGGCAGGTAACAACAAAACACTGTAATTGTAGAAGATGAAATGTCCTCCTGACAGCTGGTTACAAGGTGAGAAGATTTGATTTTGAGCAAAGTATTTTAACTACCATAGGAATCAGTCCAGTACTTTGTGGGTATTTGTGTTCCTGACTCCTGCAGGGAAGAGGATGTGGAAACGCTGGTGCTGTACGGTCAGTGATTTTAAAATTTTATTACTCTTGATTCTTTCAGTACAATATTTTTGTTTTAATGGTGACTAGTTTCACCTTTTTAACAGGGAGACTTCAGTTTGGTCAGACTTCCCTCATTCCTCCTTTACCTTCCATCCTGGTCAATCAATCCACGCAGGAGATGATCATGACCCACTGTTTGTCCAGAGCCATTGCCCCAGATGCATCAGATGTCGTCTGTCTGTCAGTATATGATTTTATCTGTAAACTCAACTGGAGAAGTGTCTCTTTAACATGTGCTGAACTTCATCTCAGGATACTCTGTTGTTTCCCCACTAACACTGATACCTTTTCTCCTGCAGGTTTGTGTGTTGCTTAATGATAGCAATTCCTCTTGCAGCTACCTTGTTCACCACCATAATAAGGTGGCATAGGAACAGGGAGGTCAGTCCATCTGTGGAGTCTTTCTGTTTAAACACTGGCCTCAATCTTTATGGGACCCTGAAGACCAATGGCTCCTCAAGCAGCGAAATGAAAAGCAGTACCAACGAGGAAAATGGTAAGTACAATGCACTATTTCAATTTCTCCAAGATGTCTGAAGAATTTACCAGATGACACCTCACATGCGGTAAGCTCTTCTGTGATTGAAAGATCAGTTGCCAAACCTTTTTTTATAGATTGTGTTTATATTGAGACATTGCTTTTTCAAATGTTGTCTTTGGTAGATAGCACCAGCCACACACCGCTGTGTTTTCCTCGAAGCTGTGTGAACCGGTGCCTGCAGGCATTTTCTCTACAGAATACAAGCCAAGGTGTCTTGACAACCTTCTCAGGAGGAGGTTACTCCTCCCTGAATGGTATCCGCTCTCTCAGCCTGTTATGGATCATATGTGGCCACTCTACACAGTTCTCTGTAATAAATAACTTGGGTATGACAAGACTTTCTGGTACTTTTTCATTCAGTCTGCAAGTCACTGCCATTATTTGTATATTATTTTGCTTATAATGCATTATCTCTACTGTAGATAACTACAAAGACTGGAAGAAAACAGTAGAAAGAAGCCCTCTTTATGTGTTTGCCATCAGTGGACCTGTTTTTCTGGCCGTAGACACCTTTTTACTGCTAGGGTGAGACTGAAACAGCATCAAATTTAAAGTGGTGGTGGATGTAACTGGTAAGGTTTGAGTTGCCAGTTTTAGCAGTTTTAATAGCAGCTTCTGTGTTTCAGGGGACTGCTCAGTGCCAAGACTCTGATGAGCTCCATCAGCAGGGCTGAGGACAAACTGAGCACCTGTTTGGTGGCCAACTATATCTTCAAGAGGATTAAAAGGTACAGTATTCATCAGTTCACCAAATATCTGCCTGTCACCTTGTCATTTTTTTTTCTTGGGAATAAAACTGAATTTAGAAGCCCTTCATTTTAAGTGTGATATCAAAACTAGTGACAATATAAATTATAATTTTCTCTTTCCTTTATTTCAGGGTTCAGCCACTGCATCTGTTCATTATGTGTCTAACCATTGGCCTCATCTCTTTGATCAAGTGGGGACCCTACTGGTTCCCACTTATAGAGACAATGATGGATTGTAAGACGTACTGGTGGGCTAACATACTACTGATTAACAATCTCCTCCCAGTCCATGAGATAGTAAGTTTAAACGGTAGTATAGCAGCTCTGAGTCTATTTTTCGCAAGTTGTATTTCTATGTATATTGACCTACTGTATTTCTTCACATCTTATTTCCCATTTTCTCTACAGTGCATTCCTTGGACATGGTACTTGTCTCTTGACTTCCAGTGTTATGCCACCACTCCTCTGTTGCTCTATTTTTACAGATTGTATGTCCATTGTTCTTTCATATTATTCCAAAATATTATTAAATTGCTGTATTGTAAACACAGGTAATCTTCCATCCTATTTTGTGTTTATCAGGAACAAAGGTATGTTTGCGGCGGTGGCAGGAGGCCTGCTGCTGATGACTACTGTCGCTGGTGTTGTTATAACTGCACTCATGCAGCTGCCAGTCTTTGAGCCATCTACAATGTAAGACTCAGTGACGGTGGGCCAGTGCTAATGCAAACAGCTTAGGAACCATTTCTTTAAAATTGAAAAAGGTTTTATTTATTTATTCATTTATTTTGCAGGACATCTTATAATTATGTTTTACATTACTATCTGAAACCTTACACAAGATATGGGCCATTTTTAATTGGGATCTTGACTGGAATACACTTGATGACAAAGAAAGATCAGCTCTTAAAGCGAAAGGTAAAAACGTCTGGTTAGGTAAGAACACCTGGTTACATTAACAGGCATTTCTGCTACAACATCACTACACACATCTTATTCTTTTCAGAGATTTGAAAACATAATTTTTGTGATAGCTAACCAGACCGAGTACACATACAAGCAAATAAGCTGCCATCACACTTATGTGCTTATTGATGTTATTCTCACTGTTGCTCCAGTGGCAGGCAGCACTTGGTTGGTTGTGCTGTCTTTTACTCATGGCTGTGTTGGTTGGATTGGCCTACGTCCTCAGGGAGACTCCATCCTATCCATCTGTGCCACATGCCCTCTATCAAGGACTGCACAGACCACTCTGGGCTTTATCTGTGACCTGGATCATACTCGCCTGTGAGGAGGGTTACGGAGGTAAACACAGACCAGATAGAGATGATCCAAAGTCCAAAAACCATGTTCAGAACAAACAAAATGCAATAAAAAATATTAAAAGAAAGAAAAGGAACAAATATTCAAGTATTTGTTTCTGTGGCATTCAAAACTCTTGACCATGTTGATCAGTGATTAACTACACACTATAAAACAAACTGAATGTAAATGGGTACAAATACAGTAGTAGCATTTATGGACATATGTGAGTAATCTTATACATGAAAGCAAAATGATATATTTTTTAAAAAAAAAACGTTTCTCTCTGTTCTTCTGATTCTCTAGGTTTTATTAAGAGCTTCCTGTCATGGGGTCTCTGGGTTCCACTCTCCAACATTAGTTTTGCATGCTATCTGTCACATCCTGTCTTCATCATCCTCTACATTGGCTTGCAAGAGACCCCAATCCACTACACAGACTTAAACTTCGTAAGTGCTTTAAGCAGTAAACATTTCATTCAGTGTCATCAAGCATACTGCATTTCAGATTTTACCATGATTTGGCTCTGTGCTCTTTTAATTTAGTCTACTGTTTGTCTCCTCTCGTCTTTAGATGTACCTTTTCCTTGGCCACCTGGTACTGACGCTGGTGGTGAGCTACGTGTTGACTGTGCTGGTTGAGAAGCCCTACCTCCTTCTAAAATGCGGCCGTACATAGATGGAAGTCAGAACACAACAGAAAACCTACCATCTCTATATTGTTTGTTTGTGCCTTGTAAGCTCTGCCAGTGTCATTATTTAAATCTGCTTTTACAGACAATAAACCTATTTGTTTCTTTAAAAGAAGTTCAGCAGTTAACAGATGTTTGATATAGAAAAAACGTCCTGCAGAACAAAAAAGGTGAAATCAACTTTCATCAACCTACAATTATAATGGTTAAAATATACTGAAAATATATTTGAATTTTCAATCAAACAAATCCAGAACAAATAACACTAACCAATTAGGAATGAAGAGTTGTAGGGAAAAAGGTCCATATTTGGTGAAACTGAATCTGTTTCAGATTGGTGGTTTCGAAGATATAGCGGTTTGTCATCTGCATATAAAGATATTGTGTGTCGTCTTAGATATACTGTGCCCTCATCACTGAATTACTGCTGATGGAGAAACTGGTTTGTTTTATATGTTCCACATACAGTACTGTATAAAATCTGGTAGCACTAGTGTTATGAGAAAAGCTTTGAATGTACCTGAAGTATCTGTGGATTCATCACTATCAACGACCCCTTAAATAAACGTGAGCTATTCAACGGTGAAAATTCAACGGTGTCACATTATTAAGGAGAAGTTCCCTAATTCCTTTTATTTTATTCATTTTCATTTATCAAATATGAATTAATTCCTATTCAGAATGAACTGTGGTTTCCTACTGTATAAGCATGATATAATTTATTGTCTCTTCAAATCATTTAATTTTGATTTAGAAGCTATGAAAACAAGAAAGGACTAAAATCACAGCAAAATGTTTAAAGCATTGCTCTTGAGGAGTACAGGGTGACTGGCTTCCTAGCCAGTCACAAAGTTCATCTTATTCCCCTGCCATCTTTCCACTCCTTTTAACAGCTCTACTATAGGACAACACTATATTTTCACTGCACTTTCCATGGCAATGAGTCAGGATTTACATGCAGCACTGATTCAGCTGATGAGATCATGACAAAGGTTTTTAGTTTCTTATGACGCAAAGACACGCAGCTACGTTTCCATCCCAGGGACTTGAGTCATGCAGGACACGTGCTCTGTTTTTCATAGTACTAAGTTGAGTAATGCTAGTTAAATAGCCTCGAAGAAATGCTTTGATCCCTCTCCTGCTCTTCATCTCTGCCACTTACACAGAAACACACTCCCTAGGTGGTGATTTTTCAATTTATTTTATCCTTGAATATTTACCCACAATTTCAATGTGTGTATTTGAACCATGGTTTATTTTATAGTTTAGGATAAACTAGGCTACCATGTGCTCAGTGCTATAAGATAAATGCCAAATATGGGTTGCTATTTCTTTCATAAGACTTTGGCATAGTGAAGACATATCCCATAGCTTTCATTTGCCTGCTATGCCATTCCTGCCTTAATTGGGTCTGGAAAAGCATCCTTTAGATGACTCTCTCGCACGCCCACATTAAACAAAACGTGGCTATGACGCACACTTCTTCCATGTGTAGCACCATTCTCCACCTGGTCCTGTCTGGGTTGGAGGGTGGGGGGCGTGGGGGGGGCTTTAAGGAAGGAGGGCAGACGCCAAGCCGAGGCAGACTGTGCAACAACATGGTGTAAAAATATATCTTGCTTTGGTAAGATGATACTTCTTTCTCCATGACTACAAGAGTCCACGGGGGCCACATCCAATCCAAAACATCACAACAACATGCTCAAGATGGTGTAACACGTCTGGGAGCATTTTCAAATGTTTAACTGAAAATTATTCAGTTGCTGTTTGAGAAAGATGAAATGCAGCATTCTTACAGTTAAAGAAATACTGAAATTGTTTAGTAAACTGCCATGTGTGCTTTATATGATTTAATTCCATATTTCTACCTGTATTTAAAAGATACAACAAATATGATTATACCCCACCTCTGAATACAGCAGTTGGTTATTTTTCAATTTGATGCAATGAATCTCTTTACACATTACTTGTTGCCTAACAGTCCCCCAACCAACATCAGCTGTTCCGTGCAGAGACATTAAATGTGCTGCTTCTGAGAAGCCACAGAACTATTCACATGCACACACACACACACACACACACACACACACACACACACACACACACAAGGACACAACACAATCTTTGAACGAATGAAAGTCCCATCCAACTGCTTCTTGGTCAATCAGTTGACATGTGACAGACAATACACATATTTTAGTTACATTGCTCCCCTTTATTTATTTATACAAAGTAGTTTCAATAGAATAAATCTGCCCTGAAATATGTTTGTTCAAAATAAAATAAAACATATTGAGATCTCCTATCTCAGCGCAAATGAAAATATAGCAACTCCCACACACATGCAATAGTCCAATAATATTCCCCCTGTTGCTTAGTAGATTTACAAGGCACCAGAAGAACAGGTGTGTGGATGTTAAGTGTTACATAATGGCTCAAAAAGAGTAAAAGGACATGACATCATTTTAATCGTTTGTGGCCTCATCTTTTTCTGTTTATTGTACTTGTAATGACAAATTAAACCCTTTATAGTGTGTGTGTGTGTGTGTGTGTGTTAGTGTACATCTGGGGGGTTTCATTCATTTCTCACACACAAACACACACACACACACACACACACACACACACACACACACACACAAGGACACAAACACTAACAATGACTAACAGTGACTTCACATGTCGCTTTGCCAAAGCAGTTGTAAGGGTATCAGTGTTTAGTAGCTAAAAATAGTCATAAACAGTCTATTTTATTCATTTACTTTTAAAAGGTCAGACTTGGGGCATTACTGTTTTATTGGAGGGTCTCTGTTGTTAAACCACTATTTACAATGTGCTGATTTTAAAGCAGGAAAAGAATCTGTTCCTCTCACCTGTCACAGGAACAATGATGTAACAGCCATAAATTACTTGGTTATAAAACCGTCCTTCACTATCGTTATGAAAGAACATAAGCAGTTTGCTGATTGCAGTTTACTGAAAGATATAAAGGGAATTCACGCAATATGGTTAGTACATAGAAAATAAGTATGCAGCAGTGTTAGATCCAACCAAAAGAAAATGTTGTCTCATAAAGGTGACACTGCACAACGATGAGGACTTGGAAAGGCCTGGAGATGGTGAAAGCCTGGTCTTGGGAAAACATGAGATCAGCAAGCACAAAAGAAGGCCTGCTACAAGAGAAGAAAGATTTTGTAGGGCGCGAAGTTAGAGACAGTGATGCACAGGAGCATTGTAACAGGAATGAGGCACTCAAGCAGCAGGATAATTAGAGCGTAGCCTCAAGGAGAGCACGAATGAAGTAATTAGGGGAGAGAGAAGGAGATGGCCATGGCTGGTCCTGAGAAAGTCCCTCAATGAATTAAACTTCCCGAGACTTCCCAAGAAGAATGATCATCGTGCAAATGTGTAACTATGTGTAACTGGAACGAGTTGTGTTTAATAAAGGAGATAAGAGGAACAGATGATAGGGTTACCTCAGGGGAAAGCCAGTGTTTACCCAACTCTATCAGCCTATTGCCTTTTTCAATGTTTGCAGGTTGGTGAACAATTAAAGGGATTTTTTTGACATTTTGGAAAATATACTTATTTGCTTCCTTATTCCTTATTCCTTCCTTATAGCTCGAACCAGCAGCTGGTTAGCTTAGTTTAGCAGAGAGACTGGGAGCAAACAGCTAACATGGGTAAAAGACATGAGCTATAATGTGTTAATAGTGAGCTTTAAAGGTCCTGTTATGTAGATTTGGGTAGGCCAGCTGTTCTCCCCTGTCTCAAGTCTTTATACTAAGCTTAGCTAACTGTCTCCTGTAGTTTTATATTTAGCAGACAGATGTGAAAGTGGTATCCGTCTTGTAATCTACCTAAGCTAAGCTAATAAGCCTTTCCCAAAATTGCAAGCTATTTTTTCTAAATCCAGTGTTACACCTTTTCTAATAAAGAACGTATCTATGGACACTTGAAGCTTGGCAAATAAAAGGAACATTGTCTTATGCTTTAAAATAACAGAAATCCACGCCATCGTGACTATCATTATCTTTCCGACTAAATTATAATCACTGTTCAAATTATTGGAAACTGGTCTGCCATCAGGGATTAGCTTGTGTTCACTACTTGTTAAATGATTAATTTGGCTAAATGAGAGGCAAAGTCACATTTAATCACTGTCACACCAGACTGAGCTAATTGACAACTAATCATTTCCATAAAAGCAAGGAAAGGTCTGGCCTCATTAGGTTGTTTTGGCCTCTGACAACAGTCCATTGTTGCTCCGCCAGGGTAGTTAGAGGGGTATAAATGTTGCCAGAAATGTGACCCACAGTGTCACGGGTGACCTGTAAACACACGTATTCATACATTGTATTGATATAAAAGAATGTTTTTTAAATTAATTTTTTTTCCAACTCTAATCTTATTTTTCAACTCCAAACAGCAATATTGACGTACATTATACATTACACACATTATATTACATATGTTATATTTGATCAAATGGTTCACTTTTTCGAAAGTTAGCTCCGTGAGCCAAATGTTTAAAACTTAAAATGAATTATTGAATGATTAATATTCAGAAGTGGTCTGAATACTATCAAGACAATTGGATTAGATTATTCATTTGGAAATAAATCTGTGCCAAAAAAGAACAAACACTGTTAAATACAGTATGGGCTGCTCCTTCTCTCACACTCTTTGTTTAATTGTGGAAAAATTACTGTTGAAACTTTAACTATTTTCGCAATGTGTTCTTGGCGAAAGTTTCTGATAATTGTTCCCAAAAATCAAACAAGCCACTTCCATCTATAAAGTTTCTATAACAACCAAGAAAGTCAGTCTGTAAAGTAGGCCATCACTGAAACAGCCTGTAAATATAGATATCGAGTGTTAAATGTTCAAGATCGGCACATGCCCGCAATATCAGGTAACTGACTTTGTACTTGCGGGGGACAACAGTTAAATATAGACTCACACCCCGAGACCGCCAGCTCTGCCTGAGCTCATACTGAGGTCCTACATCATAGGTCCATATCCTCAACTACACGGCTATGAAAAGGGTACGTACTACTTGCATGGCTGGAAATCCCCTTCACAACTGTTTTAATGCGTCCAGTAATAATAATAGTTTTATTATGTATGATTCCACTGTGAGGTAACTTTTGTTTTCTCTGGGAACGTGCTGACAGGCTGACACACACAGACACACACACACACATACACACACACACATACACACACCGCTGTACTGCATGATACTGTATGCATTATATGCATTATATACTCGAGCATCAGAATTAATTCCTTAAAGTCAGACAAATTTTGAATTTTGATTAATATTTGTTTGTGTAGTTTTCACCTCCATGCTTATTTGTAATTTGTCATTGTCAAGAAAGTCTTACATTTGAGGTAGCTTGTGGTATTACTTTCAAAATGGTGTTCAGATATACATAGAGGGTCCTTTAAATCACGTTTTTCAAGCAAGTCATTCACATACAGAAGCTTTAAAGATGCACCAGGCTCTTGGGGGGTTGTGTGACCGAGGATGGATCTATTTTGGCACAGACAGTCGAGATGAAATCGAATTACACTTTCTTGCTCTCAGTCACAAAGGTGCTGACAGCTTTATTCTTTTATAATGTCAGTACAGATGAATCTGTCTATCCACCTTTCTAATGCACTAATCAACAAGATTGGTTTCAATTCAATTTAAAACTTCCACTTGTCTCTAAAAGTAGGCTACAACACATATGGACAATCTGCATGCAATAGTCAAATCTAAATATGGACTCTGTGCCCTTTAAAACAGATTGGATTCATTTAAGGAAAACAGAAATTTATCTTGGGCAGTGTTAAGATAATTTAATTCAGGATGTTATTGATAGATATACAAGAAAATAATCTGACTGTATAATACTTGGAACAATTATTTTCAGCCTAAAATGATGTCAACTTTATCAATATTTGATGTGTTTGTCAATAGACTCACTGGTGTTAGGATCTGTGCTCCATAGTAAACATTTCAGGCTGGACGGCTCAGCTAGGTGTCCTTCAGTGCAGCAGGAATGTGACAAATGCAGGTCATGGGTGAAGAGGTACTGGTATTTTTCCAGTGTCTGTGCCACTAGCTCCTCTCCTCCAATCTTGTATATCAGGGTGCATGTTTTGAAGCGTCCCCCTTCAACACTTCATTTCAGGCCTCTGCACGCACAGTATGTCAGGTCGTCTGTAGTGGGCCACAAACACAGGTAATGTCATTTAAGATAGGTGCTTTGAAGACGCAGCTATGGTTTGATGGGCACCCTAAATAAATGCAGCTAAAATCTAAAAGAAAAATAATATAAAACACAACTGAAAGATTAAACATCTCTGGTAGTACTCATCAGGTGTATCATCAAATAGTTGGATGGTAGATGGTAAATGCCCCAATTATATAATTCCTTGAGAACTAGGTAAAACTTCTGTGTGTTTTACCTAACTATGAAGGTTTTCAAGTTTGTATCAGTGTTAATTGCTTATAGGTGACTCAGAGGAGCCTAAAATATAAAATAATTTAAATAATTTATTTACAATGAAAGGCTCAACAAAAGCTGAAAAAAACAACATCCATAGTTTTGTACCAAAAAAAATGCTAAAAATGGACAGTTAGAAAACACTGTTTGATTTATATGTTTATTATCATATCATGTACTGCAGTGGACTCCCTTGAACTCATGAGTAACACCTGATACGTTTAACATTTCTCTCAGTATGTAACTACCTACAGCTCTAAGAGCTTGTATATTTTTGTGACTGGAAAGGATTGTGTATAAGATCAATAACACTTCTACATGATATTACACATTGTCTAATGCACAATCCCACATACTAGTGTATATAATAGCAGCTGTGCAAGGCAATAGAAAATGCAGACTGTAGTCTGGAGCCTATTAAAAGCACAACCACACACACCAGACGTTTTTATCAGCTACAAATTAACAACAACAGGAAGGTTTCCTGTTGATATGGTATGTTAAGTGGCCTTTAAAAGCTTCGAAAATACATTGCAACATGCTGTTTAACACGGGCATCTCCTGCAACTCAGATAACCATATCACACAATGTGACAGCTAGAGGGAGATAGTGAGCCTTATTTCAAATACTTCAGATTAGGTAAATATACACATGAGCCTCAGATGAGACGCCATTTGACTGTCTGACTTTACTAGTTTTGCAATTTTATTGTGAAATGTTTTTATTCTCTGGTAATGTCATACTTCACTTTGCAGGTAGTAAAAACGCAAGGATACAATTGCACCCTGGGGAAGAGATGACACCAGAAGAGCCAGGCACAACCAATCTGTCACTGTGCACAGAAGTCTGTCCCAAACTTCGGCCCAAAGCTGCTGTTTGACAGTTGTAGTCCTGCTGCTGACAGTCTCCTCGAGCAGCACAACTAGAAGCCCCGATGGATCTGTCACTCCTTTGCACGGATGACCAAACACGGTCACCAGCATCTCTCACAGACAGTCAGACGGGGGGTTTAGACTCTCTTTCTCTTCTACACAGTCCTACAGAAAACATGCTGTCTGCATATGAGACAACAACAGAGTGCAGCAGCACTGCAGCAGATCTCTTAGACCCCACTGACAAATCTACTGAGGCTTCATCAAACGTTTCCAAATGCCTCTCTCAGGAGAAACGCACTGACTCAGACTGTTTAAAACGTCCATCATCCAGCTATAATATGTCAGAGTGTTTGTCACTTTGCTCAGAGCCTACGCCAAAGGAAAATAACTGCAGGGTTCACGCTTATTTTGGCTTATCTGAACCTATATTACCTCTTTTACCTCACCTCTCTCATGAACTTATTTCACCCCCATCTGAAACTTTCTCAGAGTTTTACATTAAGCAAGAGTCATCCCTCCCCTTTTCTCTCATTCAAGACAATACTGGACCCAAACCTTTTGGGGCCATGTCATCTATTTCTGAGGGCCCTTATCTACTAAGGCCGTTATCACCTGACTCAGATAGTTCAGAGGGTGATACAGCCACAGCACCTGTGTCAGACCTTTATATCTTTGAGAGTGAGACACAGGACTTCATCCTGAGCCGTAATGCGGATCTCCATGAGATTAAATGTCCTGAATGCCAGCCATTATCACAAACAGGGGAAAAAAAGACACACCATGACAGTGATAGGCATATCATGATGTGTGATTCAGCAGACGTGCCGACAAAATGTCATCACCGCTCTACTGAGAAGCGAGGTATGGTGGACTATGAGTCAGACACGGGCCAACATACAGGGCTGAGACCACCTGCTGTGGATGCCTGTGGGGCGAGCTTGATGTCAGTGAATGATGCGGGACTAGATAAAACAGAGGTCACTGGTCTAACACCACAGGCACGACGAAGTGACAGCCCAGTCGAGCTGTGGCTTGACGCATACCAGTACCTAGCAGGTGAGGATATAGAAGATAGTGATGTTTTGGGCAACACAAGTCATTCTATGATGCAAGGAGCCACCAGTGATTTATCTTTTCTCCCAGGAGAGACACCAGTGTCAGGTTACAACCATAAAGGTAGCGAGGGGATTGGCTGGGCCAGTGAGGACACCATAGGCTGGGGGCAACCGGTTGAGAGGTGGTCATCAGTGGATAGCTGGGCCAGTGCACTCTCAGACTGGACCGCCATCATCAACGCTCCACCAGAGGACATCACAGCTGCCTTCACAGAGATAGGGGCTGAGATAGATGCTTTGACACAGGCACTAGCAGAGGTAAACACTGACACAGACGCAGAGACATCTAAAGAAGGACAGAGTCAGGAGTCAGCAGTGCCGGCGCAACCGCAGCCACCCATGGGTGTCCAGGATCAGCCTCTAGTGGCACAGAACATCCCAGAGAGCTCAGTCCTCTGTGGGCAGAGCTGTCTCTCTTTGTGCCTCGAATCTCCACGACCTGAGCTCCAAGACCAGAGCACTGAAGCTTTGTGTGATTCAACACCTACCACACAAGGAGAGAAGGAGCCAGAGGAAATCCAGAGCAGCCAGGTGGAGTCCTTTATATGCCCCATTCTCCCACACTCATCCGTGGGTTCCTCCAGTGCTACGGTGGCCGCTCCTGGAGGGTATGGTGTAGATGTGACTGCAGTCACTCTGAACCCTGGATCTACTCCCTCTGCTGATTTGGATCTCTCTCAGTTTGGTGGATATGTTGAGTCCTTAGAGACAGACATTTTCATCAGCGATGACGATCCAATCATACTGAATATAAAAGAGGATACAGATTTGGAGGGACAAAATGCACCTGCAGAGCTGACAATTGGAGAGGTAAGAGGGCTTATTATATAGATTTATACTGGTTATTATCTTTTGTATTTCAAAATGTATATATAAGTGTATATATAAATGTTAGTATAAGTGTTTGACAAGTGAAAGTTTGTTCTCTGCTTGATGTGAAAAGCATGAAATATGAGTGGATATTTCACATCTAAACTTGGGGGCCGCATTTTTTTTGACATGACACACACACATATGCCTGCCCACAAACACTCAAACACACACCACTTTCTCCCAAGTGTGTGGCAGAGAGAGAGAAAGAGAGAGGGAGCAGTGGAAAGATTCACCCTTCACGTTAGGGAGAATAACAGCGATCACCTTCACATCAGTCGTGCTGGACAAATAGATAAATCAGTCACAAGCTTTGGAAACAATTCAAGAACTTTAAGAGACATTCCCGCTCCTCTCCTGCCCTTGTCAGTGTTGTCATACCTACAGTACTGACAGCCAGTCAGGAGGAACGTACGTGGAGTACTTCTGTGAGTGAAGTCTACGTATGTCACCACACATGAGACTCATGAGTATTGTCACCTTGCTTTGGTGCGGAGCCATTCGGTTTGCATCTAAAGACTTTCACCCGGGCTCCATTCTGTATTATTGGATAAGTCCATTGGCTCCCATCTCAAAGACTGGCAGCTGTGAGAGCTAAAGGAAATGAGAGTGCCTGAGAGGAAAACTTCAGATGGACAGAAATGGCATCTAATAATAGCTGAGAGTTCAATGATAATAGCACGCATCCATGGCGTGTCAGGGTGGAGGGGTGAGAGGAGAGCACAGCTGAGGACTGAAACACGACCCTCCATTGCTCTATAGCTCTCTCTCTTTTTGTACACACCCTTTAACACACCCATTCCCACCGCATCTCCTTTAAAAAACCGAGGGTCAAGGCGCAGACAGGTCCGCAGACCTGGCAGACAGCTTTTGATTGGCTAAGGTGTACAAGGCATAGCTGGAGCTCCTGTCCATGACAGTGGCACTGTACGGTTCATTTGCATGCAGACATATGGACTGTGGGACTGGATATAGAAGCATGATGTTTCATAAACTTCTGCTTTGTGGCTCTATAGAAAGGTATGTGTTGAACAGAAAAATTGAAAAGATCTGAAATTGCATGGTAATATAACCGTCTGTTGAATCTTCCTTTAAAATAAATACCCATTCAGTGATATTTATCTAGGTACTATAAATACAGTATAATTGCATATATATACTGTGACAATACAGTCTCAGTTTAGTCTGACAGTCTTTTATTCAAGCGTATGACATGCTTGTCAATAAAATGTCTCAGAAATATACAATTTCTTAAAATGAACTAACATTTTTATTATTATTTGCCCATTTTCATTACCAGCCCTCTGGAGATGAACTGTGTGAAGTGACAGATGAGCACAGTATCGCCCAGCCAGGCTTGGTGGCTGAGCAGGAAGCTAAAAGGAGCGGTGGGCCAGCCGGGGTTGATAGTGAAGGAACCAAATCTTCAGCAAATCCTCATTTCCTCGCCACACACACTCTGACACACTCACACGTGCCATGTGTGAACACAAAACCTGGCCTACATGTTAATGTTCACACACACGTGTCGCCTGACACTTTACCAGAACTTGACGGAGCACGTCAGGTGGAGCCACAGTGGGGGAGTCCTAAGTTTATTATGCCCTTAGCTCCCCTCAGTCCCCTCGTCTGTTGGACAAGCAGCAGTTTGGAAGGAGATCAAATTTGTGCCAAAAGGTCTCTCAATGACAACAGAGACCTAAGTTGTGATCACGTACAACCCTGCGTTCTGCAGCCGACCTCAGATAGGATTACTGACAAACCATCCCTGAAAGGTGATGAGGAGGCGATTCATAAAAAAGAAAATGCAATAGACTGTGCTGAGAAATCTTCACCAGAGGGACAACTGGACTTGCTCACTGGCAAAACTTCTGAGTGTTTCCTGACAGAGAGAAAAACAGTAATCGAGGATATTCATGAACTCAGCAGAGAACTATCAAACTTGGCTGTTATACCTGCAGATCATTTCATCATCTCTGAGACGAACCGTGTCGCATTCATCACTTTGGACTTAAATGACCCATTTGTCTCCAGGGCTGCAAAACCTATCACCACACCTGTACCATCTGAGAGGGCTGAGCTGACTCAGAAAACAGCCGAAAAGATGCCTCACAAAACTCACAAGAGCACCTCAGAGGGCAAAACACGCTCTAAAAAGGACAAATCAGCTGCTTATCATCATGGTGCACAGGCTTCTAAGAAGCAGGAGAATTTATCTCATCATGTTTCAAGCCATCAGATATGCAAACAGCAAGAAATCCATCCTCTTACTGGAGAAAATCATACCAGTGAGAACACTCCAGTTGGACTTGAGGACAATCAGGCTAAATTGGGGATTGAGACCGGTGTGGCACCCGAGAAGGCTCCAAGCAAACCACATGGCAAAAAGAAAAAGAAACACAGTCAGAGTGCAACAGCATCGAAGAGCGTAGTGGAGCCACTGGCTGAAGTAGAGAATGGAGCAAAACCAAAGACTGCAAGAGGAAGGATTGATATGTTCGAGGCCAAGCTGGGTGCCAAAGCTGAGAAAGCTCAAAAAGACAGTGATCAGTCAGGAGGATGTGAGAAAAAGTCCCAGCAACTGGAAGCTAAAGCTTCCCGGGGAGAACGATCTGTGCATCATGCAGAGCATAAAGACCACCAGCCAAAAAAACTGACCAGTCCTCTGAAAGATGATGTTATTAAAAGACGACGCCTGTCAGAGGATAAGTTTGGGAAGATTGTTAGTGTTTTGGAGTCTAAACTACCAAAGCCAGATGTTTCTATAAAGGCAAAGGCAGAGGAGCCCAAGGCTGATGCTGAAGCAACTCGTAAAAAGGCGTACAGTGAAGTGGTCAAACAGACAATCCCACCTAAGGGAGGTAGGGAATTTGCATTAAACAATTTCTTTTCTAAGCTTGTTTATATGACACACTGGCAACACAGCTTTTCAACATGCTCCATCATGATGGTATGTAAATACACATTCTTCACCTCATAATAAAAGCATATGATGTCTTCAGACCCCAAGGTGGTGCAGCCCATCCAGGCAGTGTCAGTGAGCGGGGACCCCCAGAGTCTGTGCCTGTGGTGTCAGTTTGCGGCTGTCTTCTCCAACTACACTGTCACCTGGAGCAGAGAGGGTGCTGTCCTCGCTGAGATCAAGAGAAGGTATTCAGTTATCTTTATTCTTACACAATACTTTAATTCACCATTTTTCCAACTCAAGCTTTTGAGACTGAAGCACCAACCAATCACCTAAACCTCCCCATGTGTTACCACATAACCACATTATCTTTGGTAACCAGTTTAGCGAAGCTATAACAGCAGTGGTTCTGTCATGTATCCCCGCAGGCCCTTACAAATGAACTTAAGTATCCCTTCCTCATCCCCACCCATCATTTTAAAAATTGTGTTCATCTGAATGAATTTTAACACTATTAATTCCGTAAAGTGTGTATTAAAGCATGTACAACTGAACTGTGGTTTGGTCGAGTTCATCTACTACTACCACTTGGAGTGGAAGAAGCTGGACAACCATTTAGCCATTGATGTTAGCTATTTTTACCTATTCTAATTGTTTATCCATTACTTTTAGCTATCTATTTCGACTCTTTCATCTACTACTTTTGGCTAACTGTTTCAACAGTTTATTCAATGCTTTAGTAAACTATTTTACCCGTATATATTCACAACTTTTCGCTAACAGTTTCCAATGTTTATCCATTGCTTTTGGCTAATTATGTCAACTGTTTCCACCACTTTTAGCTAACAATTTCAACTGTTTATCCATTATTTTTGGCTAACTGTTTTAACCCTATCTATTCACAACTTTAAGCTAACAATTTCAATTGTTCATCCATTAGGTTTGGCTAATTATGTCAACTCTTTCTACTACTTTTAGCTAACTGCTTCAACTGGTTATTCACTACTTTTAGCTAACCATTTTGACCATTTAACCCTATCTACTCACAATTTAAACTTCATCCATTACTTTTTGCTAATAAGGTCAACTGTTTTCATTACTTTTAACAAACTATTTCAACTTTCTGCTGGCTGATAATTAGTTTTCACAAACCAACATTCAGGTGTTACAGCTAACTCCATGTACGGATATATTTCTTTCAAAATAAATTGCAAGCTAACTTACTCCAGCCGTTTTTCCACACACCCACTAGCAACTGCAGAAGTACATCCTGAGATACAATTGCTGCTGGTTGGGAATCACTGACCTGAATCAGAATTTCAAATCATGTTCAGATCTAATGGCAGAAGGTGGTTGTATAGAGGTTTATGAATTTATGCCGTGCATTTTGTGACTCTATACCTCTTTCTGAAGTGCAGGGGATGAAAGCAGAGTTTCTGTCAACATTTCCAACGCTTCTCACAAAGACTTGGGCAAGTACCAGTGTCGGCTCACCAGCTTACATGGATCAGTCACCCTGGATTACCTGCTAACATATGAAGGTAAAAAAATAAAAAAAACTATAAAAAAAATAAAAAAAATCATTTAAAATGTGTGTCCAACTTGAGTTAAGGTAGTTTACCAAAACAAAACCTGCATTTCTTCACAGTGCTCAGTGAGATTGTCATTCCTCCATCTCCAAAGATCACCTCATGTGAGTTGCAATCTCAGAACAAAGAATTATTACTTTACACAGTTGAGATATAAAACAATCTCAACATTCAGTTGAGATTTATAAGTGTTTGTTTTTATTTTGTTTTTGGGTTTTGACAGATAACAGCTGACATTTTGTCTGGCTTTTTTCCAGCTGCTCCTGTAGAGGTGGGAAATGAAGAAGAGAATGTCAACTGTTCCAGGTTGATGTTCAAAGAGAACTTCCTATCTGACCAATACTTTGGAGACAACCATCCTGTCAGCATCATCACTGATAAGGTTCACTTTGGGGAGGGGATGCACCGGCGGGCTTTCCGGACCAAGCTGCAAACGGGTCAGATGCCTCTTTTACTGCCAGGACACTCCTGTGTGCTCAAAGTTCACAACGCTATCAGCTACGGGACCAAGAACAACGAGGAGCTCGTTCAGAAGAACTTTACCTTGGCTGTGGAGGTAAGGACGTCACAGCACTCTGATGTTAGGCACAACACTCCTCCACAGATCGAGGTATGATTGAATTTATTTTGTCATAGTGTCACTTTACATGGAACAGCAGATTTTTTTCTCTGCCACAAACAAACCAATAAATAAATTTTAAAAAAACTTACAATATCATTACCACATTCATTTGCAAAGCTCGAGACTGATTTTTCTGATAAACATGTGCATGAAATGATGTGACGAAATGTAATGTTAGTCTAGATATACCAGATAAAATGCTTGTGCACAAGTGTCAAAAACTTTAATTTAGCGCACAACCTGACACTGTAATTCCAAGTGTGAGGGAGAATCTGGCCTTAAGGTAACATAAAAACGCTGAAGCCCCTCTCTAGAGCTGGTGTTTGGTCTGTCCATTCTGGGCTACTGTAGAAATATGGAGGTGCAACATGACGGCCTCCATGGAAGAAGCCTACAAAAGCTGTGCTGGTTTTCTATAGATTTACCATCATTATGTCCATTGATATTCTGAGACATAAAATACATGTAATGTAATTTACTTTTTGCTCTGTAGGAGTGTCAGGTCCAGAATACAGCAAGAGAGTACATCAAGGCGTACACTGCTGCAGCTCAGTCTGTCGAAGCCTTCGGAGACGTCCCAGAGTGAGTGACATGTTTGATGAACTGTACACTTAATGCACAACATACTCATCCATGCTCTTTCAGCTGACACTTCTCTGTTTCATTGCTCTCACCCAGGATCATTCCCATCTACTTGGTTCACCGTCCGTCCAATGACATCCCCTACGCTACACTGGAGGAGGAGCTGATCGGTGACTTTGTCAAGTATTCAGTCAAGGACGGGAAAGAGATCAACCTGCTGAGACGCGACTCGGAGGCGGGACAGAAATGTTGTGCTTTCCAGCACTGGGTCTACCATAACACTGAGGGCAACCTGCTGGTGACAGACATGCAAGGTCGGAAAAGCATTACATATCTTACAATACATGAAAAATGGTTTTATCTGCTTTATTATAGTGCTTAAATATTAATCAGATTTTTGTGTTTTCAGGAGTGGGGATGAGGCTGACCGACGTGGGAATAGCCACCTGTAAGAAAGGGTGAGTATTTTATTCTATTTTATTTTATTGAAAACAAGAGCAGGGATGGATGCAAACTGTTAAAGCATTCAAACTGATATATAAGTTAATTTTACTTTTCAGATATAAGGGCTTCAAAGGAAACTGTGCCACCTCCTTCATCGACCAGTTCAAAGCCCTGCACCAGTGCAACATGTTCTGTGAGATCCTGGGCCTCAAATCCCTGCAGCCTAAGCCCAAAAAGTCTACATCTGCTCCCAAACCCAAACCCCAACCTTCTGCTGCACCCAAGAAGAAAACTTTTGGGCCAACGCTGAAGAGCAAGTCATAACAAAAGGGGAAATTCATGGACTAAAGGTGTGATTATTAATTGAAATTGTGAGTTTAAGCTGGTTTGAGTTGCTTCTCTGACCTGGGCTTCGTCATGCAGAGTCTGACCCAACCACAAGACGTTGGGCTGCTGCAGGCCAGAGGTTGGAGACAGATGTATCTGACTCTGAAGGGAGCGATTGTTACACAACCAGTAGCTGTTGTTCCATAAGAGAGCTCGCTTCATCTCATGTTGAACATTTGAGAGATATATTTTTATTTTAATTAAGATTTCACCCAAGATTTATGAGAGTTTGTGCACTGTATTTATGATCTAGGGGAAGAAACCTCACAAGTTTTTGGAAAACTGTGACAAAAGTAAGACTTGAACACTTGGAAAAGATAAATAGTGTAGTTTATCTACAGTGATGAACTGTGATGTCTTAGATTGCTTTATTGATTACGTGTGATTTTTCTTTACAGATCAATGCTGAGTTTTTTTTCCTTGTTTTTCTACTTCAGTGATGTTTTCAAACTATTAGTTCATTAAATTAATGAACTTGTTTATTTCTCAGAGGAAATGTCTTTGAAGTAGGTTGTACGATAAAATACACACAATAAAGGAGAGTTGTTATATGGATGCTGGGTTACACAGTATGAGTGGGTATATTTTGTGTGTTTGGTTTGCAAGGTATTTGATAAAGGTTTATTTAGTGAAATTCATTATTATAATATTTGCTCATTTATTATTGCTACTGTCATTATTAGCTCATGTTTATATTCTGGAAACAACAAAAAGGCATTTTTTACACAAAAAGCTCTTGTAAAGTATAACTGTGAATGTATTCACTGAAACTGATTTATCAATTTGTCACTTTATTATCTGAGACAATTCTGTTTGTAAGATTGAATTGAAACTTCTGGCATCATTTCGAGGATCTGTGCTGCACTGGTCTGGGTCAAACTACGTGAAAGACATGTAAAGCTAAAACCAATAATCACACCACAATAACCTAACAACACACTGCCAAATCTACTTTCATACACAGCTCATATGATCTCAGTAGCATGCCAGCTATTCAATTGAAGTCCCCGACTGTCTTTATATAATAAGCCTCTGTGTCCTACTCTCACTGTTGCCTTTTTAATCCCTGACCCAAATTGCTGACATGGCTCTCAGGTTGGGGCTTTGACCAGTGTGCAAACAAACTTTGTTATTAAAGAGATGTTGCTGGTTGAAAATGCTTTCTGGCTTCTTTGTCACTTCACATTTTCTGTAATGTAATAAGAAGGGAAGGGGGGGGGTGGGTCATGCAACATGACTTTGACAGTGTGTCTACGTGAACATGCAAATATCTGCTTGTCTGGTGTTAGAGCAATTTCTAAAATGCGAATTTCATGTGTTGTGTAATTCTTCCGAGTGGCTTATGTGCAAAAGGTCACAAAAAACAAACACTTGTTTATTATTTACTCAATTTGCATGGATGAAAACTCTACAGTCACATAATGTAGCATTAAATTAGACCTGTTTACATGTTGAACGATGACGGTGAAAGAAATGGTGGGGGCATGGAAACAGATAAGCCCTCTATTCCCATCCATACTTACAGGAGAAGGTCTGCAGCAGCAAGTTAGCGCCTCAAATGCAAAAGAAAGTAGGTCACACTAAGAGGCTCGAGATCATGTACTGTGTGTCATCACATTATGTCTATTTCCATCTGTGCCCCTCCTGCATGGTGCAATGTGTCCCATGCTATAGCAGCTATTGACACTTGGACACATTTGCAGTATATGTATAAGGAAACTATTTTAAATCTGAAAAAAAGATCACACAGAAGCCACAAGACAAAGAAATGACTGAAATGAAAAATGAAAAAATGAAATGGAGGGATACACTGAGGTCCTTTTCACACTGTAGCTATTTAGTGTGATAATGGCGTTTGACACACAGGACACAAACACCATTGTCACACTCCACAGCTCTGGAGGACAACGTTTGCAGTGGATATGCAGATGGAGATGTTGTTAATAGAGACTGGTGCCCCGGACGACCTGATGAAATAAGGAAAAAAAGTAGTTTGTTGACGTGGCGCAATGGAGCGAGGAAAAATGTCAAGGTTCACATGGCGTTAATGTTGATCACTCCCGTTAGACTAAAATTAAACAAAGCTGTGATTTACGATTAGCCATGTAGCTTTTTTAATTTATACGCATTCATGTGCCAAAACAACACAGAAACCATATGGTGGAAAACAATGCCAAGTCAACATTCAAGGCTTATCCAAAGTGTCCAAAGTCCAGTCCTGACTTTCACTGCTGATTGTGGGGATGACTGCAGCTGTGTTCACATGTGTGAGAAAGCAACACAGTTGGAGAACACCTGTTTGATCCCCTTTTTTCCCTTGTAAAAAAAACGATCTCGCCTTATTTTTTCAAATGTGGCTGATAAAATACTGGTTGTCTAGACTGTGTGTCGTACTACATTCCATATAATCTTCATTGTGTTTTTTTCTAGCTGTTAAATTTGTCAAAGCACATAAATGATCAACTCTACAAATAAAAGTGTGAGTTACAAACACTGTTGTAGGATTCTGACCTTTTGCAGGACAACAACTCACCTCAGGTTTCCAGAGTGGATCCATATTCATTCATTCGTACCCAACAGTCAGTCTCCTGCTCCTGCTTCTCCCTGCCACTCTCTCTTTTCTCTGTTCCTTCCCGCCTGCACCAACATGTCATGTCTTTGTGTCCGAGTCCATCTGTGCCAAACAGTTAAAAGTCCAGTAGTGCGTCCGCAGCTGCAGGTTCACGAGGTGATCCGTGGTGCTTTTGGGTTTGGCGCTGTCCCGTCCAAGTCTTTATGTAGACAGAGCAGAGTTTGGACAAACAGCCAGTTCCACATTAGTGATAAGCTACAGGGGAAGTATTGATCGACCCTGACCAGAGGTAGAGGGTGAAGGGTGGAGGAGGGGGAGACCGAAAAACTGGTGAGGCAACAGGGGCCTTAATAGCAAGGTTTCACTGAAAGTCACTGTGAGCTGAAGGCGATGGATACTCACACAGCAGACACAGTGAAAATGTATGTAAAAGAAAAAAACGATGTGGAGTTTGGTGGAGCTGAAGGGACAAAAAGCCAGGAAGGTGCACAACCAGCTGGCACACGTTGGAGTAAAACTACACACATAAAACGAAAACAAGTCAGAGTCAAGTCAGCACACTTGCATATTTGACAAATGTTTATTCCATATGTTCACAATCCTCACTGTATTTAAGAAATTGACAAACTCAAATCACTACAGTACTTCACCACATTTAGAATAACTCACACTGTGAATGCCCACATAGTTTCTTAAGTTAATGGTTAATGGATAGAATATAGTTAATAGCGGTGCTATGCCATGTCCCCACAGATCAGTTTCATAATGAAACCTGTTACCTAGAGGGCAGATTATGAAATAACATCCCTTTAACTAGTGGCCTGATAATGTGACACTGCTCAGTTTCCACCCTCTGAAACTCTAGATGATCCAACAGTCTTTTACATTAAAACCTAGTGCACGTAAACAGTATGACTCCATGATAAACTGAATGTTTTCCTGAGTTTAGTCTGATCCTATAAGACAACATTGTGATTGTGACTGTGAATGCAATGTATTATTGTAATTTACTGTTCTTGTTCTTTCTCTACATGTTTTTATTCATGACACCACACCTCAGATATAGCAATGCTCTGCATGTTCAATCATCTACAAAAATGTAAGCTACAGTACAGTACTACTGTGCTAGAAAGGATAAAGCAGACACGCTACACTTCACCATTGTGACAGCAAACAAAAATTTCTATTATCTTTTTTCACTGCCATACATTTGCAATTTATAGTGTTAAATTAAAAATAAGGAGAATTGCTTCCAGACACATGCTGCTAACACACTGACTCTTACACTTTGTATGTTAGGAAAGAATTTTGTGATTAACATAAGCCAAAGCTATTTTTAAATACTGGTGAGTTTCCTTTTTTCAAATTTTGTGTGGACGAATTTATGAATGCATAAGCTTTAAAATCATACGTCTTCTCTCTGTCCGGATGAGTCTAAGCAGATGAAGAGTTGAAAATGTGAATTATTAGAATATGTAATGTTTTCAATGTTCTTACTATCAGTCCAGCTTATTACTTAAGCGTCCCATCAGAGTTTCATTAAGGTCAGTGCGCTGACGTAACAGAAACAGAGGCCTGTCAGAGACATGACAGACAGTAAAAAGGCAGACTGCGAGGCCTCAGCTTTTATCAGAATGGTCTCGTCTTTTACAGGAAATTAAAGAAGTGTGTTTGATCAAACAATTCTCATTCGCACTTTGTGCCTTTTTTTTCTTTTTTTTTTCAAGCAGGCAGAATGTTTTAGAAGGTGGATCTACAGATGAGTTGGCTGTTGGTTTGTTTGTGACCAGATTGGGGGTAGGAGGTCTTGATAAAATGTCCCCGGACTGGCAGGGTGGCTTTTATTTGCTTGTCCTTGGAGCTGATAACTCCTAGATTGTATGTGTGAATGAACTGATGTCCCTTCACCACACCACGTGCTACTACACACACACACACACACACACACACACAAAAGAGAGTGACAGAAAAGAGTTGTAAATCTCATAGATTTCTAAGGACAGGTACATTTATTCTCTGAACTGTGATTTTATCACCAGGTGCTTGGATGTGGGGAAAGTGGGCTGTGGTTGGCTGGATTTCAAGAATCAATTGATACTGTGAATAAATGAAAACAATCTCTCTCAGCAGCAGCAGCAGCAGCAGCAGCAGCAGCAGCGCGACTCCATGTGGGAGTACAACCTTTTTTTTCTTTTTCTTTTTTAAAACTGTGTGACGTGGCACAAGTAAAGATATGTTCAGATTCGTATAACTGCTACACTTAAAGGGCCATTCTGGTATTTCTGTGATTTTTAAGACAGAGATGATTGCAAACATGACAGCACAGTTTAAAACGTCAGTTCAGATCACCATCAATGAACAGGCAATAATAAGGCAGTTTAGGTGTAGTTTCTGTGACTACGGGCAAAATTAACATTACCGCCATGACACTCAATTACATGTAAATTTACACATTCAAAATCTCACTCAAGTGAAAGTATTATTTAGTATAAGTATTGTTTACTATCATTAGTAAAATACCCATTACGCAGTGTTGTATTATTTAAATATTGTTATTGATGCAGATTAGGCCTTTAGGAATATGAGAAATCTCTAAGGAATATGTTTGTTGCTGTGAAGGAGTTCTAGGTGTTATGCAGGTAAGGTGAAAATCAACGTGGACCAAGATTTTATTTATGCTACATACTGATGGGTTAGTCTAACAGTAGTTATAGTACATTTACATGATGTTCATGTTTTAGATTTTTTATTACATTTTTGCGAGTAACTATAGCTGTCAAAGAAATTGTGTAGAATGTGAAGGTGTCAAAAGTATAAAATACCGGATGCACTAATGTAAGTGTATAAGTTAACCTTAACACAAAGTTGTGCTTAAACACACTGGTGGAGTAAATCTACTTAGTTTATCTCCACCGGTGGAAAAGACTCATTAATTACAGGCCAATGGTGGAATTGATATTTCAAAAGTGTTGAAAAAGTTTTTGTGAATTTAAATTTGATAAAACTTAATGTTTTTACAGGACTGTTACAGTTAGAATAACTGCTTACCAATCTACATTTGTCTATTGTTTATCATGTTTTTATAATTACATTTCACCTCTAACGGGAGTAAAAGTAAAAGTCCAGTCTCAATTAACTCAAACAACACAGTCTGAGAAGTTTCATTTTTATTGGACTGAAGATATATGAACCACAAAGAGTTGCAGAGAGTGGTGGTATTTTTAACAAAAGTGATATTTCCCATCATTTATTAAAAAAAGAAAACCCTCTTAAAAAAAAAAAAAAAGACTAATGTTTACAGAGTCCTTTGCAGTGGGGGGGGGGATCACAGGAGGGACGACAGGGTAGAGAAAAGGGACAAAGTAAGAGATAAAATAGAGAATACTAAAGGATGTGAAGTCTCTGCTTCACTTCTGTCAACTTTTTCTACCTTAGCAGCAGCCCAGATTTACAGACTATTTATATTGCACCAAGTGCTCTGAATGGAAAAAAAAAAGAGAATCACATTCAAGTTAATGACAAGACATACAATAGGCGACATGACCTCAGAGTGATCTATAAAGTGCCCTTTAGGTTCAATGGTGTTAGAAAAAGGAGAGAGAAACAAAAACATAAAAAAGACAAAAAAAACATTTCTTTGTAAGAAACGTGCTGCTTTATATTCAGTGGCAATCACAGCTTTTCTCTCAAACACCCACCCACGCACGCACGCACGCACGCACACACACACACAGCTTCATTTTAGTGTTGTTGATCAGTAATACTTCTGTTAAATGTAATACATACATATATTTATATATCATGAAAGAACTTAAAATGTTTTTTTTTTCCTCAAGAACAATTTACAGCATTATGAACAGCAACAGGCATGAGAATATTAATATAATCATGACGTCTCAGAGAAACTACACCCGGTTTTAGTTTTCCCTTCCCAACCTCGAGACCGGTTACACGTCCAAATTACTATGTAGTCAAAGCAAACACAAGATACAGTTTCATGCTGCTTTCATAGCACTACAATAAAAACCATTTTATTCAACACATTTGCTATCACCATAACAAATGATATGGATTAATCATTTCCCAGACTAGCCAGATTTACACTTCACACACCATGTCATATAGAATCGTCAAAATAGTAAACAACATTGTTCATCAGTACAAATACGTTGAGAGTATTTTCCTGCCAGAATTATACCAATGATTTAAAAAAAACAAAAAACAAAAGAAAAAACCTGTTCCATGATGAGAAAAACTATAAAAATCATCTTTGGGGATTATGTCATCCCCCATTCTTGAATCCTTACCAGTAGTTAAAAAAAGAAAACAAAAACCTTATTCTACAAAAGGCTGCAGCGGCGATTTCTGATCACACAACATAAACAAGGCTCTACGGAGGGGTGTGGCCGATTTCCTGAAATGTGATTGGCTAGCATTCCTAAGGTAATCTGGTGTTGGTCTAAGGATTTGAGAGAGTTGTGATCATAGTGCCATTGCAGTTTCTTTGAGAAATAGTGCATGTAGGAGCCAGATTAAGGCCATGCTAAGACCCTTCCACTGAAAGGGTGCTCAAATACTGTGCTATAGTTTACATAAAGGAGCTATTGAAATGCATTAGTGTTTTCCAGCACTGTAGATTTTCACAGGACAAGGGTAGAGGGGGAAAGAAACAGCGGATCAGGGGCCAGGTCTCGTCATTCATCGCTCATGCCTGTGGATAATAGATTTCAGCATTCGACAGTGCAATGCTCCCTTTCTTTCCCGAGCACCTTTAAGGAGTGACCTACCCACACTGAAAAGATATAAAGACGTAGGCATATTGGCTCGACAAGTCGCTGTACAGTCTCAAACCACTGTGCTGTGTTGGTGGCTCACAGTCAGGCATTACAGTACAACATGCTCGCATAGAACTGCTACAGCAGCTGGTTTGACATCCCTGTGGCTTTTTGTTTTGTTTTGTTTTTTTAAAATTGTTGGTTGGTTTGGTGCAGTCAGTTTTAGTCGACCCCCTCGAAGCCCTGCGCGTTCTCCACAGCCATGAGGAGTTTCTCTCTCAGGTCCTCAAATGATTCGTAGGTTGGCAGATCCAAGCGATTGAAACTGAGAGGGAAACGTTTAATGGACACATTTCAAACAGGTAGCAAGGGATTCTGTTTCATAATACAAAACTAAATGTATTGTGTGCTTCTAGCTACGGTAGTGGCACGGCTCTGTGCATGGCAATGTCAGTCTGTTGGTCAACACTGAAATATCTCAACAACTATTAAAGGAATTGCCATGAAATTTTGTACCAACATTCATGATTCCCAGATGATTCATCCTGCTGACTCTGATGATTCCCTGACTTTTCCTCTAGCGCCACCAGCAGGTCAAAGTTTTCCCTTTTCCAGTAAAATATCTCAACATCTACTAGATGGATCGGCATCCAGAGATTGAATCCCACTGACTTTTTCCTCGAGCTCAAGTGGGTGACAATTTTAATTTGTCCAATTCTTTGCTTTATGACCAAATACCTCCAAAAATATCATTACTACCAGCTGTACTCCGATTTTAGTTCTGATTGCCAAATGTTAGCATGCTAACATGCTAAATTAAGATGGTGTTCATGGTAAATATTACATCCGCTTAGCATGAGCATATTATCATTGTTACTGTGAGAATCTAGCTCAAACTACTGTTGAGAGGCTGTAAACTTGTTTTACAGAGTTGGTTTTTCTGTGCCTGTATGTGTGTGTGTGTGTGTGTGTGTGTGTGTTCAGTAGTGACATACCATGTGTGAGCTCTTGGCAACTTCTCTGGTGTCCCCCACTGCTCAATTGTGAACAGCTGAGGACCATTAGAACCTGGCATAAAAAGAAGAAATAATAATTATGATGGCAAAGTTGAGATGATCCAAAAATGCTTTTATGAGACCACAAATCTAACCTCTAGGTCAATTCAGCTGATAAAATCATCGCAATAGAAAGAGGAGAAAGGAGAGCATTTGGATAACTATTGCATTTTACATAACTTATTTTTCATTTTTAGTCTTTGAATCATTTAAAGCCTCATAAATAATTCTATAGTATACACAGTTCTGTGCAAAAAGTGTAGGCACTTAAGATGTTAACAGTACAGTACAGTACAGTATGACAATGAGACATATTTATCTATCTGTATGTTTAGAGTGATTTATAATTCAATTCTTGGGACTGCAATCTATTTTTCTGCCACTTTTGCATTGAATTGAGTCCCTGCAATTATAACAGATAATGTATGATTCAAAAAAATGGGTGCCGTTATGAAAGTAGTTAATAAAAAAAGCCAAACTCCTCTGGTGAATTCACCTACCATAAAGCTCTGCAAAGCCATTCATCGGCACTCGTGAAGTTCCCGTAACAAACTGAAGGAGTCGGATTCTCTTTTCAGCATCCATCAAGAGGACAACCTGATAAAAGAGGAAAGATAAAATCTCTCAGTGACAAACAGTTTACAACATTAATTTATTCAATTTTTGACAGAACGGAATTTTTTTATCAAATATCAATCGCCACTCTGAAAAAAGTAATTTAAAATTTGTACTTTCTCATTATTACAACTAGGTCACAGAGAGGATGATGAAATAATTCAAACCAAGAACACTTTTTCAGACAGTGTTTGTGTTTGTGTGTGTGTGTGTGTGTGTGTGTGTGTGTGTGTGTGTGTGTGTGTGTGTATCTGTGTGTACGTGTTGTTTGAGCTTTATCACTTAATCAAACGACATGACACTGCTGTCTCTGTGTGTGTAAAAGTGTATACATGCACAAATTATGGCCTGCAGTCTTTGCGTGTGTGCGTGTGTGCGTGCGTGTGTGTGTGTGTGTGTGTGTGTGTGTGTGTGTGTGTGTGTGTGTGTGTGTGTGTGTGTGTGTTAAAGCTCAAGTCAAGACAGATGATAACCAGGGCAGGTAAAACTACTTTAGGCTCTTTCATCAGAGCAAACAAGCCTGATCTATCCAAACAGACTTTGATCTTCAAAAGCGAGGCCAGCGAATCTGCCGCCGGCCGGATGAAGGAAAAGATGACTGGAACCAACTTTTATTATGAAAGAACCAGATTTCATGACTGACATGTAGCAACATGTGGGTGACGATGTAGACAGTACATGTTGGCAAAAACCTGATTGAGTTTTGAGTTTGAGGGCATTATCGCATGTATTTACAAGTGTGTGTGTGTGTGTGTGTGTGTGTGTGTGTGTGTGTGTGTGTGTGTGTGTGTGTGTCTAACACACATACCTTCCAGAACCACTGTATAACAGGATGGTTGGGACAGTAGCCGTTCTTGTAAACAGTGTGTTGTCTCCAGTCGTTGACGTCCACATCACCCAAACCACACATGAGCAGCTACACAGAGACAGAGGAGGAGGGACGACATGAAGAAAGAATTTTACTTTTAAACTCAGACAGCACCTCATACAATAAATGCTTCAGTAAAATGCTCTCTATCAACCAGGGTTTCCAAATGAAACAATTCATTTTAAATAACTCTGGAAATTATTTTATCATTAAAGATATCGGTATTTAAAACGAGAGAAAATTTGAGAATCTGACACCACTCAATTTTGGGGATTTTTGCTTTAAAAAATAACCAAACCAATCCATTGATTAACAAAAATTGCTGCAGATTAATTTTCTGTTGTTCATGTAATTGATTAACTGACTTATTATTTCAACTCCACCCGCAGGGTATCCATACCTCCAGTTCGTTTTCATCAAAGATCTTGATCAGATCTATGAGAATGAGCTCAGTGAATCCCTGTAAATTAAAAGAAAAGAACATAATCATCATGAAAGTACAATACAAGCAACACAAATACAAAACAACTCACTAAATATTCAAGATATCAATAAGCAGATTCATTAAAGTAGGTTCAACACATATACAAGGGGCCATCACAAAGTCTGAGGTCACACTGCCCCCACATGGTGGTAGTATTATTGCGCATAAATACCTCCAAGAAGGCGTTCATCTGCTTCTGGACCCGATTGACAAACCTCCACTGGATGACCAGGCTGTTGACAGAAGGTTATTGCGATGTGGATAAATAACTAAAATAACTTTTTCTGAATAGATTTATCTTTGATAATGTAGTTTCATGGCTATCATTATTAAATAAAAAGACAAAAGATGAAGTAAGAGGAAACACATTTATAATTTATATTTCTTACTCTATGTATTCCTTTTTGTTGTCGTTGGTGACCACCATGTCTGAGCCACTGGGCTTCAGGTCGACCTGGTATGTCTGAGAAAGAAAAAAGCATGAGGAAAATAGAAGGCCAGAACACTTGACTGCAATTAAAAATCAATATTTAGATTTTAATTATTGCAAAGTGACTGATTTTAGGTTTGTGCACCTGTCCAAAGTTGTCCTCATCAATACAAAACCTCAGGTCCAGCTCAGTGGGATCATTCTCCAGGATCCACTTAAGAGAGTTGTAGTATTCACTGTCCTGCAGAGAAGATAATAATTCCACACAAAGAAAAAGTCATTCATTGGCTTTTGTGAGATTATAGGGTTTCATTCTTAACTTGGTCAGAACTGCATTAATGTAGAACAACTTAAATCAAAGAATCAACCCCATGGTCAGTGTTCATTGCACAGTTCCTCATAGAAAATATTATTAAAACGATTCAGCAAATTAAAGGGATGTTCAGTGAATATATATATTCAGTCTATTTCACTATGTCTGCAGAATCTTTGTGACTGTGAATCAGTTAATAATCTCGTCGCAGTGAGATCTTACCACAGACTCCATGTCTTTAAGGGAGATCTGTTTTCCCAGCATCATCTTGTAGAACGGTCGGATGAAAAAACCTGAGAAAGCACAAGACAACTCAGTGCAGTAGTTGGGGGGGAAAAAAAACAACTGTTCTCACACATGACAAACCTCAACATACACAAACGCAATAACAAAAAAGACAGGGTCAAACATCAGGCTGCTTACCATCTAGTAGTTTTCCATGAAACACGGCCATTCCTGCCACACGCCCGATGAACTTGAAATAGGAGAGGTGATCCTCGTTGCACAAGCCAGAGTTGGGATTGATTTGGAGAGTGTAGTTGTCCCTGGGAAAACACAGAGGAAGAAAGTAATATCCAGGTTCCATTACCAGGTTATTCAGTAATGCTCAGAACAGTCAGAGGTAATAATAGGTTTATTTATATTTGTCCCTTTGGTTATGGAAACCTTATGAAAATAAAATAAAGAAAACCATTTTGTGATTTAAAAAGAAAGGTTGAGGATAACATCAGTGATTTTATGCACCGAGGAACACACAAGTGGAGACAAAAAACTTCAAAGTGGCTGTTAAGCATCGGCTTCTTATTCAACTGCAGCTGCATGATAATGTTAAAACTAAATAATAAAAGTTGCTGTGATGAATAATCACAATGTGGTTTAATTTTAAAGGTTTAGAGTTTTAATCGTTCTCTTATTATTTTATTGAATCAAGCAAACTGTAATTAAAGAAAGGGTTCACTTTCAACAGCACCATTTATATTATTTATTCTCTGTTACCTTTGCCCTGCGGGGCAAAACTGAGACAAAGTCAACTGAGTCATCCTCTACTGGTGCCAACAAAAGGAACAGAACATACGACACTTTGATTATCTTGACGTGTATTGCATGTGGGAAACATTTGTTCCAGGATGGCTTTTTGAATGAGAGGAAAAGTTAATCAAAGTGAAAGGAAACTTTAAGTCTCATAGGGAAACAATACGACAGTCTCTACCCCTTTATCCACATTTGTCCATGACTGCAAACATATAGAACGGTTCCTTTATGACATGAGCTTTGCGTGACACTGTGTCCTGTGTCACATCCTGTCAAATGCCTCAAGGGTTTTTTTTCCAACCAGACACAAACAAGCAGAGACTTACGTGGCTGAGTATTCAAACAGGCCGTAGTAAGGGTTGAACATCTCCTTAGATAAGAGGAAGAACCACTCTCTGGCCACACCGCCGTAGTCCAATCCTTTCTCTGACTCAAACTCGATCCACAGCCGTGCCTTCAAAACATCCGGCCTCTTCAGGGACATGATCCGACGGTACGACTCTTCAAAGATGTTGTTCCTGTGCAGCTTCATCTCAAATCGGTTGGGGATGTCAGCCTGGAACAATTCACATATAATGCACTTTAATGCAAATAAAAACAAATAAATTAATGAAAAGAAATCTGAATGCGTTCAGTTAAGTAGAGGTATGACCCTTTGTACAACCAATATATTTAGACTTATCAGGAAGTGTGAGTTTAAATACAATATTGTTACACGTCATTCACAACATTTTTATTATTTTATTGAAATTATTGAACGAAAATTGTTGTAATGTGCGGACTGCAGAATTCTGGTTGAGACAGTGAAAAATGAAGAAAAAGTCCAGGGGGTTGAAAGCTTTCTGAAAGCATATTGAAGTCATTTATCACATTATCATAGTTGAGAAATAAAATGCATCTGTTTCCTATTACCCTCAGTACACCAATCAAATTACTGACCTTAAACATGCTCTAACGAAACTGCACGCTGTGTCAACATTAGGCAATTTCTCTCCGCTTGGTTATTTTTACTGTTCACCCATCATTAAATTCCAGCATTACAAAAAAAACTGTCAGAAAATTCTGCACTCTGCACCTACCAAGTGTTAATTGCAAAGAATATGAAATGATTGCAATGAATACTTAACATCTCAAACTCAGTCATAGTGTGTCAAGACAGAGTGAAGAAAGTTAAATAAGTATGCAATCAAAATAGAAGCAAATTAATTCATCCTTTCGTCAGGGAGAAGCTGTAAGGTTTTGACCGAATTTAGCTTCGCCTTGTTATAGTTATGTAAATGTTCCCCGACAAGAACCCATAAACCCAAGACAGATGTGTATTTTATAAATCACTTCTTACAGGTTTCTTCAATTTCTTCCTGAAGTAGTCATATTTCTGCTTGAACTCTCTGGAGTAGGGAACAGCCTGCACAGAGAACAAAGAACACACACAAGAGTCAAGGAATGGTAAGGTCAACAAATGATCAATACCTTTAATAGGGAGCAGCTTGTGATGTAAACACTTTAATGGGAATACTGAACGACAGAGTGTAACTTGAGGAGGGGAGCTGGCAATGAGCGACAACAATATCTGTAGCTGTGCACAGAGTGACACGAAGGTGCTGGCATGTTAAGCGACAACCGCAGTGACAAAGTGATTTATCTCTGCTGTACAAAGACACACTGAGACTGATGAAAGTGTGTGATAGATAGAGCTACAGTGTTAAAAGAAGAAGCTGTTGTTTCTATGTAGCGACACTGCAGCAGCGACTCTTTGAACAAGTTAAGAGGAAACTACTCACAGGTCCTGTGATGGCTGGACTCTGCAGGCGAGGGTCCTCCCACTGTGTGTTCTTTGTATCTGGTTGAACCAAACACAAATAACACAAACTTTTTATGCATGAATAGGCTGCACAGTGACTTCTAGTGCTGAAATGATTAGCTGCTTAATCGATTAGTAATTTGAATGAAAATTCAACAGCAGAAATCCGAAACCTTTTCTCGTTTCACATTCTCAAATGTGAAGATTTGCTGATTGTCTCTGTTTTACATAATCATAAATTTAATTTATTCTCACTGTTAGTTGGAGAAAACAAGTATTTTGAATAGCTTGGGCTCTGGTATATGTACAGTAAATGAGCATTTTTCACCACTTTCTGGCATTTTAAAGACTAAACAATTAGTCAAGGAAAGAATAGACTGCTTAAATCAATTTTGGAGATAAGTTTATCAGTTGCACACATAGTGAAACCCATCCATTAAGGTAATAAACATACCTCCATTAAGTCATACAAAAAGATAGGGAATCAATTTATGCTGATAAGGAGGCAGATATACGGTATACACATGACCAAATACAAGCTTGGAAGAGACAGAATGTGATCTTACTGTGGTCAATATAAAAGGTGCGTCCGTCTGAGTGAACTCTTTCTTCCCATCCAGGCTGAAAAAAAAGGAGCATAACAAAGGAGGCGTGAGGAAGAAGCACACAGTCACCATTACATAGCTCTATTGAACAGACCATGCTCAAATAGTAATTAAATCCATCCACGTTTTTGTTTCCCTTTTTTTATTTCATGTTTGATTGAACTTGACTGACCATTAAATGGCCCATACACTGACAGCCCAGCACTGCAGGCGAGGCAAGCTCAATCAATCACCACAAAGGAACTGAGAGGATTTTCTCTCCTATTTGAGTCAGGTCTGAGATAGCAGCAAGGCAGGGGTACGACCACAACATGAAGTTTGATCACCACTACTAGTTCAAACCAGAACACCACCACTGACACGGTGACCACTCAGTACAGTGTCACAGGCCACACACACACACACACACACACACACTCGTAAGGCACCAGCAATCAGGCAATTAAAAGAATTACAGTAGATTGAGAGTCAAGGGGTGGGGAAAGGGGCTGAGTCTGACAATCTGTCAAACTGGCTGTACCTACACTATGTATAATATATGTGTTTCTAAATAAGCTGCAACTACATGAGTGGAAACCAGATCGAATAAATGATAACACATGCAGCATACAGCGAGATCCTTCCTCTAACATACAGCTATTTTTGTTTCTCTTTGCCCCTTTTTCAGCCAAATTTTCACTTGTTTGTTCATTCTCTGTCTTACTCTAACAAATGCCCATGCATTTCACTTTGTTCCACTTCCCCAACTCGTCTATCTGTCTCCTTAGACACTGATAAAAGTACACAAACATGGAGCAGTCTGTGGGATCCCTGGAGAATGATGGAGAGCTCCAAATGTTAAGCATCAACAGAAGGTGAAGATGGTGGTGGTGCAGGGAGGGAGCACAAAGAGAGGAAGTGGGGTAATGTATTGATGAAAAGGGAGGGAGAGGTACAGTCCATCCATGCCGGTCATGAGAAAGAAAGAGAAGAGAGAGAAAGAGAGAGGAAAAAAAAAAAAAAATAGTGCAAGGCTGTCTGCAGGCATTTGACCAGATCGGACCAGACCAGACAGGTAAGTAAGGCAGGCAGAGGGAGGGAGGCACCAACCAACCTCCTCTGGTAGGTTCTGCCAAACAGACATGGCCGGGTGTAGAAGAAGTAGCATACATTAGATCCACCAGAACGGAGTGAAAAAAGAGAAAGAGGGAGAGAGAGAGAGAACACACACACATGCACACACCACACAAGCCTGTGAGATGTACAAACCCATGAAGCTTTGATTATTCAACATCTAGCTATGGTAACGTTAGGCCCACTTGTTGGGAGATTGTCTTTGTCACAGAGATAATAGTGCAGGTGACAGACAGTCTTCACCACCTAATTAGGGATTATCACAGCCCCCAGACTCTGCTCTCTCATCCTCGCCAGTTGCATTCTCCCACTGCCCCCCTCTTTTCTAACAGGACTAAAAAGGAAATGTCTAATACTGTCTCATCACATGATCAAGTCTCATCTTTTACTGCAAAAGCCACATTCACATACTTTACATCAAACATACACTGACCATTGAGTCAAGCTAACTAAGCTGACCTGTAAACAAAAACCCAACGTTCAACATAAGTAGTCACTGATGGTGCAACAATTTGAGTGAATACTTTTTCTGTTTCAAATTTTAGCTAAGAAAAGAGATTACATGGTTATGGTCATCTAAACAAGTTGATCTGTTAAACATATAATAGAGAGCACAGTGGTAATTGCGTAACAAAGCTAAGCAATTATTGGGAACTATGAGGCTGTTGTTGGTGGGCTTTGTGGACCAAAGGTTAAATATGTAGCTGATCTTATTGTGACTGTACTTACAGGAAGAGGACCAAGGTCACCGGGCTCCATCGAGTTCTTATTCCTCATATGGACTGGATACTTCAACCTGGGATCCTCCTGGTAGTCAAAAGCAAAAGGGAAGGAAGGATTTAAATCGTAAATACAGCATTTTATAGTTGCTGTAGTTCCAGGATAAAAACAGCAACTCATAAATATTACACTACTCCCACAAAGTGGTCTGAAAAGGTGAACACTAATAAGGGCTAAAGTAAACATGCAATTGATTTTCACACCACCAGGTGCCACTATAAGATCAGTGAGATCAACACCAAACACTGCCCTAGATTTTTGGTGCCTATTTGACTGAAACAGTCAAATAATGCTCATGATCACACACAGAAACCAAACAAATAAACTACTAATCAATTTTATAACTTCATTTGCTAAGACTTTCTTCGTGAGCCTAGGATGTTTCTGGAAAGTACCATGTAAATTGGTACAAATTATAAGGAAAATGGAGAACAAGGTGCAAGACAGTTCTTACAATTTAGTTTGTTGTGTTGTTGTGCTGTTAATTCCCAGAGGATCATCCTTGAAATTTAAACCCACAATCATTCATTATTGGAAACAATGAATATATTGATAATAATCAAAAAATCATACTGTATATGTTGGATTATATTCTTATGTGCAGACTTTATGTTGACCTGCTGTGCACTGAGGTTATGTGAGCAACTCACTAGAACTGAAAATTGTCTCTATTCTCCCTTTAATTGTTACCACACAACATAGTTCATCTCTGGAGACTATTGAGAAACTGTTAGACAATTACAGACCTGTACAACAAAGCTCTATTCTACATGCATCATCTTGCCTAAAATGACATCACCCATCCTGTTATGTGTTAGCTCACCCAGGTGGTTGTTCTGCTGTTGTGGTCAATGAAGAAAGGCCGACCATTGGGGGCTATCCTCATCTCCCAGCCTGGGGGCAGGAAGCTCTGCTGTGTCTTGTGCTGTGACTTGGGGGAACTGTAGGGGGATGGCTGGGGAGACTGGGGGTTTGAGAATGTGTCCTTCACAGCCCTCCGTACCTGGATATTATTTGCTCCCTGGAAACAAAATGGAAAAATAAGGAAATTTAAGTTGTAAAAAAAAAAAAATTAAAGTTGTAACTGAATATGAATGACCGACTGCATGAGACAAATGAACAATGCAGACAATAACAAGGGTGGAAATGAGTCTTCCAAAAGTTGCCTCGGTGTTCCATTCCAAAAACTAAATAATATCAGAAAAGACCTAGGAAAAAACACCACCATCGTCACCACAACATCATAACAAAGAAAGCCGGGGGTAAATTCTTTTGATTTCCATGTAAAGCAGGAGGGAGCTAATCAACACCCATGCTGCATACTCCACCAGCCTGTCAGGCTGTCAGTCAAAATGCCAGCAGAAAAGTGCATGAATTCTTGATAAGCTCTACAGATTTCAGCTTTTTCCAATTCCCTAGATGTTGCCTCTGAGGTTTAACGGTACAATAACTGCTCTTTTTGTTGATTTTCCCTCTGCAATGGTTCCCTGAATGATGTAAAAGTCCAAGAAAAAGTGAAGCTAATTCACTGCAGCACTACCAAAACTCTTCATTCATCCATTTGTAGCAATAGAGACCTTGGTCAAGGGTAAAAGAAAAATGAGTTGCAACATGATACCACTAGTCCAAAAAACATGTATCTCCTGGAAATCTAACATTTCTGGCATCTTAAAAGCATCTAAAGCAGCATTAAACAGACTAAGGTTTGCCAAGCTTAATTAGTGTTCCCACCTCACATTGTTCTTTTAGCTGTAATTATCACTGACTGATCTGATTTTTAACAAAAGGAAAACTGCATTAATTAATTCACAGACCTTCCACCTTCTCTGGAAGTTGTAATTACAACATCCTGCTGCGAGTGTTTCACTTCCTTTTACTTCCACAATGCCTTGTGAAAACACACACACCTTAATTAAACTTCCTGCAGGTCTCTTCCCTTGGTGGTAGCAAAGGCTCCTCACCCCTGAGTGAAGCCATTAAATGCAGTGTGAGGTCAAAAAGAGACCATCTTTTTTTGGATGTGTGTTGATCCTAATTAGCAAAGTTTATGTGGTGTATTTATAGATACACTGCATAATTTAAAGTTCAAGATAAATGTTATTTTGTATAGAGGATAACAGCAGGTCAAGAACTAAATCAAATGTTTCTAAAGTTTTCTAATATTTAAGTCCATCAGCTGCTTTTAGATGCAAGTGTGTGTGTGCACATGCACACACAAAACTTTATAATAACACTAACATACACCAAAACCCACACAGAGTTACGATGAGAGTATGTTATGCAACAGAATCCAATCCGGCATCCAGAATAATATGTTATTATTTCCAAAGGTTATTTGCCTAACAGCCTTAACAACACTTGCCCGTGCAAGTCAAAACAAAAAAGTGGCAATTTCAATGTACTACGTTTAGTTTCATGTAGTTATTAATTCACACATAAATCACCTGCCCTGTTTGATTATTAAACTCCCCTGACCAATGAGTAAGAGACTGGCTTCGTGATAATGTTGTAAATTTAAAGCCAGGATGTGAAAAATGCCGACATACTGCAGAGAAATTAGGAATGAATCTACGAGCCATTATTGATCACTGACAATCAGATTATTTAAGATCTGTGATCAAAACACTCTGCAGTAATTGAACAATGGTCCACTCTTTGTCAAACAAAGCAATAATTCAATTTGTCACTGCTTGGGCTCAGGCCAACATTCTGAATGGACATGCAGTGGCTTCAGACTAAAAGCACTCCACTCATGCCTACTTGCTTCAGGGCCAAGTTCCATTAAGATATTTGGTGGTTGGAAGCTTTTTAGTTTATAACAGCTGCAGGCTCAGGACTTACAGTACCTGAGGTGTTTGAGTTAATCTTGAATGCTCACTTATTCCTTCATAAAAGACACTGCAGCTGCGAGATAAAGGGAAGGGAAAGGCTTTATGACTGTTCACTTTCTGATTTACCACTCTTTGCAAGTGATGATTCTGGAAATTCATCTCTCAATTAAGATTTAAAACAAGGAAATATATCATGCAGCTGGTATATCTATTATTAAAAAAAAAGAAAGGGTGACTTAAAAATGAAATGCACAGCTCTCTAAGGTATTCACAAAGGATGCCATGTTGTACAAATGAATCTTGAAATGTTAACCATAAGATAGAATAGAATAGAATTTTCATTTGCTTTTGTGGCTGCCTTTGTGTTAGTAAAATGGCTCTGGATCCTAGGTTTGCTTTAGCAGATTACGAAAACCATTTGGGACCTGTGATCAATTTAAATAATTTAGTCATTCAGCAGCAACTGGATGAATCTGCCATCTTGGATTTACCACAGCAGCTTCATCCTCTTATTGCTATTGCTTCAAAACAAGCTGTACTGCAGAATGAAATGCTGACTGGGCATACTGTTGACAACAAACTCATCATTGTGATTAACAAAGCTTGAGTAAAGCTCAGATCGTTTTGTGTGGTGAGTGATAGTTTACTGCTCAGCCCTCAGCTCATGATATATTGAGGATGAAAGAAAGAGCTTTATGAAGAAAGAAAATTGTCACCAAGGGAAAGATGAAAATAAGAGACGAGGAAAAAAGTCTGGTTAAATGGTGAGATTAACACTTTCATAGGGGAGGCAAGGATGGGAAGAGAGAAGAGCAGCAGCATGACAGACCTGAAAGGAAGAGAGAAAATAGATGAGAAGTGAAATATTAAAGAAGGAAATTGAGGATTCGCTGATATATAACGGTGAGGATCATGATTTGGCCATCTACTAAGGGATGGACGTACTGATACAATGAAGGATTGCGTGAAAGGAAAGTGAAAATGGGTAAGGATTGGAGAAAAAAGGAGGTAGAAATAAGTATTCCTCAGGTAGTGAAAAGAGGGAAAAGATATGGGTATGGAGGAGAGGGATGGTGCAGGTGGCTAATTCTCACCTCCATGGGGGTGGAAAGGGTGACAGTAGGGGAGCTGAGGCTACGAGGTCGTCGGACTTGGGGCTCATGGAGGTGGTTGTTGGAGGCATTGGAAGAGGAGGAGGGGGTGGATGCGGGTGCCAGGGCCGAGGCTCCTCCTGATGCCGATGCTGCTGCGGCTGCTGAGGTGCTGGCTCCGTCTTCAGTCAGCTGTCAGTGAGAATAGCACTTTTGAGGTTAATGGGGGGTTGGGAATAAGGCAAATGATGCTGTTTTGCGTAAACTTTTCCCCATCACACTGTAAGCCATGCTGTCAAGGATGCTTATCTGCACCGGAGAGGTCTGGATGCAAGCTTTTCTCTCAGGAAAATGAGCTCCTAAAATGTCAAAAGCATGGGTCATTTAGGCCCAAGAAAGCAATCATTCATGTCACTAAAAATATAATTATTAACAATTAAGATTATGCGTCCAACAGGAAAACAGGGGTAGGGAAAGGCTTGAAATTAAAGTCTGTGTTACTTTGAACCCTCACCCTGGTAGCAGGCACAAAGGGCATGTGTAACAAAGACAAAATCATTTGGCAGTGTCCTCTCCTTCCGAGTAATAACAAAAACTGATGAGAACCAGAGAATGAGAAGACTATGATGACAGACAGATGACCAGCTATAATAAAACAACAGTGTTCCAATAAAAGCAGAAATAAAAGGATGATTTCAAAGAGAAGAGACGTGAGGATCAACCATAGCACCCAGTCTCATGTAGGAGTCTCTCTCCCAGCTCAGACTATGTGGAGCTGCCTCATTTGTAGACAGAAAGAAAGGGGAAGACAAGTGGAAAAACAGGGTAGAAATGGGAAAAGGGAGAGAAAAAGTGGTGGTTGCAGTTCCATGCCACAGTTTAGGAAGATGTGACCAATGCAGAGTTGCACTTCATCCAGAGTATCAAACAAAATGCTAGACAAGAGAAGGAAGACGTACAATCATAAAGTAGGACAGTAGAGTTGGACAGAATAGGAAACTGGACAGAGAGAACGACAGAATAGGAGACTTTGAGGTTGCAAAGCTGTGTCTCTTTCCGTCATTCTTTATTGCTACACAGAGGAGAAACAGAGGGGAGGATAGAGGAGGAAGAGGTCCAGCACACAGGCCTAGGCCATGACAGGGGCCAAGGTAAGGTCCAGTCCCATGCATAGAGAGTCTCCAGGCAGCCCGACAGCCAGCCTTCAGACCTGCTGTACCTGCACAATTGGCCTAGTCCAGGTTGTGGTGCGGTTGTTATGGTTGACGTAATAAGTTCTTCCCTTGGCGTCCTTCCTCTCCTCCCATCCAGGGGGCAGGCCAGGGGTGGTCAAGGTGTAAGCAGTCGCCGAGGGAGACTGGCCAAGTGTGGAGAGAGCAAAGCAAAGACAACTAATCAGTACAGGCTAATAGGCTTAAGGACATGTGGAGGGAATCTTATTGATATCTTTAAATGATTTGTGCTCTCACTCTCTTGGGAGTGAGAGCACAAATTATTGTCTGCCCAAAAGGATAGAAACGGAGGTTTTCAATACAGTCAGGTATTTCCAGCAAACCGCTTATTTTTTTTCTCAGAATCTACTGACAAGACAAAGGCTTTAAAAACCTTTTCACATTTGAGCTGCACAATGACAAACACTTTAGGGACAGGATATGACAAGAGAAGCTTTACAACTCTAATGGGAAAACAGGTGAACCTTCACACACAAAACACAATGAAACACTAAACACTGGTACTAAAATAAGCATCACATGGGGAAAAGTAGTGGAACATTACTAATGTGAGTGACCTATTAACCGTTTGTAGCATAAAGATTACAGAAGTAGTCGACCAAATGATCACAACATAGACTTTTGATATATCTAAGAACTGTGCATAGATAGCACCATAGAACACTGGAGACATTATAAAGCTGATTTACGGCTTATTATCAATGTCAGCATTGATGTACATTTTTATGAATGTTCACACAAACTTGTACCGTCCCTCTCAGAGAGAACATTTACTGTATCATTTATTCATGTCATGGAAATGTGTCATGTTGAGCAAAAATGTTTGGATAGGAATCTGTTTGAACAAAGCTAAACAAATAACCTCTGAAAAAAAAAAAAAACAACACAATACACTGTAGTATAAATGACTAAAAGCTCTTGTGAGCTTTTCTACCCAAGTGCAGCTTTTCATCAAAGTAATTCAGTGACAAAATGAGTCAGGGGACAGATACAGCTCATTCAAAGTAGTGTCTGGGAACTAAGAGGTATAAGACTGACAGGATTTAAACTGTATATAAACTGAGATATTACCATAGACTCCTCACCACCTGAGACTGTTTGAGCTCTTGTTCTTCTGGTCTGGGAACTCTGCTGGTGGTAGACAACAGGGGAAGACTGTCTTTAGTTCACAGTATGTTATGTTTTCATTGCCAGGGTGGAAGTAAAGGGGCAAGGGAGAGTGTTTGGGCAGTAGTGAGGGCTGAATGAGGAAAAAAAAAAAAACTGATTGGACAAAGGGGGGAATTTTTATTCTCAAAGGAGGTGAGGAGTGACAAAAAGGGAGGAGATTCTTGTGATTATGGACCATGGTAGGAAAGTGCTGTGGCTGACAGTGTTAAAAAAGAAAAAGAGAGGACACCCACTGAAGCATACGCGCTGTGAGGTTGACAGGCAGCAGGAAGGAGCGCAATTCATTTGGCAAGAAAACGCTGTTGTGATTGGCTGACTCAATCACACAAAAGGTAGGTTAAGAAAAGTTTTAGGACTGTGGTGCCAGTAAGTTTTGGATAGTAAAGTGGAAAGTGAATCAACTTTAATATTAAGACAGACAAAACAGAAGGAAAATCAAGACAGTCTGAGATGCAGAAGTTCTCAGGCTTGCATTTCCCTGTTGGAGGGAAGACACAGATTCTTTTCCCTGAACTGTAAATTCAATCCCCAGGCAACTCAGCATCTTTATTCTCAGCCCAAGAAGAAAAGCTACAGAAACAACAATCAGAGAAAGCAGCTCTGTGTCCTGAAAATGTTAGAGCAGTGCTGAAGTTCACAGAAAGTTCACAAAATGAGTGAGTTTCAGATAAGAACTAGAAGAAAAACAATCAAAAGCCCAGAAAACAAAACGGAACTTGTAATTTCTTTCAAGCAATACAAAAGACACATCACATGCAGGATGACAATATCAGTGCAGTTCAGTCAAAACCACACATTTAACTATTTTGAAACTGAATGCTACCCTACAAACTACTATCAAGCTTACATAAATTCAAATAGTGTCAAAGTCCATCAGTACAACAACCAAGTCATGTCATACTCACCCCTTTGAATTTCTATTTTTTGTTTTTGTTTTTATATAAACAGAAATACCAGTGTCATTCATCCATCAATTCCAGTTTTCCACATTTCCATCTTTTTCCGATCAACGCTGATCTCCCAACAATGAAAAGGTAGACTTCTAACATTATAAGCTCACCAAGAATTTATTGTGAAAAAAAAAATCTGTGTTTTGAGATGCATTCACGGCATCTTAACATCGATCAGGAAAAATGGAAAAGTGAAAGTACAAGGATTCATTGGTGAATGCAGAAGAGAAACTGAGAGCAGCAGAGTGGTGACTCTGTTGTACTGATGGAATAAGTGTTGTGGAAATGCACCCAATACTGAATTTATTAATACAACAGGTAAGCACAGAGGACGTTTTGAAATTGCATTAGCTGGGAATCAGGGGAAATGAGAAATACAAGCCTGTCTCTAACATGAGCCTGTTTCAAATAAAAGCCTGGTATCCAAGATGCAATCACACGTGCAAAGAGTACCTATCCAATTACATACACATTTAATGTCATTAAAGGACTGTTTGTACTAACTAAATGCTTTCCTGAAGAACACTGTCTTTCAACTTCAATATAACCAATACTACCTTAAATACTAAATTGCTCACTACACCCAGAGGAAAATATTAAACCCTGGGGAGGCAGCAAACTTAACTTAAATGCAGCGTATATTTTCCCTCCGATGTTTTCTTTATGAGCCTGCTGTTCTCCATTCCTGAGAGACTTCTCATTCAAGGGAAAGGCTGACATTGGCACCTATACTTTTCCTTGGCTTAATAATGTCAAGCTCACCGCTGTGACTCAGTTGTGTGACAAACATCTGATTCAGATCTTGTGACAAAGTCAGTCGTGCTGAATCTCCACTAATGCTATGACTCAGGACTCTCTGAGGAATATCTGAACTGATGTGATTCTGTTCCTAATCTCACTCCCCCTGCCATGGCTTTTCTACTGGAATGGTCAAACTGTTGGCACATAGCTTTGGAGCCAATGTTTCTACAATACATCAAACACAGCGGCAAGTGAATCACAAAGAGCATAAAGTCATAGTGGGAGACAAGGGGGAGGAAGAGGTGTGGTATTCCTACAGAGGCAAGAAGACACGGATGAACAGTGAAATGAAGAAAGAAGCATAGAAAGCAGGAAGGAAAGGTGAGGAGGTAGCGACACCTGCCTAGTACGGACAAGTGGAAATTTTAAATGTGAGGAGGAACAAAAACGATGATTTTAATGTGTGGTACGCCAGCAGCAGTGAGACATGCCAACAGAGATGAGGTAAATAAGACAACAATACAAACCTGCTAAGGCAATCAGAGAACAAAGAAAAGGATGTTCACTACACTAGGAGTAACGTGACAAGGAAAGGGAGGAGGCGAAAGAAGAAAGTGGGCAGGATGGAGCAACATGTGGCAGTTCAGAAATATGTACCGTAAGAGGAGGAGCCTGGGCCTGTTCACTGACGCCATCCGTCATACTGGAGGAACGGAGTCTGTTTGACAGCTGGCTCTGTAATAAAAAAAATAGCAAGTGGAGAGTAAAAAAAATATTATAGCAAGCATTGGCTGTCTGACACAAAAAACACTTGTTTGATTTGACTGCCTACATGTCATTTAAATGTGGGGTGGTTTAGGGTTTGACTACTGAGAATTACAGTGTCCATGTCTCACCTGAGCAGAGCTGGGCCCTGGCACTTCCCCGTTGGTATCGGGAGTGAGCGACAGCCTCAGATTCAAATCTTCAGCAAACTCCTGGGTGACAGGTGTTGGTGGGTGCTGTGGTGTCAAGATGGAGGAGGGGCCAGGCAGAGACTGGGACAAGCTGTCGTTAGGATCTTCTTCTGTGATGAGCTCCCAGGACTACATGAGCAACAGGGAGAGGGAATCATGAAACAATAATGTTTCAGTGACCGTATCATTTCAGAAAGCTGTGACTCAGAACATGCTTGTAGTATATGTATGTGTATATTCTTCTTTCTCACATTGTCCATGTCCCTGGGCTCCAGGTGCTCGTTCTCTAGGTCTTCACTAATGTGGCGTCTTGAACGGAAAACACGGTGCGCTTCCTGATGGATCTGCCGCTGTTGATTGTCACTCTCAGTCTCTGAAATCACATCCCTGAGAAGAAAAAATTTCATGCAAAAAAAATAAGTCTAAGTCACAAAATTACTGCTAGGAAATATTACTGCTACATAAATGAAAACCAAACATTAAATTGATAGCCAAGGTAGTAGAATAGTGGAATTTTGGGTAGGCCAAGTCTACCACCTCTCACACTGATTTCTACATGCTCATTCTGACAGAGGAACAAAAGTGAATTTGAGGAAAGAATGAATTTTCCAAATGAATGGTCTGTGGGCTATGTGTCTATAAAGCTATAGTTGTGTCTCACTTGCATATTTTCTTGAAGGAATCATTTTGACATTTTGAGAAATATGTTAAATCACTTTCCTGCCAAGAGTTATAAAGCTCTAAACGAAAATCAATGAGAAGTGGTTACACAAATATATTAAGCATGGCTCATACATGAGTTTGGTGGTGTGCTGTAGTGATTTACCAAAGCATAAGATGAATAGAGGGAAAATATGGCTAAAATGATTCTGACCTATTGATTCATTCATACATACAATGACCCCTTAAACAAATGGCTTTATACACTATGTAATAAAATTTACACTTTTACTTTTAGGTGCTGTTCAGGTCTATAGTGCTGCTTTCGTGATGATTTATCATTAAACTAATGTAAAAAATATGTTTTAAAACTTGAAAACATAAAGAGGGAGATCAGGCGTACATGTTGGAGGGCCTTTTCCACTGTGTAGTGCGGTTATTGTGGTTGACATAGTAAGTACGTCCCAGGTTGTCCACCTTCTCTTCCCAACCTTGGGGCAATGGGGGCAGCAGCTGCTGTGGTCGCTGGGAGCCTGAGTCTGCAGACTCATCCCATCCCTGAAAGAAAAGTTTGCAATTTTTGACATAAGGTAGTATGAGTAACTCACTGGTAGCTCAGGACATAGATAAACAGATACTCCTGTGAGCTTGTCCGGTACACAAGCATCAGCAAATGGTTTAGGAAGTGATTCAAGTATGGAAATACATTAAAGACGTAGGACTCACTTGTGGGTGGTTCATTTTTTTCTGAGTGCTGTGTTGTGGTTTGAAATGTTTTGGTTAACATTAACTGGTGTTTATTTTTGTGTAACAAGCTGCTGGCTGGCTGGGATATCTCTCCGACCACAGGATCTGAGAGTGAGCTAATGTTAGTGCATTGTGTCACTGCCTGGGTTGACAAATTTCAACTCTCCTTTAGGCAGACAGAGAAGGTGAGCATGGGAACAGTGCGTTTGTAAAGCTGGTGAAACACCCTATTTGTAAAGGAGAAAAAAAGAACTCTAGAGAGTGAAAAAGAGGATTTTTCACAGTGGGAACGCAAACTGAAGGAAGGTTAGCAGAGTGGCATTTAAGTTTTTCGTGCTTGCTAAATGTCACCTTATCTATAAAGCCTTACACCGTCTAGCACTCTTCCACAATCCATATGAAATCCACACTTGAACACACAGACACATGCAAGAACACAAAGCAAAAGAGGAGAAGCTTCTATTTCTCCAAATAGCAGGCCATATAGTAAATGGTTTTTCCAGACCCTGACCTGGAAAAGACTTTCACCAGATTCTGGCAGCAAGATGCTGCCTGAATTCTTAGAGAAAATAATACAAAGACGAACTGTCCTTTCTCTTCTCACTCACACATTTCTTTGAATCCAAAGTGGGACATTTATTTTCATCTTTAAGCTCTTTAAAACTGTGTTTTCTTTGCGTGGAAGGAAACAATAAAACTAGAATGTGGTTTGGCTTCAGGTTGTTATGAACAGGTCAAAGAGTCACCTTAGGTAATGCATATTCAGCAGTCACAACTAACTCACTGACAACAGTGGCCAATACCTTACCTCAGCCTCCTCTCTCAACTCTCCAGCCTCCTCCTCATGTCCTCCTTGCTTGGGCAGATAGGCCATCTTCAGACGCAGGTAACCCTTCACCCTGGACTTGTGACTGGAAGATAAACATCACTAAGAATGGACCCACTAGAAAATAGTACATTAAAACCAGGTGACCTGCAGCCTCTGAGCCCCACAATGGGCTAATGCTTAGAAATATAGTGTGGTGGGGGGGGGTTTCCCATTTATTAGGGAGATGCTTAGAAATATAGGGGAGTTTCCAAACTGCCTACTAACCAGATGGTCTTTCAGCTGGAGTATTCAACCTCCACATGAACTTACCACTTTCCGCAGACATGACACCAGTCTGTATAGTGTTTCAAACCAGGATTTAAGTCACTGTGAGTTTAATAAACAGTCATTGTGTACTTGCTAATGGGGCAAAGCAGACACCATTCAAACTAAGAAGTTTCATTACTGGCATCTATTTTCACTGATTCCTTGTCACATCCTGTTTGTTACATCCAGTATAGACTGACCTTCTGGGCCGCAAGAGGAAGTCTTTAAATGTGTAGGGACGCTCCATAGCAGGGTCCTCTGTCTGCAAATTAAATGGACGCATTTGTTGACAGCAATCAATTGAACACATAAGCAAATACACATGTTGGGCAGTATCAAAATATCAGAGTCATGAGTTTCCAACACGGCTGCAACCCTCTGCACAGCCATCACATGGTCATTATGCAATGCTGAGCTTCTCCTGTTACATATTGAACAGCAGAAAGGTCTTTTGCAATTCACAGTAATCTCCCACTGCTGTCTGACTGTGCCAAACCAGTCCACACTGGCTACTTACCACATGTTGCTTTGTAATTTAACTAAATCAGACAGTTACCATATCAGAAGTACAATCTTCAATGCAAGTTTTGTAACAAAGAAATAAATAATAAAATAAATTATTACAAATAATCTCTCATCTATGTTTGGGCCAAACTGGTATGACGTTCTGAACATAATGCATCTAAATTGTTTGAAAACACTGCTCTTAAAAGCTTGAAGCAACATGCACTCCAACTTATGTGTGGCTAATGCAATCCAGGACTTGAGTGAGGACATGAGCTGGCACAAGGTTTCATGCTGTATGGTGCATGAAACTGTGTTTGGAAACAGCTGAAGTAGCTCAAGCTTCCACAAGGCAAATGCAGCTACCAGATTGCTTCTGGTGAGTCAGCGAGGCTGACCTGATTCATGAAAAGTAAAGTAATATCCAGTAACTATGAATAAGACTGTGACTCCTAAAAACATGTAGTCATGCATAAATCAAACAAAATCAAAACACACCTAAAATGCAGAACACAGCATCTACACAAACATAGAAGCAACTTACTCATGCTCAGCCAATTCGTTTAATGGCTTAAATAAGATTTTCAGCATTAGGCAGCATTAGCCGCATCAGGACCAAATATTCTCTATCCTGTCCAATGACTTCACCTCTCAACATGACTCAGCTGTTGCTTTTATCTGCAACTAATTCCCTGGCCCTGTGGGAGCCAAACAGGACATTAATAATTAACCCAAACACCTTTTACTGATATGCTTTTAAGGTTCAAACCTTAGACAGAACTTCAGAGAGCCACAATCAGTCTAACAGCACAGTGAGTAGAAGATGTGCTGCGTCAGAATGAGCTGTAGGTCGGTTTGTTTTAGTTTCAGGTCCTGCTCACTCACATCAAACATAAACTATACAAACTCCCAAGCAGCGCACACTGGTTCTGCATGTGATTGAAAATCTGTTGTCCCAGAAGTCCAGTGTAAGTGTGTGAAATTGACAAGTGTAGTTGTGTAGTGTGTTTCCATTGGCTCTTGAGGGTAGGCCGCCCTCAGGACAGTCACCTCTGTTTACATTCTAGACAGCCCGCTGCCTGTTTCAAACAAGGAGTGTGCTGTTTGATCACAACAAAACGTTGCTTGTGTGGCTCACACTTTCTCACACAAACACACTCTTTGGCTGACCTTGCCTGAGGTCAAACAGGCAGTGCAAAATTCAAGATAAGAAACAGCTGAGTATTCAAAACAGTCAGTCTGGCCACGCACGCACACACAGACACACACACACAAATAACTCACCGGCAAATGGCTGAGAGGAACATCAACTTGACCCAGGAAATCATCTCTGGTCTAGGAAAGAAAACAAGAAGGTCACCTTCGGCAGCTTAATTTTAGAAATGGCAGCTTTCTGAATCTGTCTGGGGAATACCAAAATTGCCAGTAAGGAAAGAGAGGGAAAAAACACAATGTTGAGGTGAATTAACTAATGCATCCCAAGATCCAGCAGCATTTTGTGTTTATTTCTCACAGACAGAATGAAAAAGACAAAGATTTTCATTTCATGGAGAGCCCCATCAAGGAATAACATCTAGCTTTATGATGAACACTTGTGGAGATCTGAAAATCTCAGATGGTTGCAGAACAGGAAAGCGCAATTATGTTTCAGCACTTTTGAGCAATTTCTACTTAATTTTAGTGAAAATATCAAGCAATATTTTCTTGTTTATATAGTTTATCAGGTGAAAAAGCTTTTATCTTTTTCTCTACCAATCAGTACAGATTTCCACAGGTGTCAAGGCACAAGGCTCAGTCTAGGGTTTTATCTATGGAGAGGCCTTTGGTATTACTTCATAGGAGAAGAACCCGTGATCCCAGCAAGGAAAAATAACATCCACTGCCACCAGATAGAAGCCAAGTCAGCCAGACAGAGGGAGAGAAGGATGAACGTGACAACAGGGAAGAATAAGGGAAGGTTTCAATTTAAGAGACCTGTATATTTGTTCAACCTTTTGCCATAAGTAATGTAGACTGAAAGGAAAAGGGGGAGATTGACAGATAACTGAGCTGCACTGCTGCAGCCCCCGGGAGGAGAAATGATTACCTGTCCGAGATGGAAAAGCCCATTCTTGGTAGTAGCCTGTGTGTGGGACACAACTTATTTAGACAACAGGCGTTAACTAACAACAATGTCTATTTGTAGACACTGGTTTGACAGGAAAGGCTGTGTGGAAACAATGAATAATACTTCTGTTAGTCCAGTGTTTCTCACTTGAGATGTGGTCCACCTAGTACATGGCGCGACCAAGTTCATTCACGTCTATGTCAGCTCCTGAGTGGTCAATTGAATGAAGTGCACAGAGAGGAGTGCTTGCGGAGGGATAGCCCAATCTCGCACTTGTCGGACAACACTGTCGACTCTCTTCTACAGAATGGATTTGTCCTTAAAGTCACTAGAGTTGTAGTACTTTTACTAAGTACTTTTTTGAAAAAAGTCACTGAAGGGGTCTGAAAAATTGGTAAATCTAGCAACAAAAATCATAGGTCTGTGTGGTTGGTAGTTTCTTAAAACTATTTTCTTTGAGTACAGTATTTTACACTGATCTGGTGTAAAAGGTGTGCAGCAGTCATAGTTTAATCTGATTTGTCAGAAGGAAAAAATAACAGCAGTGTTGGGGAGTGAGTGCACTAGGCTCCCACCACGGTTAACAGACCTGGAATTCAAAGGTGAAAGGTTACAAATGAGTCACATAAAAACACTGAGTTATTAATGCAGAGGCACGTAAACAGTCACAGTGAATGCATCTGACACACACATCCAACCACCTACACTCACACACAGAGACTCCTTCTTGGAAAAGCCAGAGCCACTACTGTGTGAATTACAGCGGTATCCGTTTTCATTTCCCAAACCAACAACCAGACAATTAATTTACTGCTTGCATAAGTCCAAAGAAATTCAAAACAGTGAAGCATAACGTTCATCTGAATTTGGAGAGAGCAACAAAAGCAACCTGGGCCACAGCATTCATATGACAGTATCATATTACGATCTTTCACATGTGCTGAACTGTAAACTACAGCGGGCATTTGCCAAGCACTTTGTCACTTTATTTTGAAAAGTATTGCAGAAATTTAAGTTTAAAATTATAATTAATGTTGCAAAGAATCAGCTGACCAGCCTTTCAGTACTGATGAATCACTATGAGCATCTAATCCTTACATATTAAATATAATTTTCTACCTGATTTGAACATATGAAGCAACCCTGTAGCCCTCAACATATGAAATAGGCAGTAGCAAAGGCAGTTTACTATGGGACACATGTAATCCTAGGACACATGGCTGTTTTCTGTCCTTAACCATAACAAGCATTTTAAGCTGTGGGTGTGTGTATGCGAAGGGATATAATTGCAGAGTCATCAAAGGGTCACAGTTGAGCCTGCAGCTGCCTCTCTCAGGGCCAAGTTACACTCAGAGAGGGAGGGTGCTACTAACGACTGAGAGAAGGAGGAGGGACGAACAGTCAAAGAGGCATGAGGCAGATGAAGGACTGTACATAGCTGGCTACCCTTCTGGTAAAAAGTTAGAGGATAAAACACAAAAAGGTTACTTTGACCAAATCAACACTCTTACTTCTCACATACTTCTAGTTGTATGCAGATAGTTTTGGTTTTATGTATCAGTCTCATAAAGTTCTGCCACTGTGATGGTTCACAGTGTAAGTGAGTGCAATTTAATTTTGTGGTGCTCATAGCTATCTAGAAATGACACTTAAAAAACTAAACAGCAAAATTTCTCCCCAAAAACAATGTACCAGTACCTCAATAAGCCACATAACACAGTATTAACAGTTTTCATGGGCACTGTTTATGCTTTTTTTTTTTTTTTTTTTTTTTAAATTTCCTTTTTTCAATGCTGTGAGCCGCACATATTGAAGTCCATTCATGTGTATTGGACCTGAACAAATAAAACCAAAACTATCAGCATCACTGAACACCACAAGTTGAAGATAACGTGATAAGAACTGGCAATGCTAACTGCAGCTATAATGCACTGCTGTGAAGCTACATGAAGAAGTGGTAACAGACTGAGAGTTTATGATATAGAAGAACCTGGAACAAGTCCAGGCTGACAATGAGGTGTGAAAAGGTTGTCTCACCTACTCAACAGTCTCCATGCTGACACGACTGAATTACAATGCCGTGCAACTCTGAGAGATCAGAGCTGACAGAGAAAAGCCCTTCATAACAATAGCAACTTGAATCCCTCTCACATGCTACTGGACCAAAATAAAAAGAGAGAACCCCCATCCACAATCCTGTCTCTGGGATTGTGGATGGCCCAGTGGCCTGCAAAAGCTCTCTAAATGGCAACTGGGGGCGTCGAGGCAGGGCTGTCATGAGGGCATGGCGCAGTGGCATAGCTGTCTGCAGCTAGTCTGGCTGGCTGGCACACACAAACACACACACACGTAGTATCCCATGCAGGGCTTTAAAAAGGGGCACTCCAACTCTAGGCCACCAGTTGGGGAAGACCTGTCATTATAGTCTAAATGAGGATTTCCTTGTTGCATGAGAAACGGGATGCCCTGGGGTAACACAACACCATGTGTTTTAAAATAAGGCAAAGGAGTCGTGTATACGGCTTACGTGCTCTCAAAAATATGACTAAAATATGTCAAGATTGCGGATGCATTAGTGGAGAGCAGCCAGTATTAGCAAGTCAGTCACGTCATATCCTCAGGTCTCCAACTCTGTGACTGACGAAAACAAAGAGTTATTTTACCAACTCTAACATTCATAACATTCGGTTTCAAGATTAGCAATTCTTAGCATAATGTGAATGATGCTTTTGTCAAACCTTAATGGTTAGAAAGGCATTTCTAACTGGTTTATCAGAAATGTTATTCACATCATAAAAGGTGGCACATCACCATCTTCATGACACGCAGAAATTTTAGAGACAGATGAATCCTTAGACACTGAGACATGCTACAACAAAATTTATCACTTGTCCTTATTGTGACAAATAATTATGGTGCACAATTTGTGCTGTGTTTACATTCAGTGTTTCTCGCAAAAAGGCATTGTGTGTAACCTGTTTCCAAAGCTGATATTTTGAATATTATAAAACTTGCATTTCTTACATCTATGTTAACTTGCTCCCAGTCTTCTTCTGTACTGCCTTTCCTGGTGCATTGCTGCGTATCTTGGTGTATTACAACCACCAGTTGATCACAGGAGTAACATGTCATCCGTGTGCATATATGCTGCTAGCGTTCAATTAGTCCACCAAGTACATTTAAGTTTGATTCATTATAATTCGCTGGTTTAGCACAGCAGTTCCAAGCCCCCCCAAGGGGTAGCAAGAAAATTTTTGAGGTTGTGAGATGATGAGAAGCAGAAAAAATATATTTCTGCAACACCAACTGCAGACTTTGCAGGAAATATCTGGAAAGTAGACTTGCTCTAAAGTCTAAGAGCAGTCTCCTGGCAGCAAATTCTTTATGAGAAACTACTGGGAATAATGATAATACAGTTAATGACAACTCCATAACTTAAATATATATTGTACATTATTGTTATTTATAGCTGCAGCTTAAGATTTCAGTTTATTATCCAAGTTTAAAATTAAGGAAAAAGATGGTTTAGATAACTTTCTACTGCAGAAAAGTCAAATATATAGAGCGATCTAAGAGGCAGCTTGTGAGAAATAAATTAGGTAATGACACCATGATTATGAAAGTGTAACCTTTAGATCTGTGTTGCTTCCAAAAGTTGAGCACAGATGAGCAGAGAGTTACATCAAAAGACTTCAGGCTTTCAGGAAACACTGATGCAGCCCGTGAAACTTCTTGATCACCGTTTGGGCTGTAATGACATCTTAGTTCTTAATCACTCACAGAGCAGCTGCGAGGATATGGATCCATACCAGTCTAGAGCCAAAGACGACATGCCGCCTGCCCACTCTCAAAATCAACAACCACGCTCGAAACAGACTAAAGATAGAAACAGCCAACTCTCAAAGAGCACTGGCTGTAGTTAATGGTATTACTGAACTTATGTGTCACATTTCTGTGAAACAGAAGGCAACAAGTGCATTGGGGGAAATTATCCATTCATCCATAAGCCTGTCCCTGTTTTCCTTTCATGATTGAATTGGCTGATGTGTGTAAAATTTCAAATGCCTGTGGTTGTTAAGTGAAAGAAAGCCAGTGTGTGTGCTTTAGCTCAGAAACCATGTCTAAGCTTTTCACTTCCCAGAATGTCACCACCCTCTTCCTGCACCATACGGATCTCTCCTCATCTGAGCTGGATTCAGTAAGTGAAATACGGGAAATACCAGCAACTCCGCAAATTAGATGTGAAAACTACAGACATAGTTTGAATAGGTCACATAGCATAAATTTCACTCTGCTTATGTTCCAGTTGTTATGTCCATGTACCTACTGCCTAATGTTTCTTTGCCCACAGTACAAATGAGCTATTATACATTCAACTAAATGTCATATGAGTGAGATGATCCTTCCACTATTTGTTGTATTTATTTATTATTCATTCTGAAATGGATTTCTTCACCATTAAGACAACACTGAAAATCTTCTGTTGTGTTTTTTTATAATTCTAACACAAACCATGGAGAAACACAGCTGAATCTTTTTTTCCCCATTTAAAAACTTTTTCACCCAACATTTTAGAGACAGGCTACTACAGGCAACAGTACTACAAAACTTTTCCAATAATCTTTACCTTGGGACTATTCCTCGTTGAATCATTGCCAAGACTCACATCCTGATCTCCACCTCCACCCGGGGTAAAATATATCTTGAAATGAGGCTGCCTTCTAGGAGTATCTCCACTGATTTTAAAAGTACAACCATTAGATCGGTTTCTTGCTTCCATCCTCTGTGTCTCAGTGTCTGTTTGAGTCTCCTCTGTAGCTTGGCTCTCTGCGCCAGTTTTCTGATGTTGATTCTCCAGGAACAGCCTCTGATGAGATGAGCTTCTCTCCAGTCGAATTCTGGGGTAACGCACCACATGGCTACCTCTTGAGCTGGCAGAGCCAACATCTGCACAATCTTCCTGTGATGCAGCAGCTTGTTGCCTGCCCTGGCTCTGATCCTGGTTCTGGTTCTGATTTTGCTGGAGCTGAAACACTAGTCTCTGTGTTCCACCATTAACACCTGAGCAATGGTCCAAAGCCTGCTGCTGGACAGACCAGCCAGTACCACCATAAGGGAGGATTCTGAAATGCTGGACATCAGAACCATCAGGAGAGTTCCTCTGGATACAAATTCCACCAACACTGAATCCAGATTGTCCTCTGCTATACATAGCATGGCCATTTGCACCAATACTAAAAACCTTGCGTTTGGGCAGGTTCGGCTCTGTCAGAAAAGTTTGTGAGTTTAAAGATTCTGGGCTGTAGTATGGAGGAGGCGGCTGTTGAGGAACATCTGTTCGGATCTGTGGCTCGCAATAGGCAGGCGCTGGTCCTGGGGGAGTATAACAAGGTGGTGGGACATCATCAGCATGGACACTGGAATCTCCATTACTTGATCCATTGGAACGCTGGAGGGAGATGCGCATGGAGGAGCTCTTCGTGGGCCGTGGGTCTGTGTAGGCGGCAAGCTGGGGTATGAACATGGAGGAACTGCGTTTAAGCGAAGGCTCCGTGCGCAAACCAAAAGCTCTTGGTGGGACGTGCTGCACAGCTTGCTCCTGAGAAGGCCTTGATACCGGAGGTGGCTGCATGCGCAGCGCCGTGATCACGTCATTGTCTCCCTGCTGCTCCTCAGAGTCTCCTTCCAGTATCTCCGGGGCTGTGTTACTGCGGCCTGAGCCAAAGTACAAACGCAGACGTTGTGCCATTTTCACCTCACGTCCCACAGCTCCTGTTCCCTCACACTCTCTCTCTGACTGGCTCTTTGGTTCTCTCCTCTGGCTCCTGTCTCTGTGTCTTAGTGTCGCCCACTTCTCTCCTTTGGCTGGCTAGATGACTGATCCCCTTTTTTCTTCCACTCTCTCTCGCCCCCCCCACCCCCTCCCACCCTGTCCGAGCCTCTTCCACAACTTTCCTTCCCACAGTAAACTGTACGGAGGAAAGAAGTCACACCACAGAAACTACACAGCCACTGCAAAAGAGCTGACAACTTTACACTACGCACTGAGAGGAGTGGCAGAGTGAAGGCTACAGAGAGGAAGGGTGAGGGGGAAAAACAAAAATAAAGAAGAAGGATCCCTGTATGCTGGACTCTCAGCACTACCAAGCACTAGCGACAGACAGCAGAAATAGCCTGAGCCCAGTGACGGCCAGCATTCCTGACATGATTGGATAAGAGAAGCCGGCGCTCCTGGTTTCCGAGGTGACAGTGGGTTGCCCGTCAGTCATGTGACTACAAATGGCCCAACTACCTCCTGTTACAACCTCATGCTGCCCTCAAGTGCCAACTGGCCCCTCAAACACATCCCACTTGTCCCTGTACATCCATCCCTCCATTGACATGCAAACCCCTGCCCACTTATCTACCTCCATACCTATCATAAATGTCCTAGCCACACACTGTCTGGCCATTTTCAACCTCAATAACATCACCTACCCCTCCATTCTACCCTTTACTCTCCTAAAGAAGGAGAGAGTAAAGCGTACAAACACACAAAATATCACATCCATATCCTCCTTCAACAGGTTCACTGGTCACAACATGATGTCAAGATCTTCTTGCTAAATTACCTAACAAATCCACTTAAAAGCCAACAGTCCCCCCAAAAAATGGAACAACAAATCCAGAGGATAAATTGAGCCTTGTTACTTCTCTCAGCTTGGAAACAAAAAAGAAAAAAATATACAAGGAAGTTGTTGCTAAAAATGGAACAGAAAAAAGGCGACAGCAGAGTGGGGAGTAGAATATCTGACAGATTGCAGCTTTGATAAGGCAAACAGCAGATCCCTCTCTAGGGAAAGATATCTAAGTCTACTTCAAACAGAAAAGACATTCGCTGTCTCCCATACACAGCCAAACACTTAACTGTCTGGTGGTTTTATAGGCCACTCTGTTTGCATCCAAAAACCGCCCAAGATACAACTCAGCTGTCATCCTAGTCTGCAATGCTGAAATGCTGATGCTTAAGCACTTGTAATATGTCATTTGGCCAGAGTACAGGGTAAAACAGAGAGAGACATTTCAATTACAAACTGTACATTCATGAGAGAATGCTTTATACTGCGAGACAGTTAAGTGATTCACCAGTGCATCAGCATGTGAAAAGGGGGGTTTCAGGCTACTTTCCCCTAAGGCCAGATTTAGCGGGGGAGTTGTCCACCTCCATACAAAGAACTGAAAACCCCCTATGATAATTTGGCATTTCACAGATATGTAATCCAAAGTGGCTGCCTTGTTCAAACTTCTATGACTGATCTGACTTATGGATTACCCTCAAAGCGTCACCTCATCTTTATCAAAAAGCAAGCAGCAACAAGCTAAGCCACTGATGGTGAACCACATTTGAAAAAAGAAAAAAAGGAGAGGCCATGAACAAAACAAATCAAAACTCTGCATTGTGGACAAGAGGGCATCAAGGAGGCAGGCGATATTGACTGGAGACAGAGAAACAGTCGAAAAGGAAGAGACTGTAGTGCAGGAAGAAATCACGGCTTGGCAGCCACTTACACTTTGTGATGACACACTGCCTACAGTGTTAAGCACAGTCAATAAATGTGTGTGTGAAATGTTATGGAGAATGTTCTGTATAAAAGAAACAAAATGCCAATGTGTGGTCCAATGGCAGCAAGCCCAGCTTGCCAAATGACATAACATGCCTGCTTTAAACAAAGCATTTCACTGCACTGTAAGCCTATTCAACCTATTTCTTTACATTGTATCATAACTTTCAGTATCATGGTTAGTCCTCCTTTATTTTGTAGGGACTTACATTGGATGACATTTAGGGTATCTAGAGCATCAGTATTTAACTTCAAGTACGTACACCTAATCTTTCATACATGTGATAGCACAAGCTTAGTCAATCTTTCATCTCACCTGACAAATAAACCATAAATTGATGGATGCAAGAGAACAAGCAGCCGCTTCAAAGAAATACTGGCCAGTGGTGGAGGAGCTGCCTTGGCATGCACTTAGAGATAGACAGAAAACCACCTCCTCAGACATATAAGGAGAAGACGAGGCTTGAGGCTGCCTGTGCTGTGCTTTCTTGTGTCATCCCCTTCTATACTGCAACAGAGAGCTCCCACTGTACTGAGGGAAAAATTAAAGCTGCCCTTTTCATAGCGGGCTGAGAGCTAGCAATTCCTCTCTGCAGAGACGTGTTGAACATGCACACACAACAAAAACCAGTGTATGCACTGATTTTAGCAGTACATGAAACATGCAAATGAGTAAATTATCAGGAAAACTACAGAATGTGATGTTACAAAAAGATACTAAAATCTTTCATTTTTCCATGATGGTCCTCCATGCATAAAAGCGGTAGTCCTGAACCTGTGACGAACAGACAGAATGTGCCTTATCCAGCCAAGAAGACCAATTCTGCGTTGGGCCACATCCGCTGTTTGTATTTTTAATGAACACTAAACTCCACATCCAGACCCCCAGAGTTACCATAGAGAAGCCATAAAAAAACAAACACCATCACAGTCCTAAATCCCTTTCAGGGAAGCCTTTTGCCTCTTCCACAGAACAATGTCTTCATTATGTCAACAACCACTTCACATGGCTCTGTCAGCTCTGAGAATGGTTCCCCGAGGTGAAGGTTATACGTAAGCATGAATTAGGGAATTGATTATCACGACCTACTTGTACTGTTTTTAATTGCTGCAACACTTGACAATTGTGCAGACATTTAATCTAGTTGTCATGGCAACTGAGGGCCTACAACAGGCTTAATTTTACATGTCAAGGAAACTAGTGTTCTCTTCTGTGAGCAAAATCTGACATGAGAGGAATGTGATAGTTGTTAGTGGGCTAAAGTCTTGAAGCACAGCAATGAAACTAGGAGACAAACAAGCCATAGACCGCATCTGCCCACTTTTCCTCAAAGTGTACAGCGATGTATTTCTCTTGCTTGCTTGCCATTTTGCCCGAGCCTGCAGCTGACACCCTGTGATATCAACTCTGGCAATATGTCAGAGAGATGAAAATTGTGAAGACATGGGGGTGCAGATAAAGTCAATACAATTCATTCAGGTTAATGATGATCCCTGTGGTGAAATGAAAGCAGAACTATTCAAAGAAACTGGCTGAGATTGAATATAGGTGTGTTGAAATATCAGTTTAAAATGATCACATTTTATCTGGTGGTACATTATTGTATTGCAATAAATGAGACTAAACCATAAAGAGAAAGTTCTGATGGAAAGCCGATCATAGCTAAAGAGAAGAGAGAATGAGATGGTATCAAGACAAATAGTTCCCAAATAGTTTACAGAAGAAGGAAATTGCACGAAATGAATTAAAAGAGGCACGAGGATCGTAGTGGGTGGAACTTAATAAATCAACTTCTGGTGAGAGCTGTCAAAACATGAAAGACTGAAATTAAAAATACTGTGTGATATAAGCAACAGAGGGAGTGAAGGGTAAGAGGTTATGAAATGTGAATCTTACCAATCGGTTCTCATCAAACACCTCAAAGAGTAGCCTGTGATTCTGCGGACACACCTGTGTTGGCAACAAAACAACAGGGGAGATGTTATAGCAGTCATCCATTGGTTTTGTGGCATACAAAGCCAATGCAGATGTGTATGCACACAAATACTTAAGTAGGTAACTGCTTGCTCACTTTTGCATCACAATAATTCAAAACTACTGTGGCTAGGAGGTGAATAAACACTATATCCTTATGACACAGGACTGAACTATAATTCATTTATGAATAACTAGTGAGGAAAAAAAAAACATACACATGAAGCTAAGCTTGTAAAGTCTAATATGGTCTGTCTGATTACAGTGGTGGAGGAGGTGGACTCAGCTCTCAGTTAAACTACAACCAAAGATTAACAGCACTAACACCACCTCTCTAGAGTAAACATCTGCACTAACAGACTGTAATAGGGAAGGATACTGTGAAGACAGAAAATTTCTCAAAGTATACAAAGAATTTTAAAAATCTGAACTCACTCTGAAGTAGAATTCCTCGTTCCATTTGGGATTGAGGGTCTAAAACACAAGTATAGACGTGGTTAGATAATAAATTAAAAAAGTGTGTATTAAAGCACAGTGAACATCATCATTAGTTGACAAAGTAAACAGAGCAGATGTATGAAACCTATCCTACTAAGGGTGAGAGAGGAGAACCCAAGTGAGAAATTAAACTCAGTCTTGTGCGTCAATGATCCTCTTACGTTGTTAGAGGAAGTTTGTAGCTAACAACATGTCCCAGTGATTGGCATTAGGCCCTAGATTAACAGCCATGAGGATTTTCAACCACTTTCTGGATGCATCAGCTGCACAGACACTCTCAATCTGCCTCACACATTTGATATTTTATTGGACTGTGAGCTATGTGACACTTCACATTAAAATTCCTTCTGTGATTGAAATGACTTAAACACTAGAATGTCAATGAAGTCTTAATTTCACAAGTCACTCTGATTAATAAACAATTTACGACATTTTATGGCAGCGATAAAATAACATCTCTGTTAAAAAAAAACTGCTGAGACACCAGAGTTACAGATGAACCCTCTGCCCTTTGACAATCAGCCAATTTAACACTTAAGTCTGTCAAATTCTCCCTGAACAAATGATGACTGTATCCAGAAAATTATGCCATTTATCAACGTTTGGCAAATGCTCAGGGTAACATCTACTTACTGGTATTCATCTCAAGCTGGCTCTTCTTTTTTTCTGTCATATTTGCCATTATTTCTCATGCCATTTCGCCACAAGCCAAACTCTTAGCTTCAACAACAAAGATGCCATCAAAGGTGTCCCACTTAAAGACACATAGAGCCCACAGAAGAAGCAAGCAGTGATGCTTCTTTTTCTGCTCCACATAGCAGTGCATTGTCAGCTATTTATATCCTATAAGGCAAGCATGGCCACTGGCAGCATATGTCTGCCTGCATGGAGGCCTGAGCTGCCTGACTCCAGCAGAGGGTTGGCTGCCAGCTACATGTAGCTAACAGTAACTACCAGGATAGGAGAAATTTACAAAGAAATAAGGAGCTGCTTGCAGAGTCAGGCTACATAATGGTGTCAGAAGCAGAAACAGTGTGATGGAAGTTTCAGGTCCACAATGCAAATGTATAAATGTATTTCCATAAATCCTAGCCATGGGCAGTGAATAACGTAGTGCAGAACTATTTCGACTGGATTTTCAACCACATATCCTCTTGCATTCCACAATGTTGGCAATGAATATGGACATTTTGTTCAAAATCACATAGTGTTCACAGTAATAGCAAGTAATAGCTCCCCCTGCTGTGAACAGCTTTCCACCCTAAAATAGGCCACTGGGAGAAAAGAGCTTGCCCAATGTCTCCTTCTAGATTCTCCTAAGCAGGAACAGGAACAGGAAGCACTGCCTTCTGGTGCCTTCCTTTGGTTTCCCTCTTTCAAGAAGATATGATTGCCTTGATTTGAAGGAAAGGTGGTGGTAGTGGGATTAGAATGATCTGGTGATCTCAAACCAGAGAGCGAACAAAGTCACCATTTAGGTGGCTGTACAGTAAGTGTGAGGTGCACGTGTGGGAGGAGATTACAGTGGCAGTAGTGGCCAGTATGATACAGTGCAAACGCAATAGAGTTCATTATGTTTGAAACAACAAGCCAAAGGTCCGTGCAGAACACAGGAGGGAGCAGCAATATGCAACTTAGATCAAAGCCACCATTTACCTCAGGACTTACCTTTTTAATGGTTTTTGTTTGGACTAAGGCAAGCTCTCTGTTTTCATCCGCAGCATAGAGGGAAAGTTTGACATAAGGATCGCTGTAGAAACAAAACAGAGGAATAAAAAAACAAAAGTCAGTGGTGAAAATTAAAAATGTAAAGCTACAAATCTGCTCTTCACAAGCTAAGTGCATTTCACCAAAAGCATTTAAAAATATATACAGGTGGTATTTTCCTTGGTGTTGACACTACTATATTTCAGCACTGATACCAAAACAGTTACAAGGTTATCATATATATATATATATATATATATATATATATATATACACACACACATACATACATTCTTTTTTCAATACTTTGTATTAAGACACACTTTATGCCCATTTTGTACAACAAAACAGCCTAGTGTGCCTAACCTTACTTAGTCCTATATTCAGTCTAACATCATATTAACTGTGGCCACAGGTTCCAGAGCACATATTGCCAGGTTACACTTTACCACACCGCTTGTTTTCAGACCTGAAATCTGAGTCTGACGAACATCCCAGCAGATAAAAAAAGCTTGCATATGGGTATTGTGAGATAAGGCTGTAATGTCTTATTGACAAAGTGAAGTGCTAAAAATAGAAACTGAAAAACATTTTGAGGTGAACAGTGCAAATAGTAAGCAGAGTGTTTGTGACTGTGCTATTTTAAAATGGCCAATTGGTTTATTTGAAGGTGCTGACAGGGTAGAAATCACCAGCAAGTTCTGGATAGAGACGCAGAGCTGCACTATTCACCAGGCTGAGCAATTACCCTACTGATCCCAGTCCCAACAGGCCACACGAGGTAAAGTGTCAGGTTATTGCCTTTCCAAAAACTCCCTTTGAAAAAAACAGACTTGGTACATTCTAAAATAAAACCTTCTACAATTAAACCAAACCTGGTTATCAAAGTTATCACTTCTACAAATGTGATGTTACTTGTTCTGTTCATAATTTTTACAGTTACACATCATATATATGTATATCTATATTGTCTGTATTCTGAGCTCAATAATGCCATTTTTGTTCATCATAGTATACCAGATAAAGTCAAAAAGTCTTATTTGTTTAGGAGGGTTCTTTACTGACTCAAATGACCCAGAAGAATCTAAGTCTAAATTTCTAAATGCTTCCTTTCTTATCTCATCTTAGGGTACACTGGACCATCCTTTATTAACATTTAAAGCAATGCCAATTCCAGGTCAATAGTATCCGCAGCTGCATAATTACATAGCCCAGTGTAAGTGCAGTTGGATTCTCTTAGGACTGTGGTTGTCTTTTCCTGAGCCCTTATGAATTCTCCTTCACAATTTTCCTTGACCTCATGATGTTTTCCATCGAAGTCAAGGAGAAGTGGACATTTTTTAGACTTTTCACAGAAAAATAAATTATTACAGTGAATGCTCTGAATGAATAATGGAAGGGAGATGACGGCAGAGAGCAGGTTGTGCTCAAGTACTTCAATAAAGCTACAGCTAATGTTATATTGTACACATCCGTAAGTACATGAGGGTCTATTCTGGTCCACGTGATGTAAATTTCATCATCAGAGGGTGTACATCAGGCTCTGAGGAAGATGTCCGTCATGGGTGGTCCACAAGGTCACTAGACAACAAGAGCACCAACTACACATGTGCTCCTAAAAACAGACTAGAGACAAGTATAATAAGAACAACTACACATCTGCGGTGTCCACAGGTGTCCATGTGCGCGTCTGCATGGGAGTCTAATTAAGGCCTAAGTGGATAGCAAACTCCAAGGGAAGTCATGGTGTTTAATCTGCCCGACTCCTGCTGAGAGCTAAACACAACGTGACAGGTCTGATCTGACCACACTGTATCACAGTGCATATCATGTACAATTTTCACTGTTGGAAGAATTATTTTTAATCATTTGGTCTATCAGAAAAGTCTTGCGTTTTTCCCCCAACAATGATAGACCAGGAAAAGTCACAAAATTCTCACAATTGATAACCTGAGTCATCAAATATTTGGCATTTTGACTTTAAACGATTATATGCCAATCAACAAATTGATTAACTGACTAATCAACTATCTTCTTCAGAAATGACAAAGGTTACCCATAAAGCTTAATTTCTCTGTCCTTTTCTACTCATCTACATTGTGCCCTGAGATAACTTTAATCAGTGTACTGTATAAACATAATGTAACACATGGTGTTTCTCCATTGTGGATGTAAAACAGCAAGCTGCACGCTAAAAGAAGAATAGAGACACATCCACCAATTCTTCACACCAACACATCTTTCAATATTCCCAGATGACACCAAGGAAGTGAAATTTTTCCCTATGCTCTTGGTGAGACGGCAGTGTTGTGTGTTTCATAAATGACATTTTGATTGCAGTGGCTAGACTTAACACACAAGGCTAGAAATTCAATTTGAATCGCATTTCAAACTAAAAACTATGAATGTGTTTTAAATCTGACTTGCCATAATCAATTTTCCATGGGATTTTTTTTGCCATCCAGACTTGATATAAGCAGTAATCTAATTCCAGTACGGATATAGCAAAAATTAGATTTGGGCTGCCAGTTGGAGCGCAGCCTTAAATTCATTCTAAGGAGACAGCTGGGAGGGAGGAAAGGGGCAGAAGAATTGGGAAATATCAAAAAATGAGCTGCAAACACCCCCCCAAAAAAACTGCTGTTGCTTGATTGCTAATTAACATCTGCAGAAACCCCACAGCCTCTAATTGTGTGTTTGTATGGTTCTGTGATGTGCTGTGACTAAACAAAAACAATGGGCCTACTGTTTCTCAGCCGCACCGAGACTTCTTCTTGTCTCCTTCCCTCTATCAACAAAAAACCTACTCAGGGAGGCAGACAGGCTACTTCAGGTCAACAGTGGGAGATGAAAGCTAGCATAGGACGTCGGATTTAAATGGTGGCTCGATCCACTTGTTGTTTGCTTGCATGAGCGTTCCTCGGGCTTCCATCAACACCTCACAAAAACAACAAAAACAAAACCTCAGGGTGTTTCAATTAGTCCAAAATAATAGAGCAGAACACAACAGAACAAAGCTGTTGTATTACAGAATACAGCAGCAACAGGAACAGCTTTGGAGCAAAAAGCAGAAAAGAACAAGCCAGCACTGTTTGAGCATCTTATGAGGGGACAGACTGCCAAGTCAGCACTGTCTCCTGTAGCCACACATCGAGACCTCATTCAGTGATTCTTCATTACAGTTCAGTTTTCGCCTGAGCCAGGCTGAGCTGTCCTGCCAGCAGGGTATCAGGATGCTAACACATGCACTCTGGCATGTGAGTAGCTCTCACACAGCACAAACATGCCAGGCTCTTTCTTTGACAATGTCTACTTCCTCATAGCCCAGATACAATGCATTACCATAAGCAACAGTAGGAGCAGTGTTCAAATTTAGATGAGATTTAATCAATTTTGAAACATTTCATGCCAGAGAAGAACAAAAAAAAATTCCTGTAAATGCAGTTTTTCCATAACTGCATTAAAATAATTAAATTCTGATTGTATGAGTAAAGCTTTTCTCCAAATTGCTGGAGTTACATCTACATCTATCCTTGAAGCTGCCCTTGCTTGCTGTTTACCAGCAGAACCTACTGATGAGCATACAGTTAAAAAATGATAATAATTGTGTGATTGTCACATCCGTCTCAGCAACCTTCCTTGACACCTCCTCCACATCTCATTGTGTCTCCTTAACCTGTTGTCACTTCCCCAGTTTCCCTCTACCTCCCTGTCTATGTGTCTGAGTGGAAGCAGGTGTGCTGGAGTCAGAGCAGAGCCGCACCAGCTGCACCTCATCGCCATAATCAAACCCTCCACAAGTATCCAGCTCTGCCAATACTGCCACCCTGCCAGATCATTGCCTCTGCTTCAGTCAGTCTACGCTTTGAGTCTTTCTGTTACTTTGCAAGTTGCTATTCTGCTAAAGCCCGTCACCTTTTGCCTGTATCCTGACCCTTGTCTCCTCTCCTCTGCAGTTCTGTCTCCAGCCCCTGGGTCCTCATTTTTATCTCCCTGGTTCCCCTCATCGCCCTTGTGTTTCCTTCCCCCTGCGCTGCAGCTCAAGCCTCCACCATCTCATCAGTCATCTCCCAAGCCTGGTCTCCACCATCTTCCAACATCTAACCTACTACAACTTGCCAGCGAGCCAGCCTGTTCTGAGCAGTCCCTAGGATGTTATTACTGAAATACTTCAACATTTGTTTGATTTACATTGTTGTGTACAGACTTATTCAGGTATTTCACTTCACCTCTCAATTCAGCCTTCTAAGAATTCGCTTTTCGGGGGGGGGGGGCAAGGTAACTTCTGGCACTGAATCATATGTGGATTCTTTTGCGTATTTTTGGAACCTAAAAATTTGTTGTAGTCTTGTCCTGTACACCTGATTAGCTAACCTAAAGCCTTAGTGTCATTGTAAGCTATGTCTTTGAAAACAATGGCTGCCTATGACTTCCTGAATCTGCAGCAGAAAGGAGGTTCTGACTGTTGGCATGTACATGAATGGGTTTAGTCATCAAAACTATTTTCATTTTCCATTTTAAAACATGAACAAAATGCTGCCTGACTCAGCAATGGCTAATGGTCATTCATTGTGTTATTAATTTATCAGAGAAGTAGGTAATTATAATTAGGAGAGCAGAAGTCAAAAAATAACTAAACAGATACTTCAAGTACACCTCCATGAGGGCTATTATACAAAGTCAGATAAAAGTTGTAATAACAGTGGGTTACACTGAATCGCACAAGAGGAGAGGTCCGACAGCACGAGACAAAGGCCACTTGATAAACGTAATGCAAAGACCATCAAAAGTTTAAGTTGAACAATTATCTCTTCCCACATGAGAAAATATATGTTATGTATAATATTTAGTCAAACACTTTATCTTGAAAAACTAATAGAAGTTGGTTATGAAAAGGATAGCAGAGGCAGGTAGGTAATCATTGATTAACACTTGCAGTTCAAGGTCTTTGTAAGTAGAAGGAATGTTATGAAACTGCATAACACTGTATGCTCCGAGGTTGAAAGAACAGGCTACAGGAGACCCTCTAAATTAAAAAGAAGGATACTAAATATATAGATATCCCTGACGAATCAACATCGTTGACTGACCTGATTGTTGTTATAAGATTACAAAAATGTCACCTTTAGAGTGCCAAACACAAGCAGAAAATATGAGCCTGGTTTGGCAAGAAGATGTGCAATGTTGGAGGCAGGGCCAGTGCACCTGAACTCAAGCAGTCGAGTGTCCAAAGCAGATGCACCGACCAGAACACACTTCTCACAATGATGACATGAAAGTGGTATAACGGGACAACTACTAAGAAACCTCTGATGAAAACAGCATTTTGATGCTCACCTGGCTCCAATGATGTCTTTCTTCGCCAGATCGATTCCTGCAATAACCTTAACCCGCAGCACTCTTGTTTCATGCTGTAGAAGAAAAAGAATTAAGAAAAATTATTACTTCAAATATTTGAAGCTGCTTCCTGCTCTAACCTGTCTTTTTTTAGTCAATAACCCTGACCTAGAAATGAAATGAGTTGTATCAGAAAGTTTTCAGTCCTGTGTGACTCCAATATTTAGAACCTGACAGATGACATAAGCTATACTGAAATACTACAGAGAAAAACACAGCAATGATGAGCATTCCCTCATCAGTCTTGGCAATTCATGTGTTGACCATTATGTTAATGTGTGCATGTATTCATCTTCATGCACATCCTGCATAAAAAGCTTGCTGTAGGACGAATTAAACCACCTCAAAAACATAATTGGTTTATGGCTGTACACACTCTTCTCTACTTCACTGCAATGTGAAATGGGGCCTAAAGTAAAATCCCTGACACACTGCTTCTTGGTGGGTTGTGTTTTACAATTACATCAAGCCTGACATCAAATTCTGTCACAATTTTTGTTATGACAAGTGCTAGAGAATTTAACAAAGCAGGTAGTGGGGGTCGGAGCCCAGGCCAACCCAGCTGTTACTTTAGGCCATGGCCTTGTTAAAAGGGTGTAGTGTTACTGAATGTTTACCTCATAGTCACAGGAAGTGCATTGTCTCATGGAATGTAGACCCACAACTGACTTAAAATCTTTACTTGTGGAGATTACATGCTCAAATGTCATGTCTGTAATATGGTGAATGTTAATAAAAAAATCGAGACAACCCTTTTTAAAGTCTTACGTGTTGCATTGAGTGTAATGTTATTATATGCATGCATCCCCTCCAGTAATGGCTAGGAGAGAGATAGGGTACCACAAAGCTATGAAAGTGAACAGTTACCTAGACAAGACAGCAGAAAAACACTAGCTCTGGCCGGGTTAGATTTAAGGCTGCAACTAATTATTTTCATCATGGATTAATCTGCCACTTACTTTCACAATCTATTAATATTTTTTTTCTGTAACATGTGAGCAAATACTGAAAGATCCCCTCTACAATTTCCCAAAGCACTATTCAGATTACTTGTTTCATTCGACCAACTATCTCAAATCTCCAGATATTAAATTTACAATCAAATATGACAGAAAAGCAGCAAATTATTACATCTGAGAGGCTTTATTCAGATATTTTTGGGATTTTTTGGCTGAAAAGGACTAAAACATTAACAAATTACAAATAAATGCTGATTCATTTTGGTGATCCACTAATTGATTAATTGTTGCAGCTCTAGCTGAACTGCTCATTAGATTTTATCATGACCTGTTCTGGTCTTAATAATGTAAAACGTTAAATGGCAGAAATACACATTTAAATGGTTTTTGAATACCTATCCAGATATTGGCCAGTTCCATGTTGAGTGTATCTGACAAGACCTAGTCTTAGGCTTAGAGTATGCCCACTAAACTGACATAAAAAGGCCACATGCAAGTCTCCTCTGCATCCCGGTGAAATAGCGATTTTAGCCTACTGATGTTAGCTGAGACAAACTCAAAAGTCATGAGAACGCCCCTATTTACCTCCTTGAATGAACACATGAAATGTATTTTTAGACATCAATCCGGATCATCCACAAAATCTGCAGACTTACTATTTCTGACTGCAATTAGGTAGGTGGCTTGTATGACTGCTCGGTTGGCAAATCATTTTGTTTGTCATTCAGTGATGCTCATGTTTGATTCGTGACTATCGTGTTGCCATGTAAAACAACATTTTCATTACAGCATTACTTCATGCCACAGTGGTGATTGAAGTCTGGATGTCAAAGGCGACACGGAGTTCACCACACAAGTAGATATCGATCTCAGGGAAAGATGCACATGCCTCTACTTCGGTCTTCAAACTCGTTTAGTGGTCAGTGTACCATCAAACTGACAAGAGGTGGTGTTTAAGTTTGATAGAGTGGAAATGCAGTCCAGCCCACCCACCCAAGAAATTAACCAATATCTCCGGGTCTCCAAAATAGCACTCTGGGGTACTAGTCGAGTACAAGTCGTTCATGCTTTAACGCAAATAGAGGATATAGTGGAGCTGTCACGCTTGCTTGACAGCGTAATGCAGTCGTTTCTTAAACTAAGGTAAGTAAACTACCGGACCAAGATATTGGCAGCCGCCAGTCACTTACTACGGAATGTAACCGTGGGTGAGGGCTTGTTAGCTTCGGCTAACGGTTGCGTTAGCTATCTCCGACTGAACCTACTGTGTGAGAGACACTTATTCATGACTATAGTCAACATACCAAAGCTTTGCTGAGATTAAAGCTTACCTCATCTTCTGAAAGTCCATATATTGGCTCGTAATTCGTAGCCATATAGCCTGCGGTCCAAGCTGCACACACAAAAACAAGCCGCTTAGCAAAGCTAGCTAGCTAGCCTTGAACAATAAAGTCCCACTTTCTTATCTCAGCCGTGCGGTGGTGGTCAAGTCCACAGTGAGACCAAGTCCTCGCGGGTGGGTTCTCAGCCGGATAACGTAAAAGCTCGCCAGCGTGGTCGGTCCAGGACACAACTGGGAAAATTAAAAAAAAAAACTGTATCCAAAATGTTTCGACTGAGACAGATCGCTTTTGTCAACTCCGAGCTTATCCCCCGAAACGTTGCGAGATTTGACTTCCTCCTATTAGCTCAGCCAATCGTGTGCCGGTTAGACGAGATTGATGTCAATATCAACCAATCAAGTGTGTCGAGAATTCCCCGAAGCTCTTCACGGGCCAATAAAATATGCAGAGGGCGTGGAGCTAAAATGTGTGTGTATGTGTGTGTTTGCTTTTTTTTAGGATGTGAGAGGCTGTATTTCGGAAAGCAACTAAGTTTAACAACGTCAGTATTTTTAGGTATCTATTCAATATGTAACATCACCATTTCCAGCTAACTAGTCTCGTGAAGGTGATTTCTGGCTCTGGTCATTACCATTCAGCCAGTTCATATAAGGGGTGGGGCCTGTGACAGACAGCCAATCACAGGATACACAGAACGAAACAGATAAGATCCAACAACTGATCCGTATCACGAATTTCGGTCGATGTAGCTGCAAAAGTTAGAGGATTAACCGAGGTAAATTTAATTAACTTTGTTTTTTTCAACACAGCATTTACATCTAATGCTACAATATAAAAACGAGCGAGAAAGTTGTTATGTGAAAAATAAGCACACTGGACTAAAATAGGCCTATATTGTGTGAGGTTGTAGCTACGTAAAAATACACAAACATAAATGAATGACAAAGGTACAATGACAGTTATAAGAATAAGCAATACAAATGAATGAATATGAGTGATACGTAAATATTATTGTGACAAAATAAATGTGTATTATTATTACTGTTGTTATTATTATTATTATTGATTTTGCTGTTAAACTAAAATCTTTTTACGTTTTTATTTATTTAGTTCGGATTTTTGGTATGATAAGGCATCATTGCAATGGTTAATAAATGAATGGCTTTATTACTGCATAATAAATCATTTACTAATGCTGTATAGATCATTTATAAGCCATAAATAAGAAAAACCTTTGGGTTCCAAGGTCGTGGAAGATTCTCCTCCTGCATGACACTTTGCTTGTCTTTGACCACTCACCTTCAGGAAAAGGGCTGCAAGGCATCTGGAATCCAGGAATCCATTTATGAACTGCTCATTAACATTTACAGCTGTAGATTTACTATGCAGAACAATTCATTAATCTCTACATAGATTTTGTCTAGCTCTTCATCTGCTTGCAAAACTGAAAATAGCAAAAATGTAGAGACAAGAGTACAGTAAATGTGAAATGCTATGAATACATAGAGATGTCTATCTCCTTGAAAACATGAATTCAATATCTTCAGTGATGGCTGAGTGATTGCTGTTGTTGTGTCCCAACATTGGTCGTGTAGAGTGGTCTTTCTTTCCAATCAGTGTCATGTAAACATAAAATCGAACACACAGCTACAAGACTTTAACCCTGTCTGCACGTAGGCTTTGGGATGATGCTGGGTTGTGCGTGTTCTGCTTTGGGTTGGTTTGGTGAATTGTTTGCTTAGTCAAAGTATTCCCCAAAAGCGCCGCTAGATGTCACAACATACACAGTCATGATCACCTCATCGTTTGTCCCGGTTTGTCCCTGCACAGCTGATTCCACATGTCCAGTGATTATTTAGAGAGAGAGAGAGAGCAGATGTCACACGGACACAAACCCAAGTTGCACGCTGTGTTTCGTTGAGGAAGAGGTGGGCCTCAGTCCTTCACCTCTGACTCCTGGTCGTGCCCTAGTCAGTCCTCCTCTTACGCAACAACGCCAGAATCAACGAGCAGGCACAGGCATGCATGCTGACATACCAAAAGTCTCAAACCCATCCATCAACGCAGCGAAGAGAACATGATTTTATTTTATTTTTTTGAATTCTATTTTTATTTTTTATTTTTTGAAAAACGGCAATAAATCTTTCGAGCATAATTACTGAGTTCAACTATCTAGCACGTCCTTGTTCAAATGTTCACTGGCATTCATCATGGCCATGTCGCATAATGGGACTTTTAAATCAATGTGAAGAGCAGATGGCCATATTATATAACATTATTGCTTCTAAGTAGAGCTGAAAAGGGGAGGGCCAGAGATTTCCCAAGCCACCCTTGATACGAGGCCATCATTTACTCCGCCCCAAAGCTTGTTTTAATTTTCCTATGCTTCCCCACAAATAGCTGCATTTATTACAGACATTGATGACAGCATGCATCAAGCTTTATAAAGGAACCAGCCACCATAAATACGATTATGGGTGCTTTTCATTAATAAAATATATTAGATTTTTTTTACTATTCACACACAAAGACTTCGTACCTGCCTTCATATACATGCTTCTATTGTGACTTTAACAAATAATACAGTAGGCTATAATACCTATACAGTGTTATAGTCTATTGAATATCTGATTTTTTCTTCATTTTCAAAATTTCCCCACATGATTTAATATGATGATAGGCTATTTTAATGCCAATCACACACTGCTATCTCATTTTCTATTTCCAGGAGTTCCAGGCCTCAAATTTCACATGAATGCATATTTGTGTTTTTACGTCCATCCCTGTAAGATCTCTGCAGGTGTGGCCTCACAGAAAGTGAACACAATGAGCAAAAAGGAAGTTCGGTTTAGGAGACAATGATCGGGTCAGAGACAGATCCCTAAAGATTCCTAAAGGAATCTGTTTCTGTCTCCTTCTGTACCCGCCCAGCTGTCTCCCAGAGTTTCCTTTGAAATTATGTGCACTTCGAAGTTCATTCACTTTTGTGAATTTCCCACAGCTGAAAGTTGTGGGCTTTTGCAGCCTACACATTGTCAGTGTGAGCTCATGCTTTTCATACACCTACAGTTGGTGTTAGAATCTTACAAAGAAAATGTACACCTCATGTTTTATCACAGGTTTCGTCAGCAAATGGGGATCTTTCTCCATTTTGCCATTTAGACAGAGATATGGATGGATATACATACAGTTTAGCCAGTGGGAACATCATGTTCACAGTTACATCCTGTTGTAAATACTGCAACTCAGGGTGTACCCTTCTTTCACAGGATTTGTGTGTCTCTGTATGTATGATGTGATATATTTTGTCTTTTATAGAATTAAAACATACACACATAATAATCATTTACATATTCATATCAAACAGTTGTAGAGATAAACTCACATTCATGCATGAATAAAAGAGTGAATAAGGAACAGGCTGTGCAGAGAAGGCAGTGGAGGGAGAGAGGGGATGTCAAATACTAGGAGACCTTACTATGTTTACAACTCCCAGTAAGAGGAACCAGTGAAAGAATAAACACTGATTTGGCAGGGCACGGTGTTCTGATTGTCACATCGTGTTTCACAATATTTGTTAATACGTAGAATGAGGAGCAATCGCTTAGGCAGCAAACAAGCACCATGTGTGACAGAGAGAGGTGACAGAGAAAACCACCACAGTGTGTGTATATTTATGTGCACATTTTTTGATTGATTTGCTCCCTCTCTCTCTCTTTCTCTCTCTCTCTCCCTAAACATGGAATATTATGTAATTTAAAGCAAACTGAGACTGAGAAACAAAACCATTTGCACGACTTTACATTAGGCAACTAAATTGTTACGCTTTTGAGGAATTTCATTTGGATGTTTACTTCCTCCAGCATCTCTGTCTCTCCTAGAAACCCAGGCCTCTGGCAACCTACACCGTGGGCGGGGTTTACTCTGAGGCTGGGCTCCTCTGCCCCGCCCTCCTCGGGTTCATAGACGCTCGGAGTGGGATGTTGCGATTTCTTCACTGACGGGACGGCTAAGCTAAGCTGCACGGCTCGGTCGGTAATGCATGTGCCCTTGTCTCCTGTCATCATCCTAGTAAACCAGTTACACAAGTCGGTAAGTCCGCTCTTCTGGGAGCCGGGAGCGGAGTCACCACGGCTGAGGCACGGAGGGAGAGACTAGAAACTCCTGTCAGCTGCCGGTAAGTCACAGACTCACTTCTATATCTAGATTGTATCCTGCCGTCCGGACCAGTTTGAATGAACCCAGAGGCCACAATATGGACAATAAAGACAGGAGACCAAAACACTCTCTTTATGCTTGTTGTTATAGGCCCAAGCAGTCAGTTAATGAACTTTGACGTAGAGATTCCAAAGCGTCTTTGAATGGAGAAGGTTGTCAGGTTATGTGAGTGATTTTGCACAGAGCCGTATTAAAATCTATATATCAAATTTGCACATATTGATACTTGTTGTGTCTCACTGACAACACATAAAATGACTGTAAAGGGAAATACCAATAAATATCAGCTGTGATGATTTGGTCGCAACTTACTGCAACAACAACAACAACTGTTTACACAGCCTATATGTGATGTCTTCCATGGTCGGTGACAGAGAAGAAGGGTCTTTTAATGACTCCCACAATTTGAGAGGCTATAATGTAAAATCGGGTACAAAAGTGGGGTCCGGGAGAGACCACTCCTATGATCATTTTCTCTTTGCTTTCCTCTGGGATGAAGACATAACCTATTCCCTTGTTGACCACTGACTGATTGGCGGGTTATTTCCTTCGGCCTAGGAGGATGATGATGCTAGGGTGTCAGCAGTTTAATGGGATTTTCATGGTGGTGATCTGCTCCTCTTCTGCATGCTTATTGACCTTTACCCTGGCCAGGACGAGGTGAAAGGGGCCACTGGCCATTACAGCACCAAGCTGATCAACTCAATACTGGATTTATTGTTAGGTGCCTGCAGCTTACTGACTCTTTCCACTGTTAGTCCAGCACCAGGGCTTTAAATAGGCAAGTCAGGGTTGGGCATTGCACATGACTTACAGATGTAATTATTAGGTCAAACAGCTTGATTCAAGCATTAAATCTATTTAGAAGTGTTTTAAAAGGTCATTTAAAGCAATACATTTCTTGTGTTTATATTTAGTAATGCTTGTTTATGAATAATAATGGATTATTCACATTTAAAGGGGACAGTTCTAAAAAGTGTATCAGTGATAAGTTTGATTAGATCTCCGGATCAGAAAGGTAGCGCTGGTTTTAGCCTTTTGTTAAACCTATTGAAAACACAGACAACAAAGGTTCGTGTGACATAATAGAACAGAAGGTGCACTTCAATATGGGTATTCTCTATACAGATTTACACGTAAACCCCAGCCCCTATCCCATGACAGATGTATCATATTTGTGTTAACACTGGCTGGAAATGAACCTGCAAGCTAACATTTATAATGTAGTGGTTGGTGCTTTGGTGCAGCGAGGCACACAGTGAGCTAATTGGCATTGAAATAAGTTGTGATTCATGGTAATGATTTCTCTTATCAAACACTATGACTACTGCTGTTCTGTAAATCAATTACTAATGCACTCTTCTCAGTTTTTTCAATAAAACAACAGAAGATGTATTCTTTCTTCCCTCTTACCTGCTCATGCGTACATGCACAGTTCAACTATTAAACCCACTATTTCCATTTGATAAAGACAAAGCAGGTGGGGGTGAGTTGGGATGTCATTATGCCCACCAACAGAGCCACCTACATAAAAACTATCTCATACATCAGAGTTGTGTCAGGTGAAATCAGATGTTCAAGTGCACCTTTAGAAATGTACAGTTATTGCTTCACCAGGCTAATGCGTCACTTAAACTACTGGAAGCCGCTCTCAAAATCACATCTGTACTGTTACTTCTCTCTTCTAAACACAGGAATTACAGTAGGAGCAATGGCCTCCTGTGGATACCCTTATCTGACTAACCTATTTCTTGACTTCAATACGGCCGAAGATCAGGGTGCTCATTATTGCAGGTGGCGAAGGGTGTGTCGTTTTCTGTCCTTGACACCTTTTTTTCCCCCACTGTGCAATAAAACAGAGGAAGTACAATTTCATGGGCAACACAATCACAGGCAACAATGAAAGTGATGTGTTTACTGTAGCTGGAACAATGCTGAAACAGGATGCTGTTTGATCATGTATGCATGTAAACGCCACTATATTCGCACACTGTGTGCGTGTGTGTGTGTGTGTGTGTGTGTGTGTGTGTGTGTGTGTGTGTGTGTGTGTGTGTGTGTGTGTGTATGTATGTGTGTGTATGTGTGTATGTGTTGTATGCAGAATCTGTGCACATTGTTGTATGGGTTACTTTCTGTGCATTGTGAACCCTGTGTGTGCAGTTAATTAGATCTTGAGTCTTGCCTATAAGGAGAAAATTTATTTAATGGAGCAAAAGATGGAGAATTAAGTATATCAGAGAACTACACCTGAACATATCAACTGCTGTTAAACTCATACTTATATTGTTATCATTCTACTACAGTTTTTAAGTACACAAATATTAATCCTACTGATTCTTTATGTTCTGATATTAGGGTTGTATTTACTAATGATGAAGTAAAATCTAGTATAAATCCACACTAGAAGCCACTAGAATCTGTACTGTTCATTACTCCCACTATATAAATGTATAAAACAGAAAGAAACAACTAAAAGTGCAACAGATAGAGAAATATAACAGTAGTGTGACAATAGAGAAAAGACAAAAGAGTTTATCACCTTTGGAGCAGTTTCATTGCCATGAAATTTATTCATTAACTTGAAGTTCTGGATCTTGTTTACTGTTGCTCTCTTACCTTGTCTACCCCTATCAGAAAATTAATTCCTAGAAAGGCGCTGGTGCTGGTGATCAAACCGGTTTTTTACATTGTTGGGAAGTGTTTAGACTGTTCCAGTCTGAGCAGGAGTACAGGTCAAGGTTTTTATATGAAAGCAGTTTAAGTGATCCCTGGCATCTGTTGTACACATTGTTCACCCAAACTGTGCAACAGCTCATGGTCAAATTTACAAAGTGCAATATACAGTATCTATATTTTCTGATAAGAGGACAGTTTAGTAAATGTTATGTCAATGAACCACATTTCTGTCATGCCATGACAACCTGCTATTCTGCTTGTGGGCTTTGAAATGTGGCAGTGGCTACAGCAGAGTGGTAAAACCCTTATGGATGGGAGTTTTTATGCTCTGCCTTTAAATGAAGCAACAGCTAACACGTAAACAGTCCCATTAACTCATTTTATGTGTGCTGCATATAAAGAGCAAGTTAATATAAAACTGAAATTCATGACTGTGCAGTAAATCATTGAGGATATATTGTTAACTTTGTGCCTTTGTTTTGTTCTGTACCCTTCCAGAAGGTAGAACTCTTAGAAAATTGGTCCGCTGTAGCTCCACTGCCACTGTGTTCAGCTCTGTCGGCCGGCTCTCTTAAGAATGCGGTGACCCGGAATGAGAAAGAAACATTATTAACCACGTTTGCAAAGGTGGGCTGTTCTGTACAACCATGCTCGAGGGGATAATCTTGCTTCGCTGCACACATTTTACCTCAAAGGTCATTTGACACGTCCTCTCTCCTCACCTTTTGAAATTGAGAGGCCACTGATGAACACAAACCATAAATGATTCATTTTCACTATGCTGAATTTAGGTCTTAACCCCATTTTTTACATACATCACACTCTGTACATTGCGCTTGGAAATAATGCCACAACCAATATACTGTATTCATCTGGTTTTTATTCGCCTCAAAACCAAACATCCTCTCTTTATTTTTCAGAGCCGGGGAAATATGCCATTAAATGTACCTATTTATTTACAGATCAGGCAGGTACACTTCTTGGCATCGTTCACCTGCTGTAAAGCTTGTGCTCAATTTCGAGACATGAAATCTGTATATAATTTTTTTTAAACCACACATGTGTAATTTTATCTGTAGTACATAAGGCCACCATGTTACGTACACCTGTGAAGGAGTAGATCGGAAAACAGGCAGTTAAAAGTACATTTGATTTCTATGATGAAATCAAATGTGAAGGGAGATATAATTAACAAATAAGACACGGGCTGAGTGCTACAGAGGTAAAACTGAGAAAGTTTTTTTTTTATTTGTTTGTTATTTAAGTACAATATGTGCTCCTGCTGCGGATCCATATAACATCGTTTAAATTTAACATTCAGACAATTATTATCTTTGAGGGAAGAGCTTCACACTATTGGCCAGCACTTTCCCAGCTTAGCAGCTTATTCAGTTTGGGCTACTGGTTACGTAAGAAGGCTATATGCAGCAGGAAGCTAATCCAGTGCAATGACCTTAATGCCAATTATCAGATCATGGTGACGTTATTGAAATTAAGGCACCATAATGAAGAGCTGATAACAGTCACTTGCTTAAAATCTTTGTGATATTAAGGAAGTGTAACAGCCTTAAAACAAGCTGCCATCACAGATCCTTCATCAGGTGGCACAACACGACTATGACATGGATGCGGTTTAAGTTAGCTTAGCAGTAGACATGATATAACCGCACACAGGCAGCCACACCCCTCAACAGCCTTGCAGCATGTTATTAATGTGGAAATTACCTGAGGGCTTATTTCATATTGTGAAATGCTCACAAACAAAAACACTTGGCTGCAATTCAAAAGCAGTCAGTAGTTTGTGTATGTTGGAACATGTCTTTAATGACATGTTGTGTTGTACTGACATTCTTAAAAATACACCACATCCTGTCCTGGATTTCATTGTAGTGGACCTATGTTTCCACCAAAGTTCATGGCTTATGTTTTACACAGCACGGGCCCTCTTGTGTCGCAGAATATCATGCTGGTGGAGAAGAGCACTATAAAAGCTTTGTTTTTTTTTCCGAGGGAAGAATGGCTTACTGGCTTAAATAAGAAGCAGCCTCTGCATATTCTCTGGCTTCATATTTCTGTTCCTAAAAGCATTTGATATTCCATTTCCTGGTTCCTGTGTTATCAGATTTTTTTCTGCAAAACATTCTTTTTCTTTTTCATATTATAAGATAAATTTAGAAGCTGTATTTCATTCAAGAACATTCCTGAACACAAATATACACCTGTTTCCTGGCAGTGATGGACTACAGCAGGTCTAGATGTCTCTCTTTGTTCAATATGTCAGAAAAAGTGAGGGAGCATGAGCTTCCTGCCAGCTTTCAGTTTTCACTGATGCAACATCAATTCTCCCTTTTATTTACCCTCTATATCACCTCCCCCTCCTCCTACATTCTCCATCCCTGCTTGTCTTTCCCCTGGGTTTAGAGATGAAGGGTCATGCCGAGTAATAATTCTAAACATCTGCACATGGCTAGGGAAAAGCAGATTTCCAAGTCATGCGAACAGGAGTCTGGCTGGCCGGCAGCAAACCAGCTTCCTGCTGTGTGTGTCTCTGTTGTTGAGGCAAAAGCCCCAACTCAGGTTATGCAATCAGTTATGCTGCATGTGCCAGCTGGTTGAGGTAGTCAGAAATGGAGAGGATGTTTTTTAATCCTTAGTGAAATAGCATACATTCTCTGTAGAAGATTGTTTTCCTTTCAGCTCATCACATTTATGCCCTGTATTCAGACTTTGTGTCATTTTAGTACTCATCATGTCTGTTAAGGACATGAGTTAAATGACAGGATTCATTCAGTAATGTCCTCAGACTGATTCTGTATCACTGCTGAAATGTTTTCTAAGCATCAATTAGTCTTTACCTCTGCAGTGGGGTATCCACTATTTCTTCTGTCACGTTAACCTCAGTAACACCTTGAGGGAATTTCCTCAAATTTGGTACAAGCGTTCACTCTGGACTCAAGAATGAACTGATTAAATTTCTGTGGTCAAAGGTCAAGGTCACTGTGACCTCAAAAATCATGTTTTTGGCTTCTTGAATGACCACCTTGAGGGAGTTTCATCAGATTTTGCGCAACCATTCACTTGGAGTCAAAGATGAACTGATGAACAAAACATGTTTTTGGCCATAACTCAAGAATTCATACACTAATTGTGACACTATTTAACACAAATATCTAATAGGATAAAATGATGAAGTGAGGATTTTTTATATCAAAAAGGTCAAAGGTCAAAGGTCACTGTGACATTATAATGTTGAATGCAAAAACATGTCTGGTGATTATTCAACACTGTAACTCAGGAACAGAAGTGGGGATTGTGACTATATTTCCTTCAACTTGACTGGTTGGGAGAGGCATACAACCGCAAGGCAGTAATTCTAGTTTCTCTTCTAATTGTAACTGTTCACCTTTGGATGACATCCTTTTATATTGTCTCTTCCTAATATTGTCTTCAGGGGCCTTGACTTCAGTGTCAATGTCTCAGCTGCAGTAGGCAAACATGTTGTGACTCAATACATGGTGTGCAGCTCTGCTGTTGTGGTGGACAGCATCAAACACTGTGGGCCATGTGAAGAGAACAGATCAGGCAGTTCCCCTACCTTCACCTTTCGTTGTTTGTTTTGTCTTCAATCTAACAGCCAAGGCTTTGTGGTGCCATGATGATGGAAGTCGTGGAAGCTATCCTGTTGCTGTTGCTGCTTTTCTTCGCACCACATGCAAAGGGAACGCGTAAGTGTTTGCACATAGCGAGGCTTGACACACAGCCTCAGCGTCTTCTTTCTAGTTTCTGGCATTGAGTTAAGACATCTGAGAGGTGTGTGGTGGTTGGTTGGCTGTTGCTGACAAAGGAAACAAGAGCTGCTCAATTAACAGATGATAAGTAACAGTGTTATTTATTTGTGGATGTTTTTGTGGTATATGCACAATTCACATCAAAATTATGTTATATGTTGTTACAACACACCCCCTTTAGTGTGTAATCTAGTAATTACTTTCACTTCCTCTTTTTACACGTTCCTGTCTTTCTATAGGCTTCAGCCCGCCAGGGAAGCCCGAGCTGACCAGATGTCGTTCACCTGAAAAAGAGACCTTCACCTGCTGGTGGAAGCCAGGCTCCGATGGGGGACTGTCCACCACTTACGCCTTGTACTATCGCAAAGAAAAGTGAGCGGCTCCCAGTTTCATGCAGAATTCACTCATTCACTTCATTTTGTTTAATTCTGGATTTTGTATTACTTTACCGATGAGTGACATGGATGAATCTTTCATCTGTTCATCATCATGATAGAGGTCTAGGGTGGAGGAGCTGGTTTGATCTCAGTCAAGAATGAGGCGCTCTGCATGTATCATCATCACATCAATATACATGTCGGAGGAAGAAGAATAGAGCATAGATAGAGCATAGTTGTGTTCGTGGCTGTGAATTTTAAAAATGTGCAAGGCTGAAAAGTAGCGCAATTTTTAAAAAATATAGCTAATATCTTGAAGCTCTTCAGTTGATTCTAGTATGATCAATATTCCATTACTGCTCAGACCAAACCAGAAAGATCTGAAACTTTGTGTGAAATGTCAGTATAGATAAATCTTTGGCTCTTAATATCCAACATCTGTAGCAAAGGCACAGAGGTAATTAAATCACCATGCAGTGGTTATTTAAATATATTGGAGGTTTACAAAAGAGATGATTTGGAAGAGTGATATAATTTTTTTTATTCAGTATTTGTAAGGAATGTGTATTCTTCTCCAGAGTCATAGTAAATGGAGACGATGATAGCAGAGCCCACTGCTCGGAAAACATTCTTAGTTTTTATTCCAGATTCTTTTGAAAGGTGAGGTGTGGAAAAACATCCTTAAAAAATAAGTGTCCAATAAACACTTCATTGTGTCATGGGTTTGAGTTTCTTGAGTTGCTCATCCATCCATCCTTTCATTCATTCAGTGCAGTTGTGCCTCATCCTGTTTCCCATTATTAGCTCCCCGGTATATATATACTGGTCCATTTGCGCTTGTTCTCTGCCACATTGTCTCTGTGGTACGTGCCTTAGCTTCACAGTGCTCTGTTCTTTGCTTGTCTGTTTTGATCCTGATCATGTTTTCTTTTTTTCCTCAGTCTGACACTTTGTTCTTTGATTGCCTGCTTGGATATTAGTATCCTTGCTTCTTTTTCCTACTTTTACATCTGCCCCCGGAGTCATGCTCCCTTTTCTGCTTTCCATTCTGCATTCAATTTCAGTTTACTTTTATATTCCCATAAGAAGAACGTTACTATGTGCAGCCATACAGTAAATTCACTGTGCACAAGGGCTGTTCGATATGATACATTACATGAGTCAAAAAACATCCTAGAGACGAGGCAAACCTGCAGTCGGAGACACAGTTGTGTGGGAGCTTCTAAATTTGACCTGAAAAAGAAGATACAAACCCAACATTACACAAGATGCAGATGTAATAGGACAATGTAAAATGAGTACAGCTAACAAAAAGGATATTTGAGAGTGTACAAAGTGGGAAAAAAATTATCATTATCCTTTAAACATAGCAGTTACCCACTCAACTCTTTTGTTGTAGTTTGTGGCTCAGAACTTTTCTTTCCATTCCTGTCTGCAATTCAGAAAAACATAGCCATTCATCTCTCTTTCTGTGTGTCTCATCTTTTCCTACACATACACACACACACACAGACACACACACACACACACACACACACACACTCACACATAAGCACAAAGTATCAGGAGCTCTGGCATGAAGAATACACGCTGTTCTTTAGAAGTGTAACAATACAGTTTAGTACATGCATACATAAAGTTTCATACCGTTCCCCTGTCTCTGTTGCAGCTCTGAGACAGTGTACGAGTGTCCCGACTACCACACAGCCGGGGAGAACTCCTGCTTCTTTAACAAGAATGACACGTCCATCTGGGTCAACTACAACATCACTGTGGTGGCCACCAACGCACTGGGCAGCAACTTCTCCGACCCCGTGGATATAGACGTGGTCTACATTGGTGAGGGAATGTGTGCTACCTTCTTTTTTTTTTTTTAATTTGTTGTCATGGTTTTTAGCGTGCTGTTCGAGACACAGTTTTCCCCCATGTGGTTTAAAAAAAATTATATTTTAACACACTCACGCAGCTGCTTAGTGGCACACTGAGTTACACTGCAGCTAATGCGCTCTGAGTGCACTAACCCTCCCTCTATACAGCTTATTCCTGTGTGCCATAGACCTCAGTTATTGTCCAAAAACTATTAATAAAATGGCAAGCCACAGTGTTGCGCTGGCTGACATACACAGACACTGCAGTTTATTTTGAGTCGTACATATCCATACCATCCTGCTGCCAGAAATACTCACTAAGGTTAGCCCTTACTTAATCCACAGCTGAAAATAGTCCCCAACAACTGCACTGTTCTCTCCTCTTTGAGGAATATATATTAAATTGTAAATTTAATTGTATATTTAATCAGAGACATCTGATTAAATATACATACTGGGCAGATCTACTTCACATTATGTAACAATATATGAATATTGTATGAGGTGTGGAATAAGTCCAGTGCTGTCATGCTGCTAAATACAAAACCATGTTGTTTGGTTCATGAAATATCCAAAAAGGAATGTAAAGTTAAAGAACTAAAAGACTTAAATTATCCACTTTGCCCTTGAAGCTGCTTATCTGAAAATGTTCCTCTCCCCCTTTGTCTCTCACAGTTGCACTGACCTGGTTTGTTTATCTGTCCTAAGAATGATCTGTTTCCTTGTCCTCACAATTGTCAACTTTGTATCTCCAAGAAGATAACTTAAAGCCCAGATGTTAACATTTATCTGAACGACGACGTCACATGTGTCAATAAATATTTGGAAAGCCACTCCTGCAATGACAGTGTTCAGTCGCTGGAGGTGTGCATTGGTTTACTATTACACAGCGGGAGAGACATAGACAAACTCCTGTATCAAGAAAACTGGTCTAGCCTGATTCCTTACGCGGTTACAGTTGGCTTCTCTTGTGTTTCTGTGTTAAACATTATTATCCAATAAAAGTCTCTTTGCCCTCCTCCCTCTCAGTCACACAAAACACATCCTCTCTCGTTCACATTTTCTCTCTCTCTCTCTCTCTCTCTTTCTCTCTCTCTGTCTCTCCAGTCAAGCCTAATCCCCCAGAGATGGTGACTGTCACTGTAATGGAGGACAAGGGCTGGCCCTTCCTCCGGGTGTCATGGGAACCACCACATAAGGCTGACACCCGCTCCGGTTGGATCACTCTCATCTACGAGCTCCGTGTGACGTTGGAGGGAGAAGATGACTGGGAGGTATGCAGCTCGTGGCCCGGTGGTTTAAAACATTTGTCTTTCAAATGTGAAACCTGAGTTCAAGCCACATGTTGGTGAAGTGTGCAGGACACTGAATAAATTTTGCCCAGGGGAAGTGTCTGATTAGTTTCCTCTTAAACCAGATAGTCTTAATTTGCATACCACACTATACAGCATTTACAATCCACTGTATATATTGACCGCTTGAAGGGCTGGCTGGACTGTGTCATTTGTGCGCGTTGTGTTTTCAGATGCACCTTGCAGGCCAACAGAAGTTGTTTAACGTTTTCAGTCTGCGGTCAGGTGGTAGATACCACGTCCAGGTGCGCTGTAAACCTGATCATGGCTTTTGGAGTGAATGGAGTTCCACCTCCGAAATCAAAGTTCCTGACTGTAAGATTTCAACCAATAATTATCTACAGTACACTACACTACACTCCTATGCTATAACATGTATTTTGTATAAGGTATATTAATTCATGTATTGAAGGAGTAGTTCAACAGTTTGGGAAATATGCTTTTTCACTTTCTTGCCAAGAGTTAGATGAGAATATCAATAGGCCTACTATTCTCTCCTGTTGTTTAATTCGTGCAGAACACAAAATGTAAAAATGACACATTGTGTTTTTACGAAGGTTGTGGTTATGTGCCAGACTGTGGTAGAAGTAATACCACAGTTCACCCCTGAAACCGCAATGTGTCATTTTCACGTTTGCTTTTTTGTGTGGGTAAAACTACTCACTCACACATTCGCTCCTGCTCCATTGGAGTGTTGAGGAAAACCTTCGCTTCCGCCACGCCGTACAGTTCTGGTCCAGTCTCTGGACTGTATTGTAGCTGAGTCCCAACCCCCCGCAGTCTTCCGAGAGATGGCGGTTATGTGGTCAAAACAGCATGGTCATTGCTTAAACTGGTGGCTGTGCAGTGAGCTGCAGGAGTCAGGCACTGGACACCCCTAAGGTACCACCTCAGGTCTCCTGTCCTTCACAGACAGTTGGCGTCAAAGGCGTCCACATGTCCTTCCAGGTCTCTGAATTGTACAGCAAGACAGATGGAACCAGGCTGTTGTAAAGCCTCAGTTTGATAGTCTGTCCTTAACATGGAGGTGGTAGTGGCATGACTGATGCTGGGTAAACAAACAAAACATAGAATGTTAATAAGTAATCTTAAGATATGCTGGTAGGTGTATTTTTAACCTTAGGATGCAGGCAGGCTTGCTGTTTCCCCATGTTTCCAGTCACTAACCATATCCTAACTCCAGCCCCATACTAAACAGAGAGATATAAGGGTCGTATTAATCTTCTCATCCATCATATTTCCCGAATGGGGACTATTCCTTTTAACTAAAAGTTGAAGGCACATAAGCAGGTTGACTATGTAACTATGCATTAAACTTCTTTAATATCCTATAACAGTAAAAAGAGGTTGTATGCTGTGTTGTAGCACTTATGTTGTTATGCTGTCTTACAGATTTCCATCGAGAGAAATCAGTGTGGATCCTCATTACAGTCTTTTCTGCCTTCATCTTCCTCATCCTCACATGGTTGCTACACATGAACAGCCACAGGTAAAAGAGGGATCATGAATTCCTTATGCAATTTTTTTGGTCCAATGTAGCATACTGTGATGTCGTCATATTATATGCTACAGAGGCCCAGAACAGTCATTTCTTTCTTAGCACAGAAAGACATCATTCACATTCATGAATTTTCATTAGTTTGTAAGGAAAACAGTATGTTTACAACTTTGTGGGCAAGTTCACAGGGAAAATTGTGAACTTACTGTCTAGAGATGGTGAGATATTTAAGTATTTACTTTTACTTTTACTTTTACTCTTTTACTTTTATACTTTTATTTCAAGATTTTTCAAGAATTGTCAATTTGGCATTGCAAGTTGAAGTAAAACCTACACTGAAACAGTTTAATATCTTAAGATTTCAATAGTCATCATAAAATAAAAGGGCTTATGTAACTGCTGCCACTATGGGCTTTCAGGGTATACAACAAGTGAAATGTTATTGTTATTTATTGATTTTCATTTGCTGCTCACAAGCGCTGACTTTGAAACCCTTTGTTTTTCATGTGATAAGTCTGAAGCACTGTATTCTGCCACCGGTCCCTGGTCCTAAAATCAAAGGATTTGATAAGCAGCTTCTCAAGGTAAAGCAGCAACATGTTGAAAAATGTTTTGATGCATACACTACATTAGTATCTAAATCAAATAACCATATTTAAATAAGACAAAATTATTTCTGATGGATCAAATCTTGCATTACTACTTTTCTGTAATGGAGCAATTTTCCTCTGTGTGTAGAATGGCAAGTCTGAGGAGATCTTCAGTGCACTGGTGGTGTCTGATTTCCCCCCAACTACGTCATCCAATTATGAGGACTTGCTTGTGGAGTACTTAGAGGTGTATGTACCCCAAGAGCAGGAGCTGATGCTGGCAGAAAGCAAGGACCTACTTGATAGTTGCCTCAAATCTGAGGGCTCCACGTCAGACAATGACTCCGGCCGGGTCAGCTGCGACAGCCACACTCTGCTGATGGATAAATGTGGCGAAGCAAAAGAAGAAGAGAGGCAAACAGATCAGGAAGACAGTACGTCAGAAACGAAGTCACAAAGGCGCCGGAGAGACTGGGACGAGGACACGTTGACCTATGCCCATGAAGACATGGTTAGCCCTGGCAAGTCCAGTGGAAGGGTGAAGACCTGGCCTTCTGTGTTTTCTCCACTGCCTCAGTACAGCTCAAGCCTTCCAGACCAAATGAGCTCACTTGAGATGGCCAAACAGCACTGCCACTCCGACAGCCTGTTCTCCCCAGGCTCCACTTCCTCCTACCTCACCCAACCTGGCCAGAGCACCAAGGAGGCTCTCGGACCAAGCTACTGGGAGTTCTCCTTTAGCAACAAGCAACCTCATTCACTCCTTCCCCAAACGCAACCCTGCCGGCAGCTCCAGGCCCACAGTGATGTCAACATCTCCAGCATCGGCCGCAAACAGGCACCTGCTGGTCTGGAATCGCCTGCTCTCCGGCCCACTGGCTATGTCGAAGTCCAGAGGGTCAACGAGGAGGACATGGTGCTTCTCCAGCCCGTTGTGTCGGACCATGGCTATGGGGAAGGCTACCGCCAGATGCGCCAACAGGAGAACTACAGCAGGGTGAAGGGGGTGGACAGTGGCAACATGCTGCTGCTCCAAAGAGAGGTGATGAAAGAGGAGGTGTGCAGGTGCCCTTGTGAGGACCAGGAGACTAATGGAACAACAGAGACCTGCCACACATCGTCCATCAGTACCACTACCCACAAGCCTACAGCCCTCTTTCACACTGCCACGCCGATCCAGGACGAAATGGCCCTGGCAGCGAGTGGTTATGTTGACACTGCCACCGTGTTCACACTGCCTACTTACTAGGTGCTCCATAAGCCCAGCTGGCAGGTCTAGGACATTACAAGACCTGTTTTAAGCAGGGACTTAAACCAAAAACAAAAACACTAACACTGGCAATGAATGACTCCTTCAAAAAATGGCTGCAAACACAAAATTTTACTGTCACAGAATTACTGTTATTTATTTTTCCTCTCATGTAAGAGATGACTTGTTTAGAGACTCTCTGATTTTTGAGAATCCCAAAGTATGTGAATAATAATCGTCATTCAACTTTATAAAGAATATGATTGATTGTAAAAATTATGTGGTACTACATGCTGTCATTATGAGTAATTTTATGTCTGTCACAAATCTTTTACTCAATCACAGGCACATGTTTTCATGTCATGAACTTTTTTAATATATTTCATGAGATTTTCTGATGTATACTGGTGTAATGTTCATATCTGTTCAAATTATTTGTGTAAAATCAAAATTGCAGGAAGCTCAAACAGATGTTTTTATTTTTGTTTCCGTTTTTGTATGTGCAAATTTCCTCTGCTCCCTGTGGAACACTACGTCTTAAAGCTGCTTCTGGATCCCACACAGAGATATATATATATATATATATATATATAAATGTATATATTTTGAGATTTTGTGTCAAGAAGAAGAAAACCGAACTGGAATGTATTGCTTAATTTTTCATTCAGAGACTATTTTGTGTATACATTTATTACTGCTTTAATCGGTTAAGTGGTAAATTTGAAAAAAAAAGTTATTTCTACAAAAATGTTTAGTTTTTGGTTTTTTTGGATGGGAAAATAGTATCATGATACTTGGTTGGCCATGTACAGCACTAACCTTAAGTGACTCCATCTCTGTTGTTGAACAGTGATAAATATCTGTGTGTGTATATGTATCTATGTATAGTTTTGTAAACAGTCAACCAGCCACACACAAAATGCAATTTGAAACAGCACTCAAATCTTTTTGGACAGATTGCTGTAAGAATCATGCTTGTAATAAATTTACAATATACAGTAATGGGATTTTGATTTTGATTCCGTTTCTATATGATTTCAAGTACTGTATTGATATGTACGTGCTTGTTGTAGCAGACAAATCAGTTAACTAATCACTTCAGGTTTAGAATACTGCGGTGTATAGTGGGAGAATATAGGAACCCATATAGGAACATTTTTTTCCCTGGTGTCCCATAGAGGGTTCATGCATCCATGCACAAATGAGGGGAACAACAAAACAAATGCATGAATTTCTGTGGTTCAGTCTTAAGAAGCGTGCATTTATTATCTATGTCAGTGAATTTGAAAAGTATTTGTGTTACAGGGGCAATGTGTAGGACCTGTGAATTTCTCAAATAGATATGTTTATGTTTGTGTGTGCGCACGCATCCTGTGACGTTGCACGGGGCGCTTCAGTGATTGATCGGGGGTCATTGGCTGCTTGCTGACCGCCCATTCTACAAACTTTTTACAGAGACAAAAGCCTCAAGTAAGTCTGCTGCCGCTAGTCTGAGGAAGTAGGACAACTGTGTGCCCTCTGTATCTGCACAACATGTATAAAGTTGTGTCCTGTGTAAGTGGCCGTTGCGCAGTTTTAACAGGACAGTCCTTTCTCCCCGGTTTGGCCAAATTCCACTTGGCAAGTGGTGAGTTACCATGGAGACGAACCAAATCAATATCGAGCTTGTTTGTTTGGTTATGATACATTCTGGTGCTGCTTAAACGACCTGTACTGGAGGTATATGTTATTTAAGATTGTATGGTAATGTAGAAAGGGCAAAGTTGTTTATACGATTTAAGTGGTTACGTAATATATTGCTCAGTTGTGGCCCAAATTGACGTGAATAAATCCACAAATCTAACGTTAACGTGCTTAGCTAAACATAACGTTACGCTCAGTTGACAGTTTGTTAGGTACACTTAGCTACAATTAATGTCTGTTTTGTCTGAGGTGTTGTGGAATTATATTCCGTCTTATTATCAGGTGTTTATATTGTTTTGCCCATTCCTTTTATATCAGTGAGTGTAGGCTAAATGACAGAAACATCTGTCAGTAAAACAAGACAGTCCACCAGCAACAAAAACTAGACCCTCCAAAACTATCATATAGTTAAATCAACACCTCTCTAAAACAGTTTGTTAAAAACATGATTCATGAAGATAGCATTTACTGCAGTGCTGTTGTATTAGACTGCATTAGTTTTAGTTAGGTGTACCTAATAAACTGGCAACTGAGCGTAGCCAGGAGAAATCTGTGCAATGCACTATCCACTGCAATGTAAAACATGATTCAAACAAGGTGGTGAGGTTAAAATAGGAGTGACTACATCAGATGAAACTGCAGTGCAGTAAAACGATTGTAATTGCAATACAAGACTTTAAGTCATAGTATGAAACCTCATTTAAAACGGGACTGGTTAAATGCAAGCAGCAAAGCAAAAGGGAATGGTTAAGCACATCCATGGATGAAATACAGTATGCAGTTTTGCCATGTTAATATGAATGCCGGCCAGACCAGAGTTCACTCTCCCTCGCATTCCCTCACCAAGAGTAAACAGGCAGTATTTTATCCTGTGTTGCACAATGTGAGGTCTAAGGTGAAGTTAATGTGGTTAGAGTGTCAGCCAGCTTTTAATCTAATTACCTGCTTGCAAGAAAACAACAAAAGCATCAAAACAAATTAAAATGTATACTTCTAATGTGAATGTATCTGTAGATAATAATGGTACAGAAAGAAAGGTGAAGGTTGTAAGACCTTTTGGGTAAAATGTCACTTAGTGGTGCTTTCACAAATGATTCCCAAATGCCACAGAAACGTCATAGTAGAACTTCGATCAGCTCACGCAAGTAACACAGTCAGTTCCTCAGAGAATGACTGTCTCTTTTACCTCACTATCTGAACTTCAATTGTTTCACAGGTGCGTTATGTCAGAAATCAGCCATCAGATACCCTCCCACAGACATCCCAGAGATGCCCCCATGCAATTTCAAACCAGAGGAATACAAGGTAAAAGCAGCATTCTCCAGGCATACAGTGCAGTGTCTTTAGGTCTTTGACAAGCTCAGCCTAAATAAAAACAAAAGATAAACATTGTATACTGTAACTGTTATTCTGTGTATTTGCTGTCCAGGGTATGTCCAAAGAGCGGATGATGGAGATCCGCAAACTGAACTGCAACCCTATGACCATGAAGGTTACCTACTATAAGAAACCAGTGTTCATCCACCAGGGATACATGCAGTGGCTGTGGGATGTGGATGGGAGGCGATATCTGGATCTATTTGCCGGCGTAGCTACTGTCAGTGTCGGTCATTGCCACCCGTAAGATCTTTTTTTCTTTGCTGTGTCACACAGTAATAGTGTGTTTCTAATATACAGTTTGCACTACAAATGATATTTGGTGTTATTTGCATCTGATGTCTTATATCTGTGTGCACAGGAAAGTAACAGCAGCCGCAGAGCAGCAGATGAAGAGACTGTGGCATACTACTAACATCTACGTCTATCCTCCTCTCCATGAGTATTGTGAGAAACTAGCTTCCTACTTGCCAGATCCCCTTAAGGTACTGTGGTGGATTTTTATTTTGATCACCTGAGGGCTGGAGCCTGAATCAATATGTAGGTTAAAATAGAAATGTTTGCTGCTCTGTGTTTCCCTGTCCAGGTGGTATATCTGACCAACAGCGGCTCAGAGGCCAACGACCTGGCTATGTTGATGGCTCGACTCCACACAGGCAACTTTGACATCATCACTTTCAGGTACAAGTCTTTTTATAAACTGTCAGTGGAGAGAGACATCCTAATGTGCTTTGTAATTATGTATTTTTATACATAAGAAATATGTACATATCTACATATGAAAATGTAAAATTTGATTGTAATTCCTCTCATTACATAAGATTTAAATGACTTTTTTAGGCTAAAGACTAAAATTCACAGGCAGTTTTTAAATTTTTTTCTCAGCCTGTTAATCATTTTTGATCCGTTTTTCCCTTCCACCCATTAATTCTAGATCCAGCATGACAAAAATAGACAGTTTTATATGGCACAGGCAGGAGAAGCACAAAGTATGAGTAAACAGTGAATTTGAATTTGTGAATATCAGTCTTTGAAATGATTTTTGTCTTCCAGAGGATCATACCACGGTGGCAGCCCACAGACCATGGGTCTTACTTCCAATGCAGCATATAAATATCCCATCGCCAATGGTTTAGGCTGCACGAATGTATTTATACATTAATATATTACATATTGTAGCAATATTATCAGAAAAGCATACAATGCACATTATGATTTTGTTTTTAGTGAAGGTGAATATATAATACAGCCATATAAACTGACATATGATAAACATTTCACTGAAGACAAAGTGGAAGCTGTGCTGTGCTAAAAAATTTAAATAAGATTTTCTCAATGAGTGCATACCTGCACTTAGAAGCAGAAAACACACACATACAGACAAAAACTAAAAACTAATTCAATTAAGTAAACTTATGGCTGTAAACATTTCTGATTTGAATACATAGATTAATCTGAAATTTACAGGTGAATAAATTTCATTATCATTTATTTGTGCTGTGTTAATTATGAGTGACTGTTGCTGTCAGGTTGACCCAGCTGATTACGTCTCTGCCCAATAAACAGACCATGTGTCCTGATGTGTTCAGAGGTCCGTGGGGAGGAAGCCACTGCAGAGACTCTCCTGTTCAGACCATCAGAGAATGTAGCTGTGCCCAAGGTACACAAACACTGGCATACATGGCTCAACACACTCACACTGTTAAATACCACAGTTGTCAGTGAGTTTAAGCATTTCAATCCCTTCAGCCATATGTGTTTATGTGTAAGTGTTTGACCAGTTTTATATTTTGGACCTCCATAACTGCTTAACAGTTATCTGCTGTTTTTACAGGAGCTGCAATAACCAAAATATATTCTTCTTATTCTATAAAATATGCTGAATGGTCGTGAGGGTAAAACAGGTCAGTGTAACTCTAAGCTCAAAGTCTCCTTCTGTTGATCATTTACCTTTTTTAACTTTAACCTTTTACCATTTTCAGGAATTTTAGCTATATAATGTGCCTGTCAGTTAGAAAGTTTACCTGAAAATGGTCAGTATGTAAGCATATCTAAATATCTGTCTAAGCAAAGCAAACAGCGGTTATGCTGCAATATATCAATATCAGTCAATAACAACCCTGCTGCTGTGTCTTTTATAGTATAATAATATATTTAATAATAATTTAACACACAGTAATGTTATTATAGTGGTGGGCAATATGGAAAAAAATAATATCTATATATTTATCACAGACTTATCTCAATTCACAAAATACAATATAATTATAAAAATACTTGAGAGCACATGAAAAGAATCAAATTTCTTTTTAAACTAATTATGTTCTCAAGTGTTTAGGATGTCATATTGCGACTAGTTTTGCATCATATCCAAATGCTGTATCAAATACATGAGAATGAGCAATTAAATGACTCTGTAGCAGCTACTTCCTCCCATCACGAACTTGGCTGACACACTTCCCTGGATGTGTCCTAACACCACTGAATTAGCTGTGGATGCTCCCAAAACAGCCTTCCCTTATGACGCTACTTACTGGCGCTGCATATGACAAAGCTGTTGCCAGTTATCCTCTCTACACATCCAAGTAATAGGAGGACTATTATCTGCACTGGGTCTTTTTAAATTCTGTGAAGGAAAACTTGCTCTGAGATTCTGGAAAAAAACCTTTTCCTGCTGCTGGAGAAACTGAGCGACTGTCATTCGCAACATGCATTCATCTCAGGCCCCATTCCAACCCTGGGGGAAGGAATCATATCTTTTAGGTCCTTGGCCTTAATGCATGGCTGACCTCGGTGTGCCTCACCCATGGTATATTGACAATTTCACTATTTTCAGGAAAGACCGCTTTCAACCTGACGGGGTTCATCCAAACATCACTGGATCCAGATCACTCTGTGCCATTCTGTGTCATGCTCTTGGGATGCCATACCCAAATAATGAATGTGTGGATGACTGTCTGCTCTACCACTCTCAACAATAAAGGAGTTAGTTAAAGCTGCCACACTGAAAGTCACTTAAATTGATAAACTATTACTCTGAAACAGCTGGTGGCATGGTCAAACATATCATAGTAATCACAGACCATCTGGTACCTGTCTCTGTAAAATGTGTCAATGTTCAGCTACAACCAGTCTCCCAACAGCTGAAATGAGCTATTTTTATTGTTAGATCATTGGCTAACAATTCCTTTTTGGTTAATGATCTGATAATTGAAAATAATTTACATTGTATGTTTTTGGTTAAGACCTGGCTAAACAGCACTACTGGTGTAGCAACACTGATAGAGGCTTTTCCTCTAAACTGTTAATTGTATCAGTCAGTGAGATAAAACAGGAAAAGAGAAGGGATTACAGTATTTTCTCGACACACTTTTGTGTGTAATGGCATTGAGCTGGGTGAATTCACATAATTTGAATATCTTGCCGTTGAGCTCAAAGCAGGTTGATCAGGGCTCATCATTACATTCTATCAGCCACCCAGATATTCAATGCTGAATGGAGACCTGAATATTTTATTGATAAAAACAATGACTCCAAAACTATGGAGCTTGTAAATTTACCAGACAGCTTTGAACTCATTCAACATTTATAAAGCCACTCATCAGCATGATAACACCCTGGACTTAGTGATAACAACAGGGTTAAACATTGATAATGTTTTAGATGCCGACCTAATGTTAACAAAACCCAAAAGGGGATTCTGGGTTCAAAAGCGATTCCTAGATGATGAGGCAGAAACATAGTTCTCTACTATTATGAGATCATTTGAGCCACAGCTATGACTGCTTTTTAAATGACATGGCTGAAAATTTCAACAATACAGTAAATACTGCTGCTCCACTAAAGGTTAAAAAGAGGTCAACTGACAGAATCTCCCTGTGGTTAAACAATAACCATGTTAATGAGATTAAAAGAATCTGTCAGGCAGCTGAAAGAAAATGGAGGAAAGCTCACCTGGTCAATAGTGGCAGGAAAGCTGCCTCTATTGACCTGACCAGCATACACATGTTGATGTCTGTAGTAGTTTGATATAAAGGACTTGTCTTTGTGTATCCCTAAGGTCATTGCATGGCAAATGAACAATACATCGGACAGCTCAAAGAGACATTTGCTACTAGTGTCCCGAGTCGAATTGCTGCTTTCTTTGGGGAGCCCATTCAGGTACCATATTCTGTTGTGAAGCATTTCAAGAAACAGTCTTAAAATTGTGAATGTTGCTCAGAGCCATGTCTATTGCTGAGCTGTTGCCACATTGAATATTATGATTATTAACTGTATGTCATAGATACTGTAAATTACAATGTCAGGACAGGACTCTCTGTAATCAAACCATCAATATTTATTGTTTTCTCCAAGTGCTTGGGACTATGGACTGTGAATGTGTTTGGTTTATACAGGGAGTCGGAGGAGCTGTGCAGTACCCTAAGAACTACCTCAAGGAGGCTTATCAACTTGTGAGAGACAGAGGAGGACTCTGCATTGCTGATGAGGTTAGATACATCATTTTTTATTTACAACTTAAACTCAGTGCAAGAAATGCTACATACATTTAAAAAAAATGGAGCCTGTATTTATATGAACAATATGAAAATTTGCATTTATGAATACCTATCACATGAGGGTATTGTAGCATCCGATTATAGATAATACAAGGTGGTCATTAGAGGGCTTTCTGGGACTTATCCCATTAACACAACAGGACTGGTAACCTGTGAGAATTGTAACTAGATTAATAATAAAGAAATACCACAATGCTGACAGTCACCCCTATTGCTTGTTGCTATGGCTCCCTATCGTCTTTTCTACATGTTGGAGCTATAAGCACAACATTGACATATTATCACCAAAAAAAAAACAATGAGCTGGAAGATGCTTAAACATCAAAGCTGATAATTCTCTGCAGTTTTTTTAATCATTTGAACCATTGTTAATATAAAAATATTGATCCCTGCAACTTTAAGAAAAGCAAAACACTTATTGCTCGTGGGACAACAAGTCAATGATTTAGTTGAGTTGGGTTATTACTTATCTTGACAGGATTACTTATCTTGAAAGATAAGGATTTCTACACATTTGAGCTTACAGTTCCATGACAAAGTTGCTATGTTATGCCCAAGAGAAAGCCATATAAAGCAAACACCATTGAATTGCTTTCAAAGGTTAAGTACTAAATGACTGCCTCGGTGGCTTATAGTATGTTTCCATCTGTTAAGCACTTCAATACATAAATGTAACTAAACTTAATCATCTACTCTGCGACTAACAGGTGCAGACTGGATTTGGGCGAACAGGAAGCCACTTCTGGGGTTTCCAAGGTCATGATGTCATTCCTGATATGGTTACAATGGCAAAAGGCATTGGTAATGGATTCCCAATGGGAGCTGTTGTTACAACACCAGGTGGGATAATACTGTGAGGCATAAAAATCTGCTTCTGCTTCTAAAGATTAAATACAGTTATAGTGTGTATAGTGTACTGTTAGTGTAAACCGACAAGATGCATGGGAAGAAATGAACAGCCTCAGTTTGGTTTCCCATGTAGTGACGAATCATTGAGCTTTTACTTTGTGAGTTGAGATTTGGAGCCCACACCAATAAACAAGCTCAAAACAACAACAATTGGTATACAGCCGGGCGGATTTATGAATAATGAAGAATGATTTACTGTAGCAGCTTCTTATTTAAAAAAACAAACAAACTATATTTTAACTATTTTAAGCAAATCACAGTGTTAGCTCAGACCTGAAATGATGCTTCATTTTAAAAAATATAATAAAATGTAACAGTTACACATTCAGCACCTCACTCATTAGTTTTAGGTGATTCATCACAATCTTATCTGCATGTTATACATTGAACTGCAACAGAGTAATTATAGGGTTGATCACTTGGGAACTAAATTATAGATTCTCTGTCTATGACTCACCGCTTCACCCTCAAGGGAGCTAGGCTTTCTGCTGAGGGGGGAGGATGGAGAGGGCATGTTAGTTACATTGATGACTACTTACAGCCAGAAGGTGTGCATCAATACTGGAGACCTGTTAGAATTGTACTCTATAATAATCTAATAATAATCTATAATAATAAAGAGAATACCACAGTGCTGACAGGATGCGCTCTCTTGACCCTCACCTCTATTGCTCGCTGCTGTGGCTCTCTAGCGTCTTTTCTACATGTCAGAGCCGACCTTATGTGTTAATTGCCATAAAGAACACCCTTGAAAGAAGTATATCTATTTCTGGTGGTCAATGTTGTTCCTTCCAGAAATTGCTGCCTCATTTGCCAAGGGGGTTCACTTCAACACCTTTGGTGGAAATCCTGTGGCTTGTGCAGTTGCTTCATCAGTGCTCGATGTAAGAATTCATCTTCTCTTTCTACATCAGTCCTGTTCATCAGCACAATCCAATCATTTCTGCTTATTATTGATGCAACTGCAATGGAAAACTCCATAATTAGTGAAGCACACTGAATTATAACTAAAACATAACAAACTCTTTTACTTGACAGACTATCAAAGAGAACGGTACGCAGCAGATCAGTCTTGATGTGGGCACCTATCTGATGACAGAGCTGGCCAAACTCAGAGACAAGTATGAGATCATCGGTGATGTCCGTGGAAAAGGCCTGCAGATCGGTGTGGAGATGGTCAAAGACAAGGTATTGTCTTTGTAACAGCCGTGACACTCACCTTTCCTCACATGCTTGTACAACGTGTGTCTGTGCTGTGTCTCCCGAGGGGCATGGTTCAGCAGCGCCCCAGTTAACCATTAGCCTGAGCAGCAGTGACCATCTCTAATTGTGAACAGAACAATCTCAGCTGCACTGCATGTGCTACTGACTGAAGTAATGATGCTTCTTTTCTATTCTATTAATACTGGCAGAAATTGTATTTGAAAAGAGTCAGTAAAGGGAAGAGGCAGTACAGAAACTTCTGATCACAGTTTCCTGGTAGTAAATGCAAATTTTGTGAAATGTTATTTTTGAGGCAACTGCAGTACTGTTTGGCAAATATCTTGCTGTATCAGCGTTGCTAAGGATGTTATTTTGACCATTGTTCCTCTTTGCTAATCCAGTTTTCCTGAGTTTTAGATATCACATGATTTGTGAGGCAAACTTTGCTACATTGCAGTGTCTGTGACAGTTGTGCCAGCATTTTAGGTAGCAGGATTCTGGACTCTTTAACATCATAATTGGTTCTATTTTAGCCTGAAAACACTGGAGTATTCTCTGTTAGACGTCCTGCATGTATCAGCAGTCACCATCAGAAAATGTAGTAAGCAGAAGAAACGCAAAATGTATGACATTTAGGAAAAACAGGGCAATTTCTCAAAGACTCACTGAAAGGAAGTAAACCTAACACAAACTACAGGCTCTAAAATAACTTTCAAATTGACCTAACAATTCATACAATCTCAAAAATCTAAATTTAACAAAAAAAAAGTTAGTAACTGGTTGGACATGACTAGAAATGTATAATCCCTACTGCCGTGTTTGAACTGCCTGCTTTTTACCCAACAGTTGTAATTAGCCTGAAAATTGTAGATATGTGTCTGACTAATATTGGAAATCTTATACACAAGTTATCCTTACCAGTATGCAAATGTATAGCCTCTCAAGCCAGTCAGCAATTAGAGGTTAGGTGCTTGAGTCACAATAATTATTGGACACAAGCTGTTGGACAGCGTTCATATACACTGATTAGCCAAAACATTTCTGACCTGCCAAGGCAGATTGGCAGGATATCGGAAGTAGCCCTGTGGTATCTCCTGCCAAGATGTTACCAGCAGATCATTTATGTCCTTTAAGTTTCAAGGTGAAGATGCCACAGATCAGACTAGTTCCAGCACATCCCCCAACACCAGGTTGCCAGTTCGTGGTTTGTCCCTCCCTAGACCACTATCGGCAGGAACTCACCACTGTAAAATCTGTCCATCGTCTGGCCTTAACAATTTGGCCCTTGTCGAAGTTCCTCAGGTCTTTATACCTGCCCATTTCTCCTGCATCCAACATGTTGACCACGAGAACCGACCATTCACTTAATGTTAATGTATCACGGACCTTGACATGTGCTGTTGTTATGAGATATTCAAGATTATTCGCATCATCTGTGAGTGGTCATAATGTTTTGGCTCCTTGGTGTAGGTAATTACTTAAATTACTGTGGTAACTGTAACACATTCTTCCTAATTCATCATTTCACCTTTTCTCTATCATCCCCAGGCCAGCAGAGACCTACTGCCTCCGGAGGCAATGAATGAGATCTTTGAGAACGTCAAGGACATGGGAGTCCTGATAGGGAAAGGAGGAGTATACGGACAGGTAACACACACCTACATCAGTAAGCTTCTTGTTTTGCTGAAAACAAGTTAAATAAACAAGCACAGCATTTCAAATACAGCTTTTTCACCCTTTATCAATAAAGATCCATGTCCATTGTTTTTTGTAGTGATACAGGCTTGATTCACTCTGATAATACATGTATGATAATACCTACAAAATACTGTTGGTATTTCAAGTTGTAGCTGCATCGTGATTATTACCCCTAGGAAAAGACACATCAACTACTACAGTTAGAATGCATCGCCACAATTATTTACTCATTATCTTGTTAAATGAAAAAGAAGAAATCTTCAGAACATGAAAATCAAAAAAATTGTATATAAAACTGTTTCTTTGGGTTCCTCTTTTAAATTTAGGTTTCTCAGATTTAAAGATTCATCATCACCTCAGTCTTGCATTGAGAGCATGTTCTGTAATTTCAGCTGCAATCATAGCACAATTTTCATTATGTTATTGATAACAATATGGGTTTTTTTCTAAATTGCAGTACCTGGAATTAAGACTAGTTCAGAAACCTGACATGAGCTTCAGTTTTCACAAAAAAGCCTCACATCAATCACTCCAAATGATAATCAGTGGTTGTTTTTTTTTAAAAAATTACTTTACCTTTACCATCTTTATCTATTTCTACTGTGAATCATATGTTCCAGACTGAAGTACATGCTCTTCCACCATTATGTGACAGAATGAGGCACTTGAACTGGTTACACCTTTTTCCTGGTAATCAGTATCTCTGGTACGCCATAATCGCCCCTTTTATTTTCTGTTTTTCTCACCATTTCAGACCTTCCGTATTAAACCCCCCATGTGCATCACAATGGAAGATGCAGATTTCTTCCTGGCAGTTTTTAACAAGGCCATCCACAACTACATGGAAAGAAGATGAAAGTCATTTTGACCTTTTGATTAAGAGTACTTATGTTATTACCTTTGCATAGCCATTGTAAAAGGGAACTTTTTAAACTATTTAATCATGTTGTAATTACAGAGACTAATTTATTAACTCATTAATGAAGAAAAGATATTGTACAGTACATTTCTAACAACTCACTTGAAGTTCATGTTGCCTTTTTTGGATCTACAGAATCATGCTTTCTTGATGAATGTAATAATAATGAATCTGTGAGCTTGAGGAACAACTGTCTCCTGCAATTATTTTTTCTATAGTTATAGCTATTTGTGGTATGGAAGCTGAGAGTGACTTTAATGATCTTTTTAATCCAGATATCCCATAAATAACGTGTTAATTACTTCATTATCTTGCGATAAGGAACACACAGAATGAATTATAACTTTGGTGATACTGTAACTTTTCATGAAGCGCCACCATATGATCTATTTTTTTGTTACCAAATATTCTTCTATGACCAAATGCCTGCACAACTAATGACCTTCCCATCAGCCTCAGTACTGTGTATTTAATTACTAATTGGTTAGCATGCTAGCATGCTAAACTAAGATGGTAAACATTGGAAACATGCCCGCTAAACATCAGTATGTTAACATCTCATTGTATGTATATTAGCCTGCTGACATTAACATTTAGCTCAAAGTACTGCTGTGTCTGAGGACTGCTTCACAGAGCCTCTAGTGTGGCTGTAACTTGTAGTCAGCTTGCACAGATACAGTATAAGGACTCAATTCTTGGGAAAGGAAAGGGATCTTTTCTCATCTTTTCAGTCATCTAGTCAGTGTACTTTTGCAGGCTTTATGACAAATAATATAAACCCTCCATCTTTCTTCTTGTATTAATGAGAGTGACACAGAGGCAACCCTCATTAGACTTGAGGGATTCAATCAATAATTCAATTTGCTACAGCCTACACAGCTGTTTTGGGAACACAACCCCACAACATGATGATATACAGTATATAATACACACACACAAACACACACATATATATATATATATATATATACACATATATATATATACATATATATACATCACCCTGAAATCCAAGTCAGTGTAACCTAGTAGACCATTCAGAGTTTGTCATGGTTAAAATTTCCTAAAGAAACTAATTTATCTAACAAACGTGACACACACCCAACCCAAGTCAACATCCCCCTCATCGTATTTACCAACTACATGACTGATGTCACGTCCAAATTTTTACTGCTGTTAGCCTTATGACTGCCTCAGTAGTGCGTGGTTCTTCACACTGGTGGGCTCTAGTTTGGATTGAATATGGTAAAGGGTGGAGCTGTGGAAGGAATCGGTGTATTAAGTTATGTATGGATGAGTGCAGGTTTTTATGCACAGCCACTGCCACCCCCACCTCTCAGGTGCTCTGACAACCAGCTGCTCTGGTCATCAAAGCACTTGCCTATTTTCCTTTCTGTAAGAGGGAAAGCAGGCATAGTATGAGTACTGAGGAGGGTGGGTTGTCACACTTAAGGCATATCAAACTCCCACTCACTTCAGAGTGAGGCAAGCGTCTTCTGCAGCCTCTAACAGGAAAGAACCGGCACCATCCAACATATTTGGTCTTTTCTCTAAACTCTGTGAATGTAGTGGAAATCTCATGACCAGGTGCCACTAGTTATATATTTATCTATGTGACGTTGCAGAGAAATCATTGTAGTTGGGTAAGATCAGGGTACCATTGGCTGTGCTATGTCCACCCATCATTGTGACCTTTTAGAAAAAGCCGTAGACAAATCTGCTGCTGAGTGTCAAACAGCGAAGGGAGAAGGATAGTGTCCCGTCTGTACCTACTCAACATGTACAAAGTAGTATCCTGTCTAAGTGTCCGCTCTGCAGGTCTCACAGGACAGATCTGCAGTTCACCTGGTTTGGCCAAATTTCACGTGGGAAATGGTAAGTTACCATGGAGATGATCAAAAAACATAATTTGTTGATACACATCCTGTATAGGAAGTATTTTATTTAACCTTATTGTTTGTCACTGAGTGTAGAAATTTAGGTGAATTTTATCAGATAATCCACAAAGTTTACAATTTATGTCTGAGTAAAACCCAGGAACCAGAAATAAACATTAGTTTGCATGTGTTACTACAGACTACGGTATAAATCACTGCTTAATGTATTCACTGCTGTTCATAAACAAATTGTCTCAAGTACATTATGGAAACAAGACGTAATATAGCGACATCAAAATTAAGGCAATTACATCAAATAAAATGACTGCAGAGAAAGATATAGTCCTGCACACATTGTAAAATACTTTTAGTCATATTTATTTTGAAATGTGAGTTATTATATAGGAAGTGCATGGCAAGGCAAATTTATTTGTATAGCATATTATCATACACAGAGGTCATTAAATGTGCTTAAGACAAATAAAAGAAGCATAAAAAATAGAAGTAAAAAGCAAAATAAGAAAACAGTATAAAACACAGATTATAAAACAGATAATATCAAATTGAAGTGCAAAATGGTGAGGATTAAGAACATGTTGTCTAGACCTGTGCATAACTGTTTCTGTGGTTACATTACATGTTCCTCCAGGGGGTAACAGCTATTTGATAAAATAAATTGTATATTTGCCAGTCCTACCAGTTGTAACTAACATTTTCCAGCCATGGTTAGAAAACAGGGAGCATAGTTTTTCCTGTGTTGCACAATGTAAAGTTAATGTGGTTAAACCATCAACCAGGTTCTAATCAGATTAAATATTGACCAGATAATTCAGAATGTCATGAAAACAAGAGCAGGTACAACCATAATTAACCATCATTGACTTGCTGCCACATCTATCTTTAAATAAATAACAATCTCCTTTGCCTCTCTTTCTGAATTTCAATCGTAACCATTTCACAGGTGCAGTATGTCAGAAATCGGCCCTCAAATACCGTCCCACAGACCTCCCAGAGTTGCCGCCATGCAATTTCAAACCAGAGGAATACAAGGTGAGAGTATTATAGCATCCAGACAGAGTCTATTCTGCACTGTTCAGACTATGCACGATGCACTTAAATATTCAACTTAACCTGACAGGTGCTGCATATGTGACATTACCCTAAAAATTGAATTATCAGCAGTAGCCTACAGTACACATACCACAATATGTGGCAGGTAATTAAAGGTACCCCGTGTAGCTTTTGGCCACTAGTGGCAGAGCAATGTTTTCAGGTCCTGTATTATTTGTGCTGTGTTCTGGCATCTTGAAGACAAATTTAAATCACTGCCGACTGCAGAGGGTGGTGTAATAATATGGACTGCTGGTGGCTTTAAAAAGAAGCTATATAAGATGAAAGGAAGAAAAAGACTGTAAGTGGATTAAAACATGCAGGTTTTACAGAACCAGCAATGTCAGGAGTTGATTCAGTAGATGATACTTCACTGGTGAAAGACCCAGTCTACCCAAAACATAGCAACTTGGTGTTCTGAGAATACTCAAAGGGCTAGTTGATGAACTACAATAGCTGGCAAGCCAATGGCTAACATGGTAGTCAGCAGAGAATATGCTAGTGTATGTCAATTAAGGTCACATTAGCTCTCTGAGTTAGCTACCTGGCTACTTTCAGGGAGCAAGCTTATTAGCTTGGTTTTTAATGGGACAGTAAATCCACACAGTTTATTCAAGAGACATTTGTACCAAGTTCTCCTGTCTCATAACTCTCTATGCCTGTTCTTTGGAGCACCTTGTACCCCCTGCAGGGACCTTCCTCAATTTTGGACTTGCTTAAATTTCAGCACTGCCAGACAGTTTGCTATGGGTCAATTTGAATGTCAAATTCACCTAAGTGCCCGCAAAAAATGTTTTCCATTTTAAATGCTGGTGTGACCTGGCATTAAGAAAAATTTTGACCTGAAGAAGCAAAAAGAACTTGGCTGGATTATACTTCATGGCAATCCATCCAGTAGTTAGACATTTCACCCAGAACCAAAAACACACACATCTCTTCCTGTACTGTAACTTCTACCTTTACTGTATGTCTATCCAGGGTATGTCCAAAGAGCGCATGATGGAGATTCGCAGGCAGAACTGCAACCCCATGACCATGAAGATTACCTACTATAAGAAACCAGTGTTCATCCACCAGGGACACATGCAGTGGCTGTGGGATGTGGATGGGAAACGATATCTGGATCTGTTTGCTGGTGTGGCTACTGTTGGTGTGGGCCACTGCCACCCGTAAGATCTTGTCTTTTTCTTTCCCGTGTCACGCGGTGATAGTATGTTTTACTGTGATCTGTTTTCAGTCAAAAATGACTGCTCATTGTTGTTCCTATCCTCATGTGTGTGTGCACAGGAAAGTAACAGCAGCCGCAGAGCAGCAGATGAAGAGACTGTGGCATACTACTAACATCTACGTCTATCCTCCTCTCCATGAGTATTGTGAGAAACTAGCTTCCTACTTGCCAGATCCCCTTAAGGTACTGTGGTGGATTTTTATTTTGATCACCTGAGGGCTGGAGCCTGAATCAATATGTAGGTTAAAATAGGAATGTTTGCTGCTCTGTGTTTCCCTGTCCAGGTGGTATATCTGACCAACAGCGGCTCAGAGGCCAACGACCTGGCTATGTTGATGGCTCGACTCCACACAGGCAACTTTGATATCATCACTTTCAAGTACAAGTCTTTTTATGAACCTTCAGTGGGGAGAGACATCCTAATGTGCTTTGTAATTATGTAAAAAATATATGACAAAGTAAGATTTAATTGTAATTCTTGACATTATGTAAGATTTAAATAACATGACTTTTTCATAAAGCTAAAGACTAAAATTCACAGGCAGTTTTTAAATTTTTTCTCAGGTGGGTAATTGTTTCTTTTTTATTAGTCTGTGGTAAGAGATAATGTTCTTATCAATAATTGATGGTAACATCTGTGACACAGCTTTAATATTGTAATACAACTAAAAAACAGGGTTTTTTTCCTGGCCTGTTTGGCCTGTTTTTCATTGGCTTTGCAGTAGCTTGTCCTTCATGTTAATTCTAGATTCTACTTAGAAAAAAATAGATCCTTCCATGGGCCATAGACAGGGGAGGCAAACAGCTTCAGTAAACAAAAAGGCCCCTGAGTCCATCCTAAAAAATCTCTATGGATGTCATTGTCATAGATTTTGTATTACTCTCCTGATTCATTCAACATACCAAAGCTTGATAGCTTGATTGATAAGCAAACTCTCTCATCTAAGTGCTGCTTTTTTTTCTCTGTCTCTTCTAGTGGATCATACCACGGTGGCAGCTCACAGACCATGGGCCTTACCTCCAACTCACCATATAAATATCCCGTCCCCACTGGTTCAGGCTGCACAAATGTATGTATATATGAAAGCATTGCAGTTTCATACCATAAGAAAGTCATACAATCTAAGAGTAAAATACATATGCAACTCCAGCCATCCAGATCTTTGCTAACTAACACTACACACAATTGCTTAACATAATTTAACATTTAAAAGCACTATTTGATATGTGCTAGGTTACTACAGGAATTTTGTATTGAATTTTATATTCCTGACCTTCCACCTGTTTGTCCTTCATGAGTCCTACATGAGTATAACAGCTTTCTGACTTTTCCTTATTTTGCATGGATTGGTGACGGGGAATAATGTGATTGACCCAGCTAATTATGTTTCTGCCCAACAAACAGACCATGTGTCCTGATGTGTTCAGAGGTCCGTGGGGAGGAAGCCACTGCAGGGACTCTCCTGTGCAGACCACCAGAGAGTGTAGCTGTTCCCAAGGTACACACACATGCATCCATGGCTCAACAGACTCAGGTTAGCTCTCTTGTTTCTCACAAACAGGAAATACACCACCATTATCTGTGAGAGTAAGCACTACAATCCCTTTTGCAACATTCATACAAGTTCAACTTCCACAAGAAACTGCCAGTGCTGTTAGCATGAATATTTGACCTTTGAAAACACAAGTTCTTGGTCTGAGGTGAAAGGACATTTAAAGTGTATACAGAATTTTATATTGACTTCTGTATCAGCTGAAAGGATAGTGTATTTTAGTGAAATTACATGTTGTCTGCATGGAAATGGTCAGTATGTTAGCATGACTGTTATATAATATCAGTATATATTATGATATAAGGCACACCAGGGTTAATAAAAATTAGTATTAATAATATCAATTAATTAATTAATTAATTAATAATAATTAATAAAATTAATAAAATTAGACTGTTTCAGTGTTTCAGTGGCCATATGTCCAAAATTTCTATCATGGTAATGATCGCAGCATTATCTTGGTTTAGGAAAAGACAAAATAGAAAATAGAAATAGAAATATCCAAACTCACATTCACATAAATTCATCCTCATCGCTTGAAATGGTTTTATAAGAACAAAATCCTACATATTTACATATTTAGAAAAATGCCTGTTCTCATGTATTTAAAGTCTCATGCTATAGCTGATTTTCCTAAAATTTAATGTGTAATTCATTTAGACATCAAACTGTAAACAACAGTTTTATGATGTGAGACGTTTTCCATCATACTGTTGTATAGAAAGACATTAAACAATATACTGAATAACTGCTCAGCTCTTAGCTGTTGGAGAATGATGGGCATTATTTTGGGAATACTGCTAGTTTGTGTATTATTAGTTTCACCAAAATACTTTTTCTCTGATTTCACAGGTCATTGCATGGCAAATGAACAATACCTTAGACAGCTCAAGGAGACATTTGCTACCAGTGTCCCGAGTCGAATTGCTGCATTCTTTGCAGAGCCTATTCAGGTACCATATTCTGCTGTGGAATATTAAATTGACTTGAGTTACTGTACGTCATCGATGTGATATTTACAAGTAAGAACTTTATTTATTGAGTACTTTAACTGTACATTTTTATCATGCCATCCATCTTCAATGTTTTCTCATGTTCTCATCTTCAGTGTGTCTGCTTGTGTTATTTAGGACCATGAGGATGTGAATGTGTTTGCTTTATACAGGGAATGGGGGGAGCTGTGCAGTACCCCAAGAACTACCTCAAGGAGGCTTATAAACTTGTGAGAGAGAGAGGAGGACTCTGCATTGCTGATGAGGTTAGATGCAAAGAAAGTTGTTATGTTATGTTCAAAAATAAAGGACATGAAGCAAGCACCATGAAACAATACTAAGAACTACTGGCTTCTATTATTTAGCCGTAAACGTAAAAGACAATGCAAGAATGTGATCGAAATGTGTGATGCTTTTGGCGAGTAAGTGGGCAGTGCCTGGTTTGAAATTTGAATTTAATAATGTAAAGAAACATAATCAGCTATTTTGCGCCTAACAGGTGCAGACTGGATTTGGGCGAACAGGAAGCCACTTCTGGGGTTTCCAAGGTCATGGCATCGTTCCTGATATGGTTACAATGGCGAAGGGGATTGGTAATGGATTCCCAATAGGAGCTGTTGTTACAACACCAGGTGAGATACTGCTGTAAGAGATAAAAGAGAAAAAGCCTTTTTTAGAACCTGCAAATGTCTCCTTCAAACATCAAATGTGCTTAAAAAAAGAGGCTGAGCGGTCAATCTTTTCCTTATTATTTCCACCATCTGGTCTGGTAAAATGTTTTCCGTATGTACTGATAGTTCATTTACTAGCTGGAAGCCACTCACCAATATCTGTGGTACATTTTGTAATACATGTACCAGAATAATCATGGGGTTGATGACTTCAGTTGACTGTACAGTACACTGGCTCTCCACCTCTTTTTTCACGTTTGCACCGACCTGATGTGAAAGAATTTTAACCTCTTTAGTTCTTAGTATTAGACAGTGTTTCCACAGGTTACTTAAAAGTTATTCCAAAAAGAAATAATTCATTGTCTCAAAGATGGCTGTGAAGATACTTATAGTCTAGATGGCCCAGTCCCCAGTATCAGTTGCCTATCAACCAAGGTCATAAAGATAATGATGTGTGGAGGCTCCAGTCAAGGGAGTGAACAGTCATTGAAGGGCAACACTGGTGCCCTTCAACTCCATGACAGACTTCTTCAGTCTTCCCTGGGGAAAGTATTGCATGAAATACAAACTGTGACTCAGGTGAATATAATTCATTGATCAATAGGTGATATGGTCCCATGAAGAAGAATTATTTGGACATATAGTAAGTTTTGTATGAGTTTTGTATGGGTTTAAATACTCGCTGCGATGAAGATGATCTTCAGATTTGGGTGACATTACGTACATACATACACACATCTGCTCTCTCTTCGATGCATTGAGCTTCAGTAATTCCGTCACACCTGATTTCAAGTTCTGTCATTTGATCCTTAAACAAATACAGCTGAATGTGTTATTTCTGTGAGTGGGTGTGTGATCACAGGTTCCTCTTTGTGTGATTTATTGAGGTAGCTAGTTGCCATAGCACTTAATAATCAGCCTTTAGATGTGGGCTACTAACAATTACTTCACTCAGAGATCCCACTGTTTTCTATTTCACTGTCACTGGGTGACATTTATTTAAAGGTTCCTAAACCAACATGAAAACAGTTGGATATTTACACAAATCATTTGTAAATATAGTTTTAATTTGAGGCAGCAGTGAGTGGAGGTATGAGTTTCTTTATTCATGTGTTCTCCAGAAATTGCATCTTCCTTTGTAAAGGCGTTCCACTTCAACACCTTTGGAGGAAATGCCATGGCTTGTGCAGTCGGTTCATCAGTGCTCGATGTAAGAATCCATCTTCTCTTTCTACATCAGTCCTGTTCATCAGCACAAGAGAGCTCAGTTTGTTCAAATCCAACTTATTTCTGCCTATTATTAATGCAACTACATTGGAAAACTGAAGCTTTGTAATTTCTGCAGCACACTGAGTAATAACTAGAATATGACTCTTTTACTTGACAGACTATCAAAGAGGATGGAACGCAGCAGAACAGTCTGCATGTGGGCACCTATCTGATGACAGAGCTGGCCAAACTCAGAGACAAGTATGAGATCATCGGTGATGTCCGTGGAAAAGGCCTGCAGATCGGTGTGGAGATGGTCAAAGACAAGGTATTGTGTTATACCAGCAGTGACACTCACCTTTCCTCACGTTTCACATGCTGTGTGCATCTGCAGCACATAATAAGGTGAAGCTTGAAATGTTCAATTTTGTTACAACTTTCTTTTGAATGTAGCAGTGCCGTTAGGCAAATATCATGCTGTGCCTTTCAGTCAGTGTTGGTTAGGGTCTAATTTTACCCTCTCTTCCTCTTCCACTGCAGCTTCTCATGTGGTTTGTGAGATTCGCCCTTACATATTAACAGTAATTTAGGCAGCAGCATTCTGGCCTCTCTAACTGTTTAAATTGCTTTATTTTGACTTGACTTTGCTTACTCTCTTCAACTACCTGCTTTTTACCACTCTTCTATTATTAGCCTGGAAATTTTAGATGTAGTTCACTAATAGTGAAAATCTTTTTCCTGCAAACATCTACAAACACTTGACTGTGCCAATGTTGGTCTGTACTTAGAGCTTGTGCAGAATTTGGTCCTGCCAACATCCAGATTTAATGCCTCTCAGGTCAATTGGCAGCAAGTGCTTAATGTCTTGGACACCGGCAGATGAACAATGTTCATATTGATAGTTACTTCAGTATTGTGTCTAGACCATGTCGAGCCTCATCCAAACTTTCACCTCTTGTCTATCATCCACAGGCCAGCAGAGACCCACTGCCTCCGGAGGTAATGAGTGAACTCTTTGAAGACATAAAGGACATGGGGGTCCTGATAGGGAAAGGAGGAGTATACGGACAGGTAACAGCACTCACCTTGAAGTAGCCTGTCCCTCTGTCAGTTTATGTTTCGCAGGGTTTAAGAATAAGACCATATAGTATTTAGGAAAAATTCTTATAATACATTTGAATTGTTGAGAAAAAAGTCACAATATAGCATTTTTCCTCCTCAAAACCTGGGCTTTAAGGATAGAAGGTGATCTTTGGCTATATAAATACAAATGGGTTGATTTGAATTCATTTCAGAATAAAGTTGTAATTTTATGAGAAAAAGTCAGAAAAAAAGTTGCAATATTTCATGAATCAGTTTGTGTTAGATTATTATTTCAGTACAGTTAGATTTCAGGTTTAATGAGGGATGTGTAGAACCTGAACTTAAACCCCCTTATTCATCATTATCATCATCATTATTATTCTTTACAGGGATTTACTTTACCATTTATCGGTCTAATAAATATTGACCTTGTATATAACCTTGAAACATGTGCTAGAAATGTCTGAAGTGAGTGCTGTGCCCTAAGTATGTACCACAGAATAAAGCAGCTGGGCCGATTACGCACATCTTCCTAGTAACCAGTCTGTGTGGCGCTACATTATCTTCCCTCTTATCCTCTGTTTTCTCACCACTTCAGACCTTCCGCATCCAACCCCCCATGTGCATCACAAAGGAGGATGCAGATTTCTTTGTGGCAGTTTTTAACAAGGCCATCCACAGCTACATGGAAAGAAAATAAGGTCAGTGGAGTAACTCAATGCCAAGGACCAAACCTGGACACCCGCTCAGCAGTGAATCCTGCATTTGTTTAAATCTGTGACTGCAACTGTGAAAATGTAATTGATAATGACTTTGCTGTTGTGGAAAACAGTTTCCTTCTGTAAAAAAGGAACTTTTAACACTTAATAATGATCTGCAAGTTATAATTATCAAGACACACGTGAAGCAGTCAGTCCTGCTTTATTGCTTTTTTCCCCTTTAGTGAGGACTCAATCCTTCAATACACTGAGCAAACACTACTGTGATGAACACAAATGGATGATTTTATAGTCAGTCTGCAGCTGAACACTGTTACCAACTATATGTTTATATATAAATATATAAATAAAAGTAATAATTATCTTTTGTTTGAAAAGAAAAAAATATTTGTGCTTTTAAATATTTGCTTAAATGTAAAATTTGTTTTCTAATTTGTTTCTCAATAAAAACAGCATATAACATGTACAGTTGCATGTTTTGAACAGACAAATCCAACAAACAGTAATTTATTGTTAAACATAATGATCAGAGGCATTAATGAGAATCATTCCAGAGTTGTTGTATAAATACCAACGTGCAGTATCACCTTTATTTTTTACGATGCAGTAATACCACTACAGAGCTCTTCATGACAAACAAAGAGAGATGGGTCTTAAAACAGTAAAGTATTTGATAATGGGGATGAATATGTATCTGTTTTATCATTCATAAGTTACTGTGAAAGATACTGGAAAACTGCTCAGAACATTTTAGTCAGTCCAATGTGGAAGATTCAATCTCTCGCATACACAGCTGTCACACTGAACATGTTTAATGAGTAATTGAAAAAAAACTATCTGCTCTCTGGTCAGCCAATCCAGTCCATTAAAGTCCACTTCAAAAGGCTTTTTTTTTTTTTTTTTTTTTTTTTTTTTTTATATAGTTCATCTCCCTCCTGAGGGATTTCTCAGAGTGCTGTTTCTTGTGTCCTTACTGAATCAAACTCTCAGGTTCATCATCTGCCCAGATAATGATGTGTTATCTGTTTTTCTTCTTGTCTTTTTTACTCTTGCTCATGGAGCTGTGAGAAGCATTTGAGGAGACAGCAATGGCATGGCCGCTGGTCTTCAGATGGTCAAACAACTTGTTTCTCGTCGGGAACTCGTTGTTACAGGTCACACAGCAGAGGTTTACTTCCTTCTGGGGGTGGAAATGAAGAAATGTGATTAAGTAATGTAAAAAAAAAAAATGTGTGTGGGGGGGGAAACCCAACACAAAAAAAAAAACGATGTTAAACTAACAAGTGTGGAGAGGTGTATAGGCAGAAGAGATTTTTAATAGTAAAAATGATTAAATTGACACTGAAAAAGATCAATACAAACCTCAGGAAACTGCTCTCCTCCTGTGTTTGACTTGACGTTCTTCGGTTTGTCTTTTCCTCCTCCCTTCTTTCCCTTCGTCTTCCCGGAGCTGCTCAGGCAACATTTAGGTGACGATTAAATAAAAATAAGATTCTACAAGGCAAAAACTATCACATTTTTTTTTTACTCTCAAACAGTGGAGTCACTTCTCTATGCTCCTGCTCAAAACTGTCACTTATTGGTTGGCATTTCTGTCATGCTCCGTGCTCATGAGAGGTTTCTAAAATCTTTGATATGATGGACGTTCCTGTTTTTCCAAAACGCTTGTTTCCCTTGTTTTGAATGTTATGTCAAAAGCTAAATAAGAATGTTTGAAGTTTATTTAAATGTAGTGTGGCTAAAATTGTTTTTAAATCTTTCTTTGTTTATCTGAAAACAGGAACCTAATCTGAAGCAAGCAGGGACTCCAGGAACAAGAAGCTAACTGGTATTCACAGGTTTAATGACAGGGCGTAATTTTAAGTTCTTTTAGTTTTTAAAGCTGCATTAGTTCAAATTTTCACATTAACAATAGATCAAAATATGAACCAATGGGAATCGAAAGGTGTTGTGATGAATCCACAGGGAATTATCAACCGAGTGTGCAGTTCTCTACATTCTCAATGGAGCATTTTAATGTCTCTCAGCTCATTGTTTTGGTTTTACGACCCACAGACTCCTTTTCCCGCAGGAAGCCGTTTTCACTCTGATAAACCTACTGCACACTACCTGTGCATCACCAAACAGCGACGTACACAGTTAGACTAACTGTACTTAGGGAACATAGTATAGTGGAAAATCTAGGAAGTTAGACAGCTAGACACTTTCCTCATAAAAAAGAGAGGACTCAGATTCATTGGCTGGCCAGAAACACAACTCCTAATGAATGCCAATATCTGCTAGGTATTCAAGGTGATTATGCCAGATGTTGTGTTTTCAGCTTCTTCTGCTGCCCCAAAGTGGCCATAATAAGGACTCAATGTACAATTGTACCCAACTGGCATTTTTTTCTGTCTCTGAGCATAATGGTGTGTAATTAGATACTGTTGTCCCACTGTTGTCCGATAGCATTAATAGCTGGTAGTTTCAGCCAAGAAACAAGAGTGGACATGCATTTGGTCGAATAAGGCTTAATTTGCAGCATCACTTAAGGTTCACTAGCAAAACGGTCACTTCTGAGCAAAACCAGAGAACCAACTGAGTGACATACAGAGTGACTGTACCTGGTAGCAGGAAGAACACTTGGTCAGAAAACGGAGGCGGACATCTCAAAAACCTGGACCTACCTCTTGACCTCTGTGGGAGGGAGATCATCCTGCTTCTCAGGCTCTGTAGGGTCTGCTGACTTCTCAGGGGCATCTTCCTCACAGGTGGTGGGTGTTGGTGTTGGTGTCTCCTCCTCTTCCTCTGGAGCAGTCCGCTACAGAAGAGGAGAGCATGAATAGAGAACAGAGAAGGCTTTTAAGAAAGGTTAACTTGATAGGCATTTAGAGTAAACCAAACCAAGCACAGTTGTTGAAAGAAAGATTAAGATATTACTCACATGTACTGCTTCCTTCTGTTTCTTTTTCCTCTTTTGTTTTTTGGACAGCCTGTGTAGGGGGGAACAGAAAAAAAGTTACATTAAAAAAATGACTCAATTCTGACCACCCTGACAACCAGGTGAAAAGTAAGTTACATACTTTTGCCTTGGCTTTTCCTCCTCCTCCTCTACTTCCTCCTCCTCCTCCTCCTCCTCTTCCTGCTCATCTTCCTCATTTCTTCCCTGCTTTTCATTGAGGTTCAAACCAAGCGAATCCTCTTCCTCCTTCAGCTGTTGCCGCAGCAACGCCACCATCTCCCGGTGCTTTTTGGATTTTTCATGGTTTTTCATACTGTGGAGAAGAAAGGAAAACAATGTCGATGTAAACGCATTAGGAACACAGATTTAAGTGTGTGAATTGTATTAAAGCCCTTTACAGATTTGTAATATTAACAGAATCATTAAAAATAATTACTGATGGTCCTTCAAGGAAAAGTTAAATTAGCTAAAGGAATTATACCCATGGCAATGAATCATGTGTAAACAACGGCAAAGGCAGGTCTTGTCATTCAGGCTCTTCTCCTTTTTTCAGATGCATTGTAAGGAGCAAAAATCCCTTCCCCACCCACAGCAGAAAGGCAAACAGAGTCAGCAACGTCCACACCAGCGGCAATCATGGAGTGGTGAAAATAAAAATGACCACAAGGTTTTAGGCAGTCTGTTTACTACTTCAAATCTTTCCTATAATTTACATCAAACAGTGTGATTTTCTAATGCGGTGCTGAAATCAAAGTGAATACATTTGAGGTTGTGAACACTGAATCACTGCATTTGGAGTCTTTAAACTTTGGCCCCTGTGCTGATTAAATGTCACTAAAATCATTCGTAGCTTAGCGAGGTGAATTAGCATGTAGCGTGGGAGGATACTCACGCTTTATCTGATTTGAAGGATTTGTCACAGGCTGGGCAGTACAGGTCATCATAGTAGTCGATTGTCAGTTCATCTCCGTCAGGCTGGTCTGCATCTGTGAAAGGATATTTATATTTACAGTGGGGAAAAAAGGCTCACAAACACTTCACACAACAACTTCACATAAACATCACTTTTCAATTCAAATCTGTGGAGACTGCTATAAACATCAATGGCTTGCCTAATGGTGTATGCCAAGTACTACCTGCTTGAGATAAATAAAAATTAAAAAATAAAATGTAACCTCACACATAAACTACAGCTGTTTTGCTGTGTCTTCAATGTTTTTTTATTTAGTGAAATAGACCGGAAGAAAACCACAAGATAGTACAACATAATCCCTTAACACAGAAGTATAAATGAATCTCACGTCTCTTACACGCTGTCTCACTAACCTCCTCCCTCTTCACTGTTCTTCTCCCGTGTGTCCATATCCTGCTCTTCTTCCTCACTCTCTGATGCATCTCCAAACTCTTCTCCGTACTGAGCCTCTATCTGCTGCAGCTCCTTCTCGAGTTCAGACATGGCCGCCCAGCTCTGCTCTTTGTATTCCTCTGCCAGTCTTAGAGGGACATAATAGCAATTAGCAACTAGCAAAAAGTAGCAATAGAGGGAAATAAATGTCACATTTACGCAAATATCTATCCACTACTCACTTGGCCTGGCTGAGCTTCTGCTTCCGCCTCAGCTCCTCCACCTTCTTGATCTTCTCAGCGTTCTGCTCCTCCACCAGCTTCCTGTGGGCCTGCACACGTCGGTCACGCTTGCGAACAAAAGCCACTAGTTGTCGCACCAGTTCGTTGCGCTCCTTTCGAGCCTTGTCTCTGGTCTTCTTGTTCTCCTTCTCCATGGCCCTTTTTTCCCAGCGGTTGGAGGCCTGCCTCGTATCATACTCCTCCTTCCAGGCAAAGTTTTTACGGGTGCAGAAGCTCTGCCAGTAGCCGTAAAACACATGTACGACCTGTGATATGGAAACAGAGGCTGTTTAAGTAGATCGTTAAGTTCCTTCTTTACCGGTTTACTATTAATATTTTAGTGTTTATGCTTTTTAGTTTTTGTTTTTACAAAAACTTGCTTACTAATTTAGTCATGTAATTGAATTGTACAAAGAACTCTTACATCATCAATAAAGGAACAACTCAACCTGAAGTGTCTTAAGTGTGGAGCTGGCTTACGGTATCATAATCACTCTGAGAGTCTCCAAAGGGAGGAAACTCCTCCTCGTCTTCCTCGTCCTCCACCCTGCCTTGCTCCATCTCCTCTTTAACAATGGACTCAAAGAGATTCTTGTAAACGGTGTAGAAACCCTGGGGAGAGAAAGTGGATAAAAAAAAAAGAGAGAATACTAAATAATAATGTTCTGAGATGCACGCATAATTTCTGTCATCCCAAAGAACGAAGCAGCCTCCACCAACCTGAACACCAATTGCTGTCGTTGAGGTGGTGGCCTCCAGAGGTTCTGTGCTAAACTTGGTTTGTGGAATTTAGACCAAAAAGTTCTACCTGGGTTTCATGAAATCTCGGGACTATTCCTTGTGTGCTTTAGGTAAACTGGCTGTGTGTTCATGCACACTGAAAAGACTGGATGTCTTTTTTTAAGTGAGGCATAACTTCTAGATTCCCCACAGTCCTGCAGCTGTCATAAATGTTATTGCTTTTTTATCAGTCTTTTGATAATCTCATTCCTCGCTCATCAGTGAGAAGAAAAAGTGTGTGAACCCTTTGGAACAACCGGGATTTCTGCATTAATTGATCATAAAATGTGATATGAGTCACAAGTGTAGACAAACAATGCGCTTCAGCTAATGTCAGACTAACAATTATAAACTTTGTCTTTATTGAACACAACCATTAAACATTCACAGATCTAGTGGAAAAAGTAAGTGAACCCCTTGGATTCAATAACTGTTCAAACCTCCTTTGGCACCAATAACCTCAAACAAGCACTTCCAGTAGCTCCTGATTACACCTGCACAATGTTCAGGAGGAATTATGAACCATTCTTCCTTATAGAACTGCTTCAGCTCAGACATATTCTCAGGATGTCTGGTGTGACCGGCTCTCTGAGTCATTCCACAGCATCTCTACTGGATTAAGGTTTGGGCTCTAGGAGGTAATTCCAAAGGCTTCACTTGCTTTTTCTTGCCAATGTACTTGTACACTCGTCAGACAAGGACAGACTATGTCTATCATTTTGTTGTGTGGTGCCATGAGTCCTGGGGCACTTGGAGCTTTTGGATTCAGGAGACATCCCATCAAATTGTGTTGTATATGTTTTGAGTTTAAGATTCTATTTCTAGGTCATTCATAGGTCAGTCACACTTATCTCATCTCTCTGCGTCTTAACATTTCAGCGATTACAGGGGTATTCATCAAAAGAAACCTTTTGGGGGAAACATTATTAAATTCACTAGCTTTGATGTTTTATGGGACTTTCCCTTACCAAATATCACATGGTAAAATATCTGATGTATCCTCCACAGGGAGTTTGAAAGAAGTTTTATTTTTGGCAGACTAAAATCGTCTTTGTGTTGTCACTTTCCTGGTATGAAGAAGAGGTCTGAAAACATCCTAAAGACCTTGTTGAAGGTCTGATGCAACCGTTTGTTCGTACTGTGTAACATGATCCTCACACACAAGCACAAACACTAACCTTCTCGTCATCTCCATAGCCAGAATAACAGGTGACTGTGAAGTACTGCAGCAGGTCAATGCTGTCATCTTCGTAGTCTCCACTCAGTCCTCCTTTCAGCAGAGCCTCTCTATGATTGTCATACCTGCAGAGACACACATAACCCACACTGCCACAGTCTGCACATAAAACAGTAAGGATCTAATGAGTCATAAAGAGCTTTGCAGTCAAAGTCCTGCTAAAGTTGAGAGATTATTTACACAAATATTACTGAGATGAATTTGAACGCACCAAGCTCTCTCCTGTGGATCACTCAGGACCTCATAAGCTGCCTGAATCAACTTGAACTGCTCCGCCGCATCCTCAGCATTGTCCAAGTTTTTATCTGGAAATATTTAGAAGGAAACCACAGCTATTGTTAGTTAATAACCTTTCTGAAAGCTGTATTGATAACTTTGTAAGGTTTGTGTTAACAGCATCCTAATGTTTATGCAAGGCAGTTTCTTTTAGAGACAGGGCAAGTTTTCAAAAGGTACATTCAGTGACCCAGCGGAGCCAAATTGGATAACTAAAGGCACACAATGCAATCGATATGTGAAGAATTGTTGCAGAGCAGGGCTACATTCATTACAGATAAATCTGTTGATTAATTGTTTTGTCTGTCAGAAGAGAGTAAAAATGCCCATTATAATTTTCCACAGCCCATGTTAATGTCTTCAAATGTCTAATTTTGCTCGTCCAACTTCTGAACATATTCAGTTTACTATCATGTACAACAAAGAAATTCTTACATAAAGGCTTAAAACAATTATTCGATTATGCAAGTTAATTTTCTGTCAATCAACTGATCGTTGCACCTATACAGACAACTACAATTGCAGTGGATGGTATTTTCCTAAGGCAACTTCACTTTCTGGAAATATTATTATAACACCTTTTAGTATAGGGGTGAATTCAGGACTTCATTCAAGTGCAGTAATGACGCTTGAACATCAGAGACACTCCTTGTTTCTACCACAACTTACCTGGATGCCATTTCAATGCTAGTTTACGATAGGCTTTCTTCAAATCATCATCTCCTGCGTCTCGTTTCACACCTAATACTTCATAGTGACACTTCATTGTTAGATAACTGTGAATAGAAACCTGACACTACGATAAATACTTGAAAATTGTTGTCCCAGACGAGGCTAACTTTAGCATGTAGCTAACTGCAGCATATTAGCGACCGGGCAGCATCTCTACTTCATCTTTAAAACAATCCAGACTTCTCAGGTAATAGCGACAATATTGTAATTTTTTGGTATTACATATTCAAATCTGTGCGACGTTCTTTATACTGACTTAACAGCTTCTTATAAGTTACTTGTTGGGACCATATATATATATATACCACGAACAGGAGAGTCGTTGCTGCTACCGCTAAATCTCGCGAGAATTCTTCTTTTCATAATTTTGGCAGATTTGACGCCATAACCGCGTATTGCTGCCCTCTACCGTTGTGAATAGCAAACTCAAAATGCGTTGTTTTTACGAGTCACTAGCTCTAACACACACTTCCAATCTGGTTTCATTGACTCGACTCCATGTTCGATAACTCCTGACTCCAGTTAGCTTTTGTTGATGTCGTTAGGATTTGTTTTGCAACATTGTCAATGATTGGCTGATGGTCAAGAATAATACGATAATTCTCGTTATTATTCGTTTCTACAGCCAGCCTAAACTATTAAAATGTAAATTAACAATCGTTAATGAAATATCGATTAGTGCACTTTGACTACTACAATCTATTTTATTTCCCAGTTTTCAGTGTTGTTCCCGATGTAGTTTGATAGACATGCGCACAAGTGGGTCTCAAGTACAGAAAGTGCGATTGATTATCCCACAGTGCTCTCTAGTGAAGACAGGAAGACTTGCATTCGTGGCTGTAGCTGCCGTTGAGGACACTCAAACACATACATACGTACATTTTTTTGACTCTGTATCAGGGGCTGAGCAATCCGGGGCAGAAGGTGGTGGTAATACAGCTATTACGCTGGTTGCCAACTTCCATTAAAAAGAAGAAGAAAAAGAAGAACAGGAAGACGAATAATCTGCAGTACCACCTCCGCGCCACTAGGGGACCCTCCCTCCTCCTCAGTCCACACGTGTGTTGCTACACGTAGCCTCTAGCAACGCGAGATTTGTGTCAGTGTAGAAACCAAACATGTCGGCTTTCAAGAGAAAACGTGGAGGACGAGGTCCTGTCGATAAAAAGGCAAAGAAAGCAAAAATTGTTGCAGACGGAGGTGAAGCACCAAGGGAAACCGAACGGGAGGAGAAAAATGAAATCACAGTTCCAGCACCGGTTTCGTCGGTAAGTGCTCAGACTTGTTATTAGCCACTGAAGTTGGTTAGCTCCTTAGCTTATTTCACCACTCTACCTGGGTATGTTGTATTTAAGTTACAAAACATTGCACAAACATGGCTACCAAACCTGTAGATTTAGTAAACACACTGTTACTAAAAGTGAAATATAACGTTGGTGTACACATTGGCAGAGAGTATGTCGGTAATACACAATTTGACCAGGAGTATGTGAGTTTACCACCAAAAAACTCACAAAGCCAAAACTAAATCTGATATTTCCTACACGATATTAAACCCGAAGAAGTCGCCCGGGTACAGGGTAAAATCCTTTCACATATAACATTATTTTAATTTGTTCTGAAGTTTTGAAATAAACTCTCTTAAACAGGGCAAATGGACCAACAAGGAAAGAGTTCTCATTTTCTCCTCAAGAGGCATCAACTTCAGAACAAGACACTTGATGCAAGACCTGAGGACCATGATGCCTCATTCAAAAGCAGGTTAGTATCATAGCTCAATCATATAAGATATTATTTCACCCAGAGATATGGAAATATACTGTCATAATAATAATGGTTTTCTTCTGTTTGATAGATACAAAAATGGACAGAAAGGACAAGTTGTTTGTAGTTAATGAGGTGAGTCTGCTGTTTAAACTGTGCCCACTCATACAGTATCGCACGCATTACAGTATAGTTAAAGATCAGCATTGTTTTGCAGGTGTGTGAAATCAAAAACTGCAACAAATGCCTCTTTTTTGAGGCCAAGAAGAAGCAGGACCTCTATATGTGGTAGGTTATTTTTTCTTTGTTACATTCTTTAAACATTAACCTCTAACCTGTTGCAGAACAAATTTAAAGTAAATGCAATAATGTTCTTGTCTTTACAGGGTTTCAAACAGCCCTCATGGACCTTCTGCAAAGTTCCTGGTTCAGAACAGTGAGTTATCTCTCTTACAGTCCTGAAGTCCAGTAGACAACATCTACCTTGTGCCACAGGAAAAACAGAGTTACATTATTGTCTCTTCTACAGTTCATACACTGGCTGAACTCAAAATGACAGGAAACTGCCTCAAAGGATCCAGGCCGCTGCTGTCATTCGATCCGGTGAGTAGCACCTGCCGTCAGTTATTTACCACTTGTATTATTTTTATTGGAAACATACAGTATGTTGGTAATGGGCAGCTGTGTGCCACAAAGTCTTACAATTCCAACCAAAAATGACACCAAATGATTTCACTGATTAGCACAACTGGAGTCACAACTAATTATAATTTAATTATTGATTTGGATTTAGTGTTTGATTTATAACGTCAGAAAACTGAAAAAATGTGATGTCAGCACAAAACCTAAATATATTCAGTATGCAATGATACAAATCAGAATAAAGTGGGAAATCCTCATATTTGAAATGCTGGAGGAAGAAAATGTTTGGCGTTTGCTACATTCAAAATGGTTGCTGATTATTTTCCTGTTGATTGCCTCATTAAAATAATAAACACTTGTTTTCAAGTTTTCAGCATTCAGTGCATATACAACTTAAGAAGACATTTTTATTGATGTCTTTTTGGTATTTGAACAAAAACCTGCACACTCCACTCTTGGTAAATGATTTCCCATCATTCCCATCTCTACTAATTGTTTTCACCCACAGAAATTTGACAAGGAGCCCCAGTATGCTTTACTGAAGGAGCTTTTCATCCAGGTCTGTATACAAGCTGCATGTCAGAAGATATATACATTAATCCTGAAAGCTGAGCAGGTTGTATATCTACCTTTTTACATGCAAGGAAGTTCTCATGATGTTTTCTTGTCATAGACATTTTCCACTCCACGCTACCACCCTAAGAGTCAGCCTTTTGTGGACCACGTCTTCACATTCACCATTGCAGACAACAGGATATGGTTTAGAAACTACCAGGTAATTTTTCATCACACTTGATTATGGGTAATAAAAATGCATTAATTTATACTTTATCGCCTTGAGAAGAAAAATGCATGTTCCAATATGAAGGTTCTGAAAGTTAATGTTCAGTTATTTTTATTTTCTTTCCTTTTGCAATAATTTCTCTGTCCCTTCATTCCATGTTCAGATCATCGAGGAAGATGCCTCTCTAGTGGAGATTGGTCCTCGATTTGTTCTCAACCTAATCAAGATCTTTCAGGGGAGCTTTGGTGGGCCTACGCTGTATGAAAACCCAGGCTTCCAGTCTCCTAACATGGTAAATCCCAGTTCATGCCAGTTGAAATTGTAGACATACTCTCTCTGTCTTTGCTTATCTTGGGAGTGTAATATGCCTAACACCTTAATATGCTACATAGTGTTGGGTTGCATACCCATGTTGAATGTCTTTTTAACAGTAAAATGGGCACAGTTGCTACAGAATGGGGAAATTACTGTGTAGAGTTATACACTTTTTGATTGGTTTAATCACCTCTCTCTTCACACACCTACAGCACCGGCGAGAGATCCGACTTGCAGCAGCAGCCAAAGTGCGTGAGAAGCAGATGGTGAAGGAGATGCAGAAAATGAAGAGGACTGATACGAAGGTGGATTTGGTCAGAGATATTACAGCTGACGTCTTCCTGACACCAGCTGAGGAGAAGCCTGTTCACATTGAAACAGAAGCACCTGAGCCAAAAGTGTCAAAGAAAAAACAAAAACCTTTCAAAAGGCAAAGGATGCAGATGGCACGCAGGTAGCTGGATGGACTGGATGAAGCTGACTGAATGACTTACTGCTGCCATGAGTCAGTTTTTTGTTAGGTTATAATAAAACTTCCTCATTGAAGTATCAGATTTGACAGTCCTAGAGAAAAATCTTAATTATGCTCATGTTGTGTTCTATGTTTGTTGCCATCATTTTTGAATTCATACAATATATATGTTGCTCCCTCATCATAAGAATTGTGTAGGTGGTAGCTGACCATAAAAGTCTCACCTTCTGCAATACTGCAAACAATATTTGCCGATTCTTTTTGATAAAATAACATTTTCCATCAGTGTAAAAAAAACCAAAAAAAAACTTGTTTATTGATTTTGATTGACCACAGTTTTCTATGTCATGGAAATAAAATGATTCAAACTTACTCTCAGCATCATCTGATGTATACTCCAGACAAATGTCATGAAAGCTGTAAACGTACACAACATCATCAGGGACGCATTATAACCAAGTGGCGATACATGTGCAGAGCTCACACACCAGGAGAAAATAGTGCCAGTGTGCCATATCTGCTCCAGAAAGATGATATGAGATATGTTCTGTATGCAGACAAATCCTGGACTACAAGCCATGCAGACTCATCACTTACAGGCAGTGTTCTTATGTTGAGGGGCTTTGGACTCAAAATAGCTAGGTCTCCATAGTAACAAACAACATACAGTAACTACATACAAATAATTTTCCAAATCTATGAAATCATGAACTCAGTATGATAGTGGTCAGACTACACACAGGTATACAAGACCAGGTAGGTGACATTATCTTTCCATAAGTCCAGAGGCAATGGTCCACTCAAATGTGAGTATTTGGAAAATGAGGAACCAGTTCTTTTTTTAAAACAACCTTTCTCGCTATGTCCATTATCCATTATGCCCACTATAAGTCCTGTATTTTTTTCCTGTGTGCACTGCACTGACTGTACTGCCTCCTCTGGCAGACTTTGTCCTCTCATCCTTGCACTCAGTCAAAGCTACTGGCCACTCCTGAAGTTAAGGTGCGTATGTAAAGGGGAATTTAATGAATGCACTGTAATCACTCCACCTCCTCGTCAGGACAACAATAATATTCTACAAAGCAGATCTGTCCATCGTCGTTCCTGACCAGGTACTGCAGAGAGAGGAAGCCCCTGCTGTCTGTCCTCACAGAGACTTTACAGGACAATGCCAGGGCTTTGGTGGATGGCTTCAGCAGGGACATCTTGTACCTGTCAGCAGTCAACAGAGGGGACGGCACAGAATATGGAGGTATAATGATAGGGGATAGTACTCAGTGAGTGATAATACATGTAATGCAACTGTAACACTAAAGCAACTAAACAGGCATTTTTTATAGATATTTTAACAAGGCCCTACACGCCGACACAGGTGTCACTCATTCTGGTTGATTAGACCTCTGCTTAGGCTGGGTGGAGCTATGCTGTGGTATTACAGTGTACACACACCCACACAGTCCTGAGGAGAGGTCTAATCAGGCAAATTAAGTGAAAACACCTGTGGGGTTGAACTATTGTGTGCAGTGATTTGAAAGCTAAAGAGAGAAATCAAAAGTTGAAGGTCATCCACAGGGTTAACGCATGTTTAATTTAATCCAATTTATATATAATTATTTATGAATAGCATGATCTCAGCAGTCATCCCAATCCCATCCCAAGACTGAAGTCCAGTTTGCGGTCATAACAGCATAATGTATTTCTCTGTAGTCTTATTGTGCTGTTTGTGACTGTGCTTACCTGTTGGTTTGTGTCTTGGTGCACCGAAACAGCTCCATCATGTCTGAGTCTTTGGGATAATCATAATGAGCATTTCCAGAGTTCCCAAACGTGGATAACCTGGAAAGAAGAATAAAATCAAAGAAAAAGTTAGTTGAAAATTCATTTCAGAGTCAACATGATCAAATGAAAAAGGCTTTATGCAAGTTTTCTTCCTTATAACACTAAGTAGTTACTTTAATTACTGACAAAAGGTTAAACAATATGTAACGTTGCTTCAGAAAGAAATAGATTAAACAGCAGTGGTAGTATCAGTGTAGTAATATGTGAACCTCACACACTGTATAGATTAATCAGACCAATAATAGACTAGCAATCTTATAACTATAGAACTAGGTGTAGTAGTTGTATCCCTCTTGAAATATTTACTTGATGTAAAAGAGCATAGCTGATGTAGACTAAATATTTTTTTCTCTGTTTGAATACTTTTGACAACACACCTAAAGTATGGCTGGCTAGGGGACATGGTGATCTGTAGCACCTCGCTGGTCATATCCAGTTCAGAGAAGGGTTCTTTCAGACTCTCTGACTGCAGGATCACCTTTGAAAAAGATCCAGAGATACATGAGTAGTCATCAATTCCATGTATCCAATGACTGTTTTCACCTGCTGATACTGTCTAATATATTCCTAATGGATCTGTAAAGTTAAGTCAATTATTGCAATAAACAGAAATGCGTATTGTTGTTCATATATAGCATCTAAAGGAATGGGTTAATATTGGCTTGTTTTTGTAAATCTAAGCACATTTATGAAGATGTATAGTATTCCAGTTTCATCATATGAAACAGATAAAGTTCACCTTGTTTGTGACGTTGGTGCTGCAGAATTCAAAGTCAACTGGCTCTTCAGGTTCTTGTGTGTTGATCTTGCAAACAGTCACCACGCCACCCTCCTCCAGGAACAAGGTCAGAGGGTAACCGTACCCCTTGTAGCACATGCGCAAGGCCGTTGACACCCCTGCAACGTCAGATCAGGAAGATAATGAAAATGTTGAGTCAGGTCTGAGAAGGGTATAAATCCGACTATGGATAAAGAAAATTAACAAATTTAGTCAACAGTTAAAATAGAATTATGTCTCTAATTTTTTGCCCACTTTACAGCCAGGTTTCCTTTATCTTTACCTGGTGCTGTGCTTCCTCCAAAAATATTTAGGCAGTCCAACAGAACAGTGAGGTTGACCTGAAAACCAACCAAATCTTCCTTTATGGTGAACTCTTGGAAGATCTCAGCCTGGAATAAACAGAGTTTGCTATTTATAATATCACAATGAGATACCTCTAACACAACGGTGCAGTTTGGACAAACCAGAACCCTGTCTGCGCACCATGAACATTATTAAAGTTTATTACAAATGCAAATCAAACACACCTGGATGAATGCATTGGCTTGCAGACACTTGGAGTCCTCCACAGTGACCTTCAGGCCATTGGGTGTGGCGCTGAAGATGGCATGGTCTTTGAAGGCGATTGCTTTCAGTATGTTGGAGAGGTTGCGAGCATGGTCCAAACTGGCAACTAAAACGTATTGTTCATCGTCAGCCTGAGACTGGGTGGACAGAGGCATTGTAGCACTGAAATGGAGACACACAGCAAGAATGGTTTGGATAGCACAAGTTCAGCAGGGTAAAAATGTATAGAGCAGATAGTTAACAGATATGTCTCTTTATTACAACTTGGATACCATTTTGATATTTAAGCATCATACCTATGTAGTAGAAAATGCAAGGTTTCCCATCTAGACCATATCAGGTCAGGTCTAGATCAATAACCACTTCATCTGAACCTGTCAAATTTGGATACTGCTTATAATGTAGTTCTGAAAACAAAGAATTGCGATTTCACTGTTTCGTTCCCCAGGAGACCACACCAGACCCGGTCTCACTCAAAAAACCACTGTAGTTAGACTTGTCAAATCTGAGATTTGTGAAACCTGAAAGTGGCCTTAAAACTTTTAGCTGACTTCAGCCTCTCGGGCAGCATATATTCATATATTAATATTACATATAATATTATTTAACTGAAGATTAAACGCTTCACAGAAAAATGATTAATGTAAATTGTACAACAAACGCACTAAACTGTCATTTTACTGTCTGCGATCTATTTCTAGCTGGGCTACATGCTACAGCAGATCACGTACAGTTAAAAAGAATGCAAATAGCCAACTGCCGCTAATTTCAGTGTTATGATCTGTACTATCTAGCGTCTTCGGTGAATAAGAGATTAAAAAACAATGCTAGTGTCCAGCTGTGCTTATGTGCGAGTCACTTACAAAGTTGTAGTTCAGCGACCCACACAGTTGTGTTTTGAAGAAAGGCGCCTCGGTTACTTCCGCCTCTCTCCTCTTCTACGGAAATACGGCTTTGCGCATGTGTGATCACATTCGAGAGATTTCTCAGCGGAGTCCAAAACACATGAGAGAAATCCTGTCTACACCGACACAAAGTGACAGCATTGGTGTTTTGTGATCCACAGAGGTGAGGATTGTTACTCATTTAAAGTCCTTTGGGTAGTAAAATGTTGTCTAGCCTGGAGCTTTATTACAAATCTTCACAGTAGTTGTGTTAACCATCGAGAGACAGCAGGAAGCTAGCCTTAGCTAGCAGCGTGACGACGCTGGCAAAGTGTATTTCTCCAGTCAGTTACATGTTGACAGCTTACGAAATAGTCTCAGACGTCGGTTACCGAGGACAGCTGAAAACACAACAGCTCTTCTGTTTTAATAATTTTCAGGTTCGGGATATTAGTTGGACAGGACAAGCATCATTTTGGGCAAAACAATCAGTCTATTAACCTAGCAAATAATTAGCAGATTACTCCATAATGAAAACAAGAATGAGTTGCATTCCTGATCAATTAAATGGCTACCTTGTTCATTAAAAATAAATAAATAAATAAAAATATGTATATTTTCTTTGTTACAGGTTCTTCACTTCGGACGGCTTACCTCAGCCACAGTCATGGTGTGCATTCCCTGTATTGTGATTCCTGTCCTATTGTGGGTCTACAAGAGGTTCCTGGAGCCTATCCTATATCCCTTCATTTCACCAATTATTAATACATTCTGGACCAAAAAAGCAGTCCAGGAGACTGGCACAAGTGACCAAAAAGTTAGTGAAAAGAGTAATGGGACTCACAAGGTAAAATAATTATTTTTACCATGATATTCTAATAATTAATTTTTTTCACTTTGTTTACTTATTTGTGAAGTGCTGGGTGATAATTTACCATTGTATTTTGAATAACTGTAAGAACTTTGAACTTGAACTTTTTGTTTTATTCAAATGGATGGTGTGGTCTTATGTAATACATAACTCTGGAATCCTTTTAAGTATTTTATATATGATCTTGCATGCATTTGTGATACCATGACATACTGAATATCACTATCATACCAATAGTCTTATTAATATTGTTATATTAATTTCAGCCCTTGGCTAGTGCAAGGATTTCAGATAAATTCTTCAAAATCAATATTTCTACAATTTTCTTTCTTATATGTTTCAGCCGGAAAGCAATGGTGAGGCCACTGCCAATGGATCTACTATAGCAGCAGATAAGAAGACAGACTGACAGCTTTAAATGTTTATAATGCTTATAAAACTGTGTAAATATTCCATTAATATAATATAGATAAACTATGAAATAACTTATCAGTTCTCTTTGAATGGAGTGGTTTTTACAACCTTCCAAAATTGTGTGTGAATTTTTAATTTTTTCATTCAGTAAATTTAATGAATTGGTTATTGTTACGTTTTCCCTGTTAATCATGTCGATATATGCATTTACTTTATTGGATATTCAGTCTTAATGAAATAGTTTTTCTAAGTCAAACTTGCAGTTTAATAACTGAATAAAACAGAACCTTCAAATAAAAAAAAGATGCTCATTTATTACTGCCATACACGCTGTGCTTCCACCTCAACCAGCTCGCTCATTTTCACATTGTGTAGTCACTAACAACTCAATTTTGTTTGTATTTAATGACATTCTAAACAATATAAATTTGATATAAATATTATGTCTCTGTAAAGCTTGTTTGCTGCTGTAACAACAAAATGATTCTCACATCTTTGCTGAAAATCTGTTTTAACCATTTCCTACTGAAATATATTTGACATTAGTGTAGAATTTATTGTACCTCTTTCTGATAAGGCAGCACTTATAAAGAATTTTTTTAAGCTGTTATTAATTACTTTTTTAATGGTTAATAGATAGGTTACTAATGTGTTACAGGTCAGTTACAAGACAATAAGCACTTTTAGGTTGCCAGGTAATGGAAAATGCCCCTTCAGCACGACGCTTTGCCAGCCCTTCATCAAGTCTATAGTTATGAATGCTAGTAAGTCTTCAATAAAGGGTAATGGGTTTCGCATTAGTCACCTATAATCTTAAGTAATCATCAATAAAGGCTTCAACTGCCGTTTCTGCAAAGGTGACATCTCTGTTTACACCTGTATTTGTAAGATATTGCAAGGATTGATTTGGAATATGGGAGGTCTCTCTTTTAACTAATGGTTTTGGTTTATATGTCCACATGATTACTGAACATTATATCTAGAGCTTAAATTATTTTTTACCAAATGATTAAAAGTCAGTGCCCAGCCTCTGTCGCTAATGTTGGAAGACCAGAGTCCTCACTAAGACCAAGACAAAAGTTTTCAGATCTTTACACTAATATTAGTTTATAAAGCACTGAATGATTTAGGGCCACAATACATCTCTGACCTGCTGCTGTGTTATGTACTGTCCAGGCGTCTTAAATAACCTGGGACATCTGCTAACTGTCAGAAAGAATTCAGTTTTTATCCACCACAGACAAACTCGAGGTCTCTGTTCTTTGGAATAGAGGTGTTTTGTTTGCCACTGCTCTTTAGTGAATTAAACATGGGATTATTCATTCATATCTTGGACTATACTGAAGCTGTACCATCACTTTTATTCTCCTGTTTTTATCAATTTTATTAAATTTTTGATAAATATAAAATAAATATTTATGTTAATCTTTTTTATATCACCTTGTGTTTCTTTATGTCTAATGTGTATCTATCTGAATTGCCTTGTTTAAATACTGTAGAAATAAATTTACCTTGCCTGCATAAATTAATTTATCAATCTCCTTTAAATGGGTTTCAGAAGCTTCCCAAATTAATTATTCTTTTCACTTTTTTATTATCACGAATTTATACAATGTGAACGTGTATTCTTGAGTGTATTCACTCCCTATGGAATCGTTTTGCTAAGTTAAAGTTAGAGTTTAATTAATAGATAAAGGAAAATATATTGACTTCCATTCTGACAAATGCCTCCATCGCAACTAGTTTGCAGACTGATCATTTTAAACGTGCATAGATGTTCATATTGATGATATTCAGACAGTATAAATTTATAGTATAAATAGCAGGCTCTGTGAAAAATAAAATGAGTACATCCTGAGGGCGGTAGCAGAATATTTGTAATGACTTCTAGGAGTTTTAAGATAGAACTTCTAAGTATAGATAGAATATTAAAGTTTAGATCTAGATCATCTAGAGTAGGCGCTTAGAATCTATTAGCCCTATTTCTATCTGCAACGTCGCGGACGTAAATACGTCATTACGCAATGGCTGGCGACGTGGAAAACATGGAGGAAAGGAGTATGTAGAGTTAACTTAACAGCCTCAAATTTCACACAATTTCAAGTATTTGCCTTGGTGAGTTACGCTCAATAAACAAACTGGACAAAGCTGCTAATTGATGTAAAAAAAACAGTCGCCTCTTAACAGTCCTGAGAGCCGAGAGAGCAACGGAAACTGCGAGAAGCATTTATGACAGGTAAGCCGAGCGGTCAGCTGATTGCAAACAAGCATTGAACGTTAGCTGCTTTGTGGACAGGGACTTATTAACCACGGGTTGTCTGGACACGCATCTCAATCTTCCATTTACGTAGCTATTATTTCATGCTGATATCAGACTGTGAGTATACCGACTTGACTGTCAAAATAGCCGGGGCACAGAGTATTTCCTGCACTCGAACAGGATGAGCTAGCTAACGTCATGCAAGTTGGTTGACTGAAGCGGCAAATACAGCTAAAGACAAATGAGATAGCACACTGGCAACTTAAGTTTGGTCTGGCAAGGTCTATTCGCCAAAGAAAATAAGAAAATGATAAGAAAATAGCATGTTTTTGCATATGGCATGTACAGTGTAACCCCTTCATAGCTCAGGTTTCTGCCTTTCATGTATAACCATTATCAATATTGTTATAATCATATAATACACGAGAGGCAGAAACTATCCTCCTCTGTGGTTTAACTCTACGTCTACGTGTTTCTAATGTGTTCCAGTTCACTTTAGCAAATGTTGTCTCACAGGCTACACCTGTATACCAAAGGTGTGTCATTTTAAGAAAACAAAACTCAAGTCCTGGTTCCTTATGTGTCATCCTGTTGTGAAGTTGGCCTCTCTCATGAATGAATGTATTGGAATTAATGAAGACAGACTTTGTTTGCTCTTATATAATTGCTGAAACCATTCACTGAATTGGCAGTTTATTGGTTATGCCTAACTAAAACTTATGCTAGTATGTTTGTAGTAGTATGTAGTATGTCTTTCTATCTATCTATTTTTATTTCACCTACCCATACTGATATGAGTAGGGTGGACAAAATATTTCAAACACTCATTAGTATTACACAATACAGTTCAATAGCACCGCAAATTACTTCCTCAAAATTGAACCTAAGGTTGAAACAACACCTCCGAAACAGTTTAAAAAAAAAAAAAAAAAAAAGAACATTATAACCTTCATGAAAGTAGGATTTATTGTAAAGCTAAAATATTAGACTGCATTAGTTGTTGCTAGGGGTACCGAATAAACAGCCTAACTGAGTGCACAAGGATGGGGAGAGATCCATGTTATAAGGTCCAGTGGTAGCATGGCTTCTTGTATTGTAAGAAACTCAGAGGTGAAGTTTACCTGTATTTAGTACCTGTATTTAAGCGAGAAGTCAAACTCAGTGTACCTGGTAAATGAAAAATCTTGTAAGACAATAATGGTTGAAGTGTAGTTATCAAATTGGCTTGGGTATTTTTAGTGCATGTATTTACATTGTTTGTGAAAGCAACAATTGGCAGATGTGCTATGTGTTTGTGTGAATATCTTAATAATTAATCTGGACATCTGAAATGAAAGAAAAATAAGATTAAGGTATGTAAATTACTTCCCAGCATTCCAACATTTATTTGGTGGGGGAATGATTTATGCATTTATCAGAGAGCAGATAGTACAGACAAACAGGAAATGAGGGAAGAGAAATGGGGGAATGACATGCAACAAATAAAGGTCCCTCCCCGACCAGACTCGAACAAAGGAGGCTGTGATTATTTCATCAGTGCCTGAAACCCCTTGGCTACCAGGGCATGTCCTACTACGTATATTTGAATTTGAGTGCAGACAGAGAAACGTAATAGCTTATTTATTAGACATACATAGTTTATCGCATAGATGTTCATTATGTGTGATGGCACCAAAAATCAAAGCCTTTCCTCTGCTCCAGGATTTGGCATATGCCTGGTGAAAAAGCAGTGAAGAGTGGTGAGTCTGGCTGAGTGGAGCCAGTCGAGATGGGAGCCAACACCAGCCAGGTCAGTGACCTGTCTGATAATCCAAGCCTCAAGGCCCTGGTGGGCACAGAGTCCATATCGGAGAATGACCCTTTCTGGAACCAGCTCATCTCCTTCACCTTCATCAGTCCCACCTGCAGGTAAACAAACACATGTGGAAAAATTAAGTTAGATATTTGTCAGATTATTTGCCAGAATGTTGCAGTACAATACTCTCAGACTGCCCCACTATTTGCCATCCTTGTGCCTACAGCAAAGGAACTGCAGAGAGGGTCCAGCTGAAGAGCAGTTAGCAATTAGTGGGGTCACAATTGTTGCAGCTTTACTTATTTCAATCAGTTGATTTATTAATTTAGTTATACAATTGATTTGTTGGTTTTCTGATTTTGTGGAATCCAACTTTAAATAATGATCATTAGTTTTAGGAGTTTATCTGTGGTCCATAGGGGCCGTGGTGGGAAAGATATCCCCTTGAGGTGTTTCTTCCCTTCAATGTTGTGTAGTTGATGTGTGTAAAACAAACATCTACTCAAGAGTGATAGTATGCTATAGCCACAGACACACAACCTTTCCATTTAGAAAGTCCTGCAACATTTCCAAGCTGGATCCAACATTTATGTGTGGACACTAGACAGGATGTTCTCAGAGCTCATCTGATTAATGATCTAACAGGGTTATTGTCTTGACTGGCTGAGAATGGATCGACTAGTTAACATTTAGTTCCTTTGTTAAGAGTGTTGAGAGGAAATGTTACATATTCATCTCGAAAGAGATTGTCAATCATTCACCTCTGTAAAGTTGTTTGCACTTACACACCAACCTTCTCATCTTTCAGTTGATGTATTCATATTACATGTCTTTGACCATCAGTCCATAGAGAATTTATAGCATTTTTGAACAACTCAACAATCTAGTCGCCAATAAATTTTCTGTGAATGCCTTAATCAATGAATCGACCAATTGTTTCAGCTCTAGGAGGAAGAAGTAAGGAATATACTTTATACTTTATGTATCAGTGTGGCTGATGAATAATTATTAAACCAAACGGTTAAAGAAAGGTGACCAATTAAGGAATTATTTACTTTCTAAACGCTGCATGTGTTTGGCTGGACTGCAACAGCAAGGCCAGCCCTATAATCTGGAATGTCCCTGACTGACTGACTGAATGAGTGATAATATTTCTATATTCGATGGATCTGCTGCTTTGCCTTTCCAGTGTCAAACAACTTTGACTTTAGATTTAGTGATTTTTCTGACTCTTTGGTGACGTTGTTTTCATGAAACAGAGAGCAAAACATCTAGTGACTTTTTGAACAAACCTTGGCTCCTTCCCATAAAGGGATCATGGGAGTTGTTCTTCAGTGCTATTTGTACAGGAGGTTTTTATCGGGTGTTGAAAAGCAGTTCCACCCTTCAAAATCAGTGTTTCTCTGACACTGTTTGATCCTTTTAAAATACACTTAATACAATTTAATTGAGTAAATCTAATTGAATTAAAATAAGATAATTATTAAACTATTGTTGTTGTAATAATAACAATAATTGAAATCAAATAAAAATAAAATATAAATTAAAATCAAATAATTATTAAATTATTGGTATTATTATTAATGAATTATTATTAATGTAACATTTAAATTTAATTAGGTTGCGTGAAATTAATTAAACTAAATTGAGTCAACTCAATTAAATTACATTGAATGAAATTAATTAAATTAAATTGATTCAACTTCTGAGCCACCCTGGTTTCCTGGCTGCTCAGGAACTACAGGGAAGTGGAGGAGCTCTTCCAATAGAGAATCTGTTCATGTTAAATGGAAACATTAACTTTTGAATAAAGTGTCAAGGCTCATTTATGCTTCCGTTATGTATGAAAATAGATGCATACGTTTTAAACATTATAACCGTCACTGATCACATACTCCCATGTGTCCTTTACGTTGGGATGGATGTTAAACTACTACTAGAGAGTACCACTCTGAGTCAAAAATTACAGTTTCCGTCCGATCTCCGTCCAGCTGTTCTGTAATAGTTGTCTGTCCCTGTGCCTTGGCGAGGTAACATTATATTATCAACATTTTGGGAAATACACTTATTTGCTGTCATACTGAGAATTAAATGAGAAGATACCCCCTCTAATGTCTGTATGGTAGATATGTAGCTGAGCCAGCAGCGGGTTAACTTAGCTTAGCATAAAGACTGGAAATGGGGGGGGGGGTGGCTTGCCTGGCTCCATCCAAGGGCAACCAAACTTCCAATGCTTACAAGTTTATCTGACTAAGTCTTGGTCAGGGCAGTTAGCGGACAACCATTGCAGACTCCAGCAAGTTATTGCTCCCGGTCAAGAAATAGTCCAGTGCATAACCCCCGTCAAACATTGTGTCACTGGTCAGAGCCAGGCAGCTGTTTCCCTGTTTTCAGTTTGTGTGTTAGGCTGAGCTAACCAGCTATTTATGAGAGTGCTATCAAGGTTCTCATGTAACTCTTGGCAAGAAAGCGAATAAGTATATTTCCCCTAATGTCAAACTATTCATTTAAGGGTCTTAATGTGACCCAGCTGGTCCTGCTAATTTTAGCTCATTGGAAGTTATAAAAAAGTTTTTAATGTTTTTATAAAAAAGTGATAATAGTAATGCCGATCGGGAGAGATTAATGTGTCTTACTATCAAAAATGAGAGGCATTCCCTGTAGCCTACTGCACTTGACAGAGCTTTCCACCCGAAAGGAAACAGATCAAACTCTAATGAAAATGTATAGATGTTATTAGTTTGTTTTAGCCATGAATGTCTCTAACACATCTAATGCTCCATTAAAAATATTTGAAAAAAAGTACTGTACAGTTGTGCAGTACACACTAGCATGTGTCACTAGCAAAAGTCATCTCATTCTGACTTTTAGAGGCATTTGCATGACTTGTCCCTGCTGACCTGTGACACTTGCAAATAACCAGCAATTTGGGTGCCATTATTGTTTGATTAGACTGCAGTTTTGTAGCATGACAGCAGAGGGCAGTTGATACAAGCAACCAGCTCCTCTGATCCATTTTTACTAGCATAACATATTTTTGAAGTATGTTCTCCTTTTTTTTTACCTGTCTTTTTGTTTTTCTTGTCAACAGTGGAGACTCAAAGTTGCTGGAAGAGGCCGTCATCCCCTTGGCCAAGATCCTTAGTATGTTGCCTGTAATATGTGTGTGTGTGTGTGTGTGTGTGTGTGTGTGTGTGTGTGTGTGTGTGTGTGTGTGTGTGTGTGTGTGTGTGTGTGTGTTTGTGTGTGTGTGTGTTTGTGTCTGTATGTGTTGTTTGTTTTTGTTTTTTTTTACTGATCAATACCTTAGTCGATTTGTCCCAGTGAATGTCAGCTTCTCTGGAGTTTAAATGTAGTTGTTTTGATGTCAAACTATCAAATTATGAGGTTTCTGTAGCTCACGTAATGCGCTTGATTAGTTCTTTCCTCCTGTTTTCTTTTCCAAGTTGAAAACAATCCCAGATCGGGGAACTTTGGCGCTCTTGTGAGAATTTTCCTGGGAAGAACCAAAGAACTGAAAATCTCCACAGAATGCCAAGAGTAAGTATGGGAACCTTCAGAAGAGAATGAATTCAGATGACTGTGGGTAATGATAGACCCTGTGCAGGGCAGTTATTGTTTGATCACAGGCAGGCAGGGAATCCCTATTTTTCTAAAGCAGAGAAACACTGAAGTGGTTGTAGTTTCCCATGAGAAAACTGCTGAGGTATAACCATCAACACATGTGGCATTATTCTGCTCTTGCTGCCAAACTCCATTTCCATGGATTGACCCTGCCCACGTTACCAAATACTTCTGGAGGGAACTCTTCAGTCTGTAGTGAACATCATTACAGGTTGGAGTTATTGTTCCCCATCCACTCCTTTTTTTCCCTCATGTTTCATAACAGGTTTTGTCCCAGAATCAAACCTACATTTTCTGTGTGTAACATAATGCAACATAATTGCCATGTGCAAATTTTGCAAATTGTCAATTTGTGGAAATGATTAGACTCCCCCGTGTTGGTGTTTAGTGGTTATGAAACATTACAGCTTGCTCTAGATGGTTCCAATCATTTCTTTTTTTTTCTTCTACATTTCTTTCTCAACAACTTTGTCCTGATTTTATCTTTGTCCTATGTGAATAAACAGCAACTTGTGTAGTATTATAATGGAGAAGTTCACTGTTGCTTGCTGTAGTACAATCTTCCCTGAACTAATGTGTTTTTGATTCTCATTCAAATACACTCCACTGGTTACAGTGTGATATCCTGATGGTTTACTAATTGGCATGAGAAGATTAACAATTTCCTTTCTCCCCTCAGGCCAGTTTGCTGTTTCATTAGGTAAAAATCACAAGGGCATAATTTCAGTCTCTTCTTGCCAAAGTATGAGCAACTCTTGAATATGAATATGTGTAGCAGTTTACATTTGAACCAACATATTACAAAAGAACATACATTGTCAGCCAAGTTTTCCTTCGAAAGAAAGGGCATAAGTGAATATCATGTAGCCAGCTCTGCTCATCTTGCAGAATGCCCCTTTTTCATAGCATTTATTTGTGTCACAGTTCCATGTTTGACCTTGAATGTGATGTTCTTGTTTTGTTTCTCCTCTGCAGTCAGCTGTTTATCTGGCAGGCCCACAACGCACTGTTCATGATTCGCTGCCTGCTCAAGGTGTTCATCAGGGAGATGAGCGAAGAAGAGCTGCACCTGCAGTTCTCCTACCAGGAGAGGGCACCAGGCTCCTGTGGAGGTGAGCTCCATCACAGATTGATTTGGAAAAGGAAGGTGTGTCACAGGGAGACTGAAATGGGGCCACACATTGCATAAAGAAATCTTCTCTTGTTTTGAACAGATGGAGAGCATGTCTGTGAAGGTGCTCAGTCATCTAGGTCATGGTATTTCTAAGGCAGTGCTCTAAGGAGTGTCTCTACACTTTGAACAAAATCCACAACATCTGCTGAGAAATCTTGTGAACATAAAAATAAGTATTTGACTCCCATCAGACTCATAAGGTGTGAGTTATTAAAATGTACTCACAAGGGTCAAATGTGTAACACTTCTCTTCATACCTAAAGAGAGATAAGAAATTGACTTTTTAATTGAGCAAAAATACCCCTGGCTACTGACCTGGATCAGCTGTCTCAGAGAGACTCCGTTAATAAAAGTCTAAATCTGCATCCACTTACTGAACATCATTTTTTGGCCTCAAACTTTAGGCCTTTCTGCGCTGAGTCCCTAAATAAACACTCTGCAAATGTGTGCCCTCTTGATGACCTTGACAAATGTAAATAACATAACTTTTCTTTTTTTTGGTGCTCACTTACAGAGACATTGAAAACACCATCAAAAAGAAAGTGGGGAAAAAAATTATAAAGATTTTCAGCCTCTTCATGTTTATCATTCTGCCATGGCTGTTTCTTTGTTTTATTCCTGTTACCAGTCTTCACTTGCACATGTGAAGTGTGACATTTTCACAAAGACACAAAGTTGTTTGCTCATTTTGCAACATAAACATATGTTTCTGTGATTTACCTGCAAAATGACACAAAGCTTGTTACACCTTGCTGAAAGTGGTAAGGAGAAGAAAATCCAGGGTATCTGCAAGTCTCAAAACATCTTAACAAGCATTGAGTACAGTTTCAGAAACCATGTAATCCCAGTTAGCCAGTTTCTCTTATTGCCCTTCATCTGTTCAGTGAGCATGAAATGGGGGCTGATGGGAAGGATAGAGATAAACAGGGAGCTGCCACATACATCTCATATAATAACTCCCTCACCCCCTTGTGAAGAAACAGGTAGCGAGGACCTCCTTGAGGAGCTGTTGTCCAACCTTGTTCACCTGATCGTTGAAGTGCCCCTGCTGTAAGTATCCTTCTTAGTTTATTTATATATATATATACATATATATATATATATGCTGCATGAGTGTCGTGACCAAGTCTGATGCAACACTGACAAGACATTTACATGATCAGGCTGTTCACACTGTCCACACAGTGATTTAATAACATCTCAGTGCTACTTGTTCCCTTGTTTGACATTATTCTCTGAGCACAATACATAATTGAAAACATCAAGTTCGTGCAGTTTCTCAGCCCATCTTTTTTGTTTGAGTCCCTTGTTTTTACTCATGTTTGTTCATTGTTAATGCGTCTAGGATGTTAGTCACTGAACAGTTAATGAAAAGCAGTTTGTGAGAAGTTTGTATGCGCTTTTCCCTTTGCGTGCTCTGCTCACTCATTCGCTCCTCGCTTCACTAACCAAGAGAATATGAAATCCATTATGGAACATGCCAGACTCTCATGCTGAAACTCTGAGCTGGCAATATGGTGAGCAACGGGCAAAATACAAAGGAAGGGATAAGACTAAAAGAAAGAAATAAAGTGTCAGTTGTGTAGCGGAAGAGAAAAGGCTTGAAGTGAAAGTTGGATTAGGAGCATTGCCAATGAGTGGGAGAAGAGGGAAGATGCAGTTCTGTCTGAAAAATTGTATCAGCCTTAACTCTCATGGGACGGTGTGCACGCTAACACAGTCTGAGTGAATATTGCAGCGTGTTTACTTATCAATGGGCGAATTATCCACTGCCTGCCACTCAGTCTGACACGGAGACAAAGACATAGTATGTACGTCTCTGTAGAGAAAACCTCCTCTGCAGTGTCAAGACAAGTTCACAGAAACATGACTGACAATTGCTATTTCCTTGACGCAGCATCTTCCACTTTTCCTCTCTTTTCCCTTGTCTTTATTGTGTCCCTCTTGACGTCCTCCTCTTCTAGTCTACCAATCTCTTCTACTTTCTCGCGTTTCCTCCCTGCTTCTCTTCTGTTGTCTCCGGACATCAAACCCTGGCTCTTGTGTAAATGCATTCAGCATTCCAACATTATTCATTGTTCCAAGCTTCAAGACTCTCCCTGTTTTTCTTCCCTCCACCACTTTGTGGCCGTCGGCCCATTTCCTCTGTACGTGCTCCTGGTTTGGATGGGAATCTTACCATTCTTTTAGTATAGATTACCCAAATCCCTAACAGGCCTCTGCACCTTTTGCGATTTAATTTTACAAGAAACATAGATGTCAGTAGTTTTTTATACTTTTTTTTCCCCCAGGGCATGTTGATATTCAAATCACAGTTGGTCCCTATTTTTTTTTCCACACATACTGTGAGAAACTGTTTCTCTAATGAATTAAAAACATTGTTTATATTGTGCAAGATAAATGAAATACCATAGATTTAGGCATACGTCTAGGCAATATAATTTAAGCCTATTTTCAAGACTTTGCTACTGTATGAGGGTTTTTTTTACTTTTATAAGATTATTCAAGCCTTGACATGCAGCTCTTATTAACTGGTTAAATTGAAGTTAAGGTTTAGTTCAGATTAATAGTAAAGACATTTACTTTCCATGGCAACATATGTCTATGTATTTAGCTGTATCTTTGTCACAGGTAATTATTCTGCTGATACAGAAAAGGGCTGAAACAATTTGTCAATTCACTGATTAGTCAAATGAAAAATGAATCACCAATTCTAATCATTTATGAATTGTCTTGATTCACCTGCTCACTCACCATCCTCTCAAGTGGGAATAATTTCAGGTTATTGTCAGCTTCTGTTATTGCAAACACAATATTTTTGAACTGTTTTTGGATCAACCTGGGCTTCGGGAAATTGTGAAAGGCATTTTTCACTTTTATCTGACATTTTATCAACTAAATTATTAATCAAAGATAATCAGCAGATTAAGCAACATTGACACTATTCATTGATGCCATTGATCTTTAATTTATGTTCATCTGTGTAGTAAACCGCCATTCTTCAGTAAGAGACATAATTGGCACTCTGTGTTTAAAGGCGAAAGGAAATTGTTCTTGACCCACGCTTTCAGTCACTTCAGTGAAAGCTGTGTGCGTACGTGTTTATGTGCCAGGAAGCAGGTAACAGTTAAAGTCCCCCTCCCCCACTCGAAAATATGTTTTTCTCATCATTACTTCACTCGGATGTTTGACGTTCACTGTTAGTGCAGAGTTTGATATTAGAAGTTCAAGCTGTTTTCACAGTCATATTCTGACCTTTATGATATATGTGTATGATACATACTTAAGAGCATGATTTTCTGACACAACTATTTTGGAAACTCATTGTAGTCCAGTATGTAACTTATATAAGTGCGATGATTCCTCCAGGTCATAAACACTGAGAATAGATTTTTCAGTGAAGTGGAAGACATCTTGTGTCCAGCTGTTAAAACTTTTTAAATGAAAATATTTGAATAATTATATATTCTGTACTTTCTCATGGAAGGAAGAGGAGCAGATGTGATTTGAAGAATTTATAATGAGATTTTTCTGAACAAAAAGAAAGAAAAGAGTAGTAGTAGAAACATTTTTCCAAGCAGACCTTTTTTAAAAATACATCTGAAGGAGATCTTTAAGTTAAACAAACATGCATCACTGGAATGATGCATATATTTTTTGGGGGGGGGGCATTTTTGCCTTATTTTTGTAGAAGACTGAGATAGACAGGAAAGTCAGGGAGAGAGACTGAGGGGATGACATGCAGCAAAGGGCCATGGTTCAAACCCATGGCCGCTTAGGTCAGGTCAGGACTAAGACCATGTGGTACGCGCTCTACCAGGTGCATCTGAGGCGCCCACTGGAATGATATTCTTACGTAGCACTGCCACTTTCCACTTGGTAATCACATTATCTCAGTATCGCTTTTATAATATGATGTCAGTGTACACAACATTAAAGGTGAGATATAGCTGTGATAACACAGCTACATATAATCTGCTTGTCAAAATATAATAAAGTCATAAAGAGGTGATATTCTGATATTAGAGCGTAGGCATTTTTATCCATGATTATCCCCTGATAGCATAGATAACAATGAAATAGTGATATAAGAGATGATTCATTCATTCATTCATTAACTCTACTTGAATCTATCTGTCCCTGCAGTGACATCACCTACAGCATCCTGTTTGAAGCAGTGACCACGCTGCTGGTATTCTTCTCCTATCAGCTCTTCCACAAAGACATCCTTCGAGATGGAATAATCTACCAGCACATCATGAAGGGGAGATGGTAGGAAAACACACAAGTGCATAGTCCACTGAGGACCACCACTGAAATAATATAATGCACCAAATGGTAACAGTAACTATTGAAACTACATGGCTCACTTACTCCCTACAACCCATCTTAACTCTAACCTTAACCCAAAAACCAAGTCTGTATGAAGATGGAAGTATAAGAAAGTTACTCTCCCATGCCCTAGTACCTGTGTTGTCCATTGTCTGTGGATGCAGGCCCGGATAATTTTAGATGCTCTGTGCTTCCAGACAATATCATCATGTTCCAAACAATGTCTTCATGTTTCATTCAATTGATACTAAAAGGAGAAAAAGAATCAAGTCTAGCCAACCAAGACATTTGTCTCCACTGCGACCTTGTAGTCTGTGAATCTGGGCGAGTCTGGTTTTTAAATGATAACAATAACTTAAAACTGCAAACGTAAAATGCAAAAGTAAAATGCGGTGATAAGATAACTTACTGAATGCTAATAAAAGGAGAAGCAAAGTGTTGCTAAACTTCTGATGCTGACCTGTACTTTGAGCCAGTTTGAACCCAATTTACCTTCACTGTTATCATGAATATGAATAAATGGAGATAAATGCTGTACCACTGAATGCATTTTGAAGTGTAGTAGTGCAGTTTAAAGAGGTGGGCAGACGGTGGAAGTAATTTTCTTGTAGGGCTCTCAGATCATAAGAGCCAAACGAGAGCACTTTGGATTAATTGCCACTGAGCTGAAGAAAGGCTTCCAAGTAGCTGATGTTGGCAAAACAGATTAGAAGTCTATCTAAAATGATTTTACCATTTGGTCTGTCAAGTAAGCAAAAAGCTGTATGTGAGTCCAAAAACAGTGATGTTTGATGTTGTTCACAACCAATTACAGCTTAGAGTGGACTGTGGGCTAAGGATCTTCTTGATAACAGTGTATTGAAACTTGTTTGGAGTTGGCTTTTTTTTAAATTCCATCCCTGCCTTTCCTTTTGCCTCTCCAGTTTGTGTTTAACCAGTCGACTGGTGAAGACCCTGCTCTATAACTTCATCAGGCAGGAGAAGTGTCCACCTCCAGCAACCCACATCTTTGAGCCGAAAGCAGAGGGGGGCCTGCTTTATGGCCTGGCATCAGGGGTGGCAAGTACGAGTACACAAATCCTCACACAAATTAAACACAATGAAACAACAACAATGACGCAAATTGAAAATACAGTTTTTTTTTTTTTTTTTTACAATCTCGATAATGATGATAATAATAATTTCGGCAATCATTTGTTTCAATTCTGAACATTTTACTCACTGACTTCATTGCTGAGCTCTTGGGGTGCAAGTAGACAGATCCCCAGCTTTTATTTGTGTTTTTAAAGGTATGTCAGTTTTCCACATTGAAGTGTCTAACAATAACTACTCCTACGTTTTACGTTTTGTTGGGTTGTGTACTTGCATTAAAAATGTATGTTTCTAGCTATTTTCAAACTTATAGAAATCTGTAATTTTAATGAAGGTAACTGGTTGTCTGTCAACTGCATCAGTTCCCCTTTGTTCATGTGTCAGTATTGTGAGTGTCTGCCAGAAGGGTCGAAATGTAAAATGTATATGTAAAATGTGTTTTTATTCAGCTATAAGCTGCATTTTTAGGATACATGTTTTAGATCTTGGTTGTTTTTAACTATATATTTTTATCGCATGAAAGATTTTAGTCTGGATCTTAAGTTATCCGAGAACCAAGCTGAGCAAACGTCAGGGTTATTACCGATTTTGATCACTTGTTCCGTTTGTTTTGGGGAGAAGGAGACCTGTTGATAATTCGGCTCCCACTAAAAACTTCTTGAACAATTGATACTGAAGGAATACTAGCTGGGAGAAGCTGATTGCAGTGATGGCAATGGTGGTGAAGACAACAACTCCCACGCTACTTCACAACGTCACCAAACCATCAAATTACATATTGTGCTTTTAAGCTGTCGTGTAAAAATTTTTCTCATAAATGATAGGATTGAGATCAGAATTACAAAAATAAGAGCCAGACTGTAAAAAAAGAATTGAGAGTGAGAGTTATTTTCCTTTTTCCTTGGAACCAAAGAGTGAGAAATATGTTTAAACTGAGAAATGAAAGTGTGAGCCATGCTGACAGCCAATGGCAGCGTAGATGAAAGTGATGAGTCAAGAAAGAACACAGTGTATGTGTGTATTAGACTGGCACTATGCTCTGTGTGTGTGTGTGAGAGTGTGTGAGTGTGTTGAATGCATGTTTGTTTGAGTGTGAGAATAGGGCTGGGTTTCCCCTGCAGATAAATGCTCTTTGTCGGTTGTTGGTGGCAGATTCCTATCAGTGAGCCATCAGCATTCAACCCAGCCTGTCTGTCTGTGGTCAGTGATCGGCCCGATGAGTTATGGTGCCCTGTCCTGTTCCGTAATCCCCTAGAGCCTGTCTGTCTGCAGCCGCCTCCCTTATACACACACACGCAGACCAACAAAGACACAAGCTCTCTTATACTCAGAGCTCAGAAACAACACTTGTTTTCTTTCTCTGTCTCGTGCACTCATTTGTGCACGGCCATTTGGGATTGACAGAGTACACAAACAAGTACATTTCACGGGTATGCACGGGTGTTGTTTTGTAGTAACAGTAAATATGAGGTGAATTTCTTGAGCTTTGCAGCATGAGCAAATATTAAGGTAGTTAAAGGGGAATTCCACCAGTTTTTCACATAAAGGTCAGTTTACCCGTCATGGTTAATACTACTCAGCCTGTAGAAACAATTGTTAAATGTCCTTGGTGGCGAAAGAGCAGCTTTGTCAAGTCTGAAAAATAATCCTCCTGATTTCATCAGGGTTATCTCAGCAGAGAGCCTTGCAGAAAAGCCAGTGTTACAAACTGGGCATTTAGCCGTCTCTGAAAATCTTAACAAAAAGGACGCAGCATTTTTGGAGCCTGATGCATACCAGGGAATAAAGGTCAGAATATCTCAACCAAGTTCAGCTTTAATTTTGAGCAGCCTATCTCTTGTGAGTCTCCCAACAAAATCACTGGAATACCACTTTAAAGGAGCATGTTTTAGCTCATTTACAACAAATCACTCCCAAATTATTATGCATCCATTGGTTTCCATCCATTTTCTCTTCAGTATGAAAATTAGTTCTGTGATACATGAAGTCTACCTTAACTGTTTTAAATTATTTTCAGGCCGTACAGAAATGGATGAAACCAATGGGTTCCCAGAGCTGTAGGAAAAATACACCATAAAATCTAAAGTCTTCTTCCGTTGAGAAATCAACAGCAAAAATGTACAATTTGTAGATCTGGAAACTAAACTTGCAAACTAACTCTCTGAAGTCTTTAAATCACACACAGTGCTCTGAATAGACAGGGTACTACTTTACATTCCTTCATTTTCGTTGAGAAATACCCGGTTCTCATGTTAGTAGCATTTAAAATCACTCATGTCTACACATTCACATTCACAGACGGGCTGGATTTTCCCCGGAACCAAACACCGGTTGTTGGCAAAGCAAAGCAGTGCTTGATTTCTGTCGCCATTTTAATGTCTGGGGAGATAGGATGTCTCTTCCTGTCTTGTTTTTACACACTCTGCTATCTGAGTCTGAGTGAGCATCTGCAGGGGGATTATCACCCAGACTGGCAACTCAGAACTTTGGACTTTGGACTCCTCTCCTCTCCTCTCCTCTCCTCTCCTCTCCCCACAAAATTGCCTCTAATGAAAATGTTTAACTCTCATGCACACAGTAATAGTTGAGCAGGCCTTCCTCTTACAGACACACATTTCCCATTCGCATAGGGAACTTCTATAACTTGGATATTAGTGGCGGCAGTTTGATTTTTGGGATATGTTTTTATCATGATTATAATAGTTGTTACAAAATCATTCTAAGTCTGGAATGTTCTCATATGTTGTATATGTTTATGTTAGAAGGGTTTTGGATTGGGTTTGGATAAAAGCGCTTTGAGAATGTATATTTAGATTTTTGTGAGATTATCAGAAGAGTGTTTATTTATTGTCTGTACAGCATGTTTCCCCATGTGCATTTTTGGATAATCATCACGAGTTTGGTGGACTTGTGTGTGTGTGTGTGTGTGCGCGCGTGCGTGCGTGCGTGTGTGTGTATCTGCGTGCTTGGCTAAGGCATTGGCCTGAAGCCCTGATGTCATATTTCATTCTGTTATGCAAGTAAATAAGTAAGTAGCACATTCTGTCTGTCTCTGTTCACTAGGCGTCCACATCTCTGTCTGAACTGAAGCGTATATTCTCAGCTGGAATCATTTCCCACCTCAGCTCCCTTCTCTATTGTGTCCACAAGCCTCTGAGGTCCTGACATGTTAAAGTGAATGTTAGAGGTGGCACAGCTGAAATGGAAAAGCAAATGTTTAAACTAGTACACAGAGATTTAATCTCTTTGCAGGGCATTGCTGACAATCCTGGTCTGTCTGGATTTTGTACCGACATTCACGTTCCCCAGAAGATGAATCTTACCATTGTCCTGGGCTACTTAGCAAATCTATGCTAATGCTAAACTTAGATGGTGAGCATGGTAAGCATTACTTGGTTAGCATTAGCATGTTAGCATTGTTATTGTGAGCATTTAGCTCAAAGCACTGTCTTTCCAGAGTCACAGAAGTGTTAGCATTGCTGTGGACTTTTATCTTGTTTTTTTTTACCCTTGATGGACTTTTTTCCCAGGTGTCATGTTTAAAATTAACCAGTAGAGAAAGGCAGTCTCTGCTTCTGTTATAAGAGAATTATGCTATATTAATGATTTTATGTGTTCTGGATGTCATTTTGAAGTAGGCCCAGTTAAACTTAGCCTATACTTAACATTTTAGTGACGTATAGTATAATCACAAAGGAATCAACCTTTGTGTTACAGAGTTTTTCTGTTTTCTGATAGTCATTGAATGTCTTGCTACATTTGGCAGCTGCATGGAGCGAATTACATTCCTCAAATATTGAGGGACACCATCTTAATTCAGACTGAAATTAAGAACTACTGCAGCATTGTTTAAGCAAAGTTGACCAATAATATTCCCGCAATCAGCAGTCTACTAACAGCGACGTATTTATGTACATCACTAGAGCTTGTGTGTGTTTGATAATACCCATGATGTGAATTCATATTTGCTAAGGGGTCAGGGTCTTGTGAAGTGCATGTCGAGGGGCAGATGTGGATTTAGAAGAGCCAGATTTTCAGCCTGTGTTATATTTTGGTTTGAATATAGAAATTGACTTAGTGCCAGCAGTAATGTCTGTGATGGTGGTGGTCATTATGTAAGACCAATGTAATTTGGACAACACAGCCTTCTATCCGAAAGCCAAGGCTTAGTTAGAAGTCAAAAGCTCATGTTCTGTTGCAGAAACTCTTAATTTGGGCTGTTTTTGTACCTGTTTGATCGATTTTCATAAACATCTGTTTGTGTGTGTATATATTTTAGGAAGACCTGTAGAGATTCGTAGGTCATGAAGCGTTTTCAGAGAAGAAAAGATCATCTTCACAGGCTGCTGATGTGGATACAGACTCGTACTCAAGTAAAGACTTTGTGGCTGCAGTTGTGTTGCTTGTCTCACAGTAGGATGCTTTCACTGCCCCCGAGTCCTGAAACCCAGATTCTGATTTCAGCGTGCCAGCCACTGTGTCCGTGTGTGACCTTCTCTTTTCCTCACTTTCCCCTTCCCTTTCCTCCTCTTCATGTCCTCCTCCTCTTTTTCCACTCGGCGGCCGGCCAGGGCCGGAGCAGCCTAAGCAGTGTAGCATTATTGGGTTTATGTGGTGGGCAGGCAGACAGGCAGAGGGAACTGAGCCAGACGGATAACAAACAGCACCCACTAAGGTAAAACAGAGCTCTGTGAATGTGTGTGTGAGAGAGAGAGTGTGTGCGTGTGTGTGTGTGCGTGTATACACGAGAGTGCAGGAAATGTGGCTGCCAGACCGGGCCCTCTGACACTGTTGGGCTAGTCACTGTGGTGCCAGTGATGAGATGTACAGGGCTCCGTCACAACTTGGCCCTCTCTCTCTCTCTCTAGATCTTGTTTTCTCTCACACTCACGTCTCTTTCTGGCCAATTGGAGGAAAGAAGAGTATCATGTTTGGAGCAAGAGAGACAGACTGACCAGTGCACATGATGTCATTTCTCTCTTGGGGTTTTCTTTTTATTGTGAAGGCAATTTGTTGATGCCCTTTCATTCAAATATAAACAAATTCCTTCTTGTCTTTACAGGAATTGTGTACACAGTTATACTTATACTGACGTTCAGCGTTGGAGTAACTTTTTACTAGTCATCAGTGAATTTAGAGGCGATCCAACATATAAATCATGGATGTTACTAAGATTTTAAACAGTCACAAGTTGATTAAAAGAAGCTCTAGGGCAGAGAACGGAGAAAAAGTACATGAAAAGCCTTTATTTTGTCATACATAATGGTTTTAAAAGTTTAACCACTCTTAATCTCACAGGATCTTCATCAGTCACAGGCTGTTCCTTTGTTCTGTCTTCTTCCTTTCCCATCGCTAAAGGGAGAAGACGATGGGATGTGACCTCCCATTTTCTCCTTGAGTTAATTTTCCTATAGAGTAGGAGGTCTTTGTACATGAAGCATGTCACCCCTCTAATGTTTTAAACTAATGTGTCCTTGTTCACTTGACTAAAATCTTTTCTGGTTCAGTAACCACATAAACAGATGATGCTAGTGCGTCGTAGTTGGGTGGATCAGTATGACTTTTATGACATTACTCTTACATGAAGGAGGGAACGTGTAAATGCAGCCAGAGAATTGTTCTGCTCCTCCAACTTTTGCCACTAGATGGCAACAAATCTACTTGGCTACTTCTCAAATTCAGTGGCTGGATCAGTGAGGACCTACAACACACTCACACTCCTCCTGCCTCCCACTAAAGCTTGTGTCCATGTATTCTGTGTGGCTAGACGTGGAGGAGCCAGAGGCTGTCATCTGTGTACCTTGGTGTTCATGCTTCTCGTGCTTCTCATGACGCCTGAGAGCACCAGCACTTCAGTTACTCCGCAGGAAATTCAGCTCTCTCTCCCTCTCATCCCCCAACAAGAAAAACGAAGTCCGCTCCAGTTGGCCAGTAGTTCCAGTTTCTCTTTGTTCTCTGGCGCCGTCTATGTTGTTTCAAATTTCAGGTGCTGCAAACGATCATGCACGACTCCATTGTGCATTTTGGCCCTGATTACATCAGTCTGACTGCACATTCTGTTTTGCATTCATTTCCCTATGAAGCGTAAATCAGTTTTAAGATTGAGGCGTTGCAAGATGTGAGAATACCTTTTAGTGCTTTCTATAAAAAGGTTGACATACAGAACCTCTCTGCTCTTCACTACTGGATTTAGCACACTACTGCAACTACACACTACTGGATTTTCCAAAGATTGCCCCTTTGTTGTACTGAAATGGAGAGCTGCAGGTGAAATCTCAGACCAGTCTTGAAACTATCTTTGCTGAAGTGTAACCTAGGGAACACCGGGACAGGTGTGTTAGAGGACGATTATTTTCCTCTAGCGAACTAAAAAATTGAATACAAATATAAATACAAAAGCTTAATATAACCAATTTATTGCTAGAAAAATGACCAAAATGAGAGAAATGACACGAACCCACCATCATCACAAATAAAAGTAATAAATAAATGATGCAAAGGAACAAAAGTGTAGTTGAGTGTATATTTTTATCTGTGTGGGTTGACCTGTCTGTCTTTCCGATCTCCAGGTGGGCTGTGGAGTGTCTTCACATTGGGTGGAGCTGGCAGCAAAGCAGGGATAGACCAAGAACACAACCCTTTACCTTTGTCTAATCAGAGCCTTCTGTTACTGCTGGTCCTTGCCAATCTGACAGATGGACCCGGCTGGCCCAACCCCTACCGCCAAGCTATTACTTGTTTCAGAAACACACAAGGTAGATACATTTACGGTCCACAGTTTTTCATATACTGTCTATGACGTGTACCTGAGGTTAATAAAGAAATGTAATAATAATCCTAATGATATTTACCTCTGCCCATGCAGACACTTCGTCGCTGCCCGTTGAGCAACCTCACACTTTCCAGATCAATTTCAACAGTCTATACACAGCGTTGTGCGAGCAGCAGCGCTCTGACCAGGCCACACTACTACTGTACACATTGCTTCACCAGAATGCCAACATGAGGACATACATGCTCTCCAGAACTGACATGGACAATCTGGTGAGTAGGATGGGACTGAAGACACTTTAATGTTGTTGTTACTTTACAGAGAGTTGTACACAGATCCATGCACATTCATTATTCCTATCTAAATCTGACTTTTTTGGGTCATTTTTTAGCAAGATGGATTCAAACAACTCTTTTAGAAATGTGTCAAAGTGTGCTCCTTAACAAAGCACATTATGCAGTTCTTCCTTACACACATGGATATGGCCAAGAAATCGTTTCATCTAGGGCCAGTGCTATGGCTCAGTAAATAGCGAGGATGTATGCAGTGGCAGCTGGTGCTATTCTGTCCATGTGGGACTGTGCCAGTTATTCCTTACAGCCGAATGAATGTACTGAGGTATTTAGTGAATGAAAATCAATCTGCAGCTCAGCATGTCAGATGGTATCACATACAGTATGAAATTGGTGGACAGTCACAAATGAGGCTCCTTCACACAGTGCAACCAAAAATAAGTTGGTATTATTGGATAGGAAGAGGAAATAGGAGTTAAAATAGAGTATACAGTGGGGTCCAGAAGTATGAGACCACTTTCCCATTCACTGGTATTTGTTAAGCCTTTGTAACCGGTTTAAAAAGAGATGTGAGGTCACAGCATCTAAACTAATTGCAACAGAAAACCACACATCCATGATAATAGCCAAACATGTGCAGACAATGACCTTAATTTACAGTCACATTTTGAAACTGCAGGTCTATTACATTTCTTTACTTTTGATATCAGCATGACCTTTCTGTGTAACTCTGTAGTTATGGCTGCTATGATAAAATGCCATCATTAGCACATCTAGCTTGAGCCTATTATATCTGTGTGTGTGTGGATGTGTGTGTGTGGGGATATGTGTGTGTGTGGGGATGTGTGTGGATGTGGGGGGGCTACTAATGAGTCTAGTCACTTTCTCTGCTGAACAATAAAGCACTGCTGCACAACAGCGTAATGAGCTAACACTCACTATGCTAGCTACTAACTGCTTTAACTCTGACAGTATGAAACTTTTTGCACTCTTTAGGTAGCCGATCACTTTTTTTCTCTTTTCTGCTCATTTCTATCTTTATAGTTTAGAAACCATCTATGATTGAATCCATGACTTTCAAAAGAAGTAAATAATGTCAATCTTGTCTTCTCAACTAACATGTGCAGTACTGCATTTTTGTCTCTTTTACTAGGTGCTATGTTAGCACCACTTAACATAGTAATGATAATAATTAGATTTTATACATTTTAATAAATGTTTTGATACATTTTTGATTGTGTTTACCTTATGATATGGCATCAGGTGCAAAAAGTGATGTTTACATTTTACATCCAATGTTCTATTTGTTTGTATTTGATTTTATATATATATATATATATATATATATATATAAAAAAACAGGTTTAGTCAATGTAATTTCTGAGAAATATGCTCAGCCCTTTGTCCTATTCTCTCCTCCTCTTCCTCTCAGGTGTTGCCCATCCTTGAGATCCTTTACCATGTAGAGGATAGAAATTCTCATCACGTCTACATGGCCCTCATTATTCTCCTCATTCTCACAGAGGATGATGCCTTCAATCGCTCCATCCATGAGGTGGTGGGTAGACTCGGTTAAACACACACAGGAATTACCACTGAAACCATCCACTCCCTGCACTTGCTGGGATAATCGTACATTTTTTCCTCATTCCCGTTTGTGACTCATTTCTGTGTCTCTCCCTCTTGTTTCAGGTATTGAAGAACATCTCATGGTACACAGAGAGGTCATTGACAGAGATCTCACTTGGCAGTCTGCTCATCCTGGTGGTCATCCGCACCATCCAGTTTAACATGACCCGTACAAGGGTAAGATGAACACATTCACACACACTCTCACACTTGCAAACATAACATGCAATGAGAAATCCATCAGCTGCAACCGCATGTACCGGTGCAAATAGCAATATATTACATCAAGGAGTAACATTCACCAACAGCATTTGTCATGATGGAACTGTAAAGATTGAAATAAACACAAAGTAGTTTGCAATTTAACAGTAACATCATTGTTGTGTGCATCCTCCTCAGGATAAATACCTCCATACCAACTGTCTGGCTGCACTTGCCAACATGTCAGCCCAATTTCGATGTCTGCACCAGTACGCTGCCCAGCGCATTATCAGGTGAGAATAGAACAAAGGATGATAAATTAACTGGTTGCCCCTCCTCTTCTATCCATTAATTTTCTATACAGCCTATTCCAGTTCCCATCTTAATTTATTATTATGGAGAAAATTAGAGTTAGCTTAAAATAAAAGGCAAGGTGTCAAATACTGGGGTTTGGCATTAAAATGTCTTATATTTGGTGGTTTTAATTAGCATTTGGATCTTGATTTTTATATTTTTGACAACCTCTTATATGGACGATTTATCATGATATCAATAAATATCGTGATATAATAAATTGAGAAACTGTTAATTGATAAGATAACCAGAAACTAATGTCTGTTTTTGGTTAATCCAGTGAATGAAATGCCTGACAAATGAAAATACTTCAATACATTAATGCAAAACATGTATAAAAGTCCAATATTACCACAAAACAGTCCCCGCATTGATTTTCAACATTTCCTGCAATGTTTTTAATTCACTCATAGATATAAAGGGAATAGCCACCACATTTTGAATGGCATGGCAAAACCTCTGACAGCAGAGGAATTGGCTCTCAGTATATATCGTCTACCAGCTCTTAACTGTGCTGAATATGCTTCTTTTCTGGCTGACAGTTTAAATAAAAGAAAACGAGTGTGCATTCAAGAGAGAGAACCTGGATGCTCAACCTCAAAAATCTATATCAGTTAAAGCAGAAAAAGGTACCACAGCATCAAAGCAGTCAGAGTTTCATGTTTCAGCCAGAGGCTCTTCCTCAGAGCATGAATGTGAATAAAGTCTGCCCAAACCACAGGAAATGTGATGACGATCTGACATTTTTGAAGTTTCATACACTGAAACCAACAGCATCGGTACTGTGTATCACACTTAGCTGGTGTCTGTTCAAACTTAATTGCAGCTTCGTGTAAGCTGTGGCCCTCAGAACAATTATCTGCACCAGATTTTAATAAAAGCATCTGTGTGAGACAGAGAAGCCAGTGGAGAGACAGAAATTGCCAAAACACAAGGAATGGAAAGTCTTAATTCACACACAAACATGCTCATTCATTTTAATGATTCTTGTTGAATCAGCAGAAAATATTTATCACTATAGTAACGTGACAGTGGCTGCAGCAGAAGAAATGACTAAGAAATGAAATATTGAGAGGGTGCAGTGCCTGTGTAGAAAAAAAACATTATGTAACATGAGAGAATTGAGGGAAACAGTTTGGCCTACAGGGAGACGGAAGACTTGAGAGGACAAGGTCCAAACCACACACACACACGTGCACACACACAGACATATCAAGTCATTCATGCCTGTTTGTTAACTCCAGGCACACGGGAAGGAATGTTTCCTTCCCCAAAGACATGCACACATTCACGTGCACTCCGGGATCCTCTTATCTCACCGCCTGTGTCCCTCTCCATATCTGTGACTCTCTGGTGTTTTGAGTCAGAGAGGAACTCTGTCTGTGAACGTGCACGTCTGTCCTGCAGTGATGTAGAGCAACTGACTCCATGTCTGATGATAATGATAATGATGATGACTATGATGGCCTGGGCTGGGCTAAACTGGTTGGCTGGCTGCTAGATAAAGGGAAACTTCCTGCCAGGAATTTCCACATCTCAGCCAGACACGGCTGAACTCTGCTCCTCAATTGACTCTATGAGAATCACGGCTGCTGCTGTTTATTTACAGGGAGCAGTGGGTGGATTCGCCCCAACTACTGCCCGCCATCTTTCCTTATTATTTTCTATTCATCCTTTCTCTCTATCTATATTGCCTTTTGGCCGCATTGTTCCTCCCTCTTTTGCATCTGCATCCATATCCAGTCTCCTTTGTCACCACACATGCTCACATGTCCCTTCATTCACTGATTACTTCGCCTGCAAACTCAACAGACAGAGTTTTATTCACAGAAGGGCTGCGACTAATGATTATTTTTATTACTAACGAATCTACCAATAACTTTCTCTATTAATAGTTTGGTCTATAAAATGTCTCTAAAAAATGCCAGTCACAAGTCCAAAACCCAAAAATATTCAGTTTGCTATCACAGCAGAAACTGTTCACATTTGGGAAGTTTAGACATGGGAATTTTTGCTTAAAAAACTGCTAGATTGCTAAATTTCTACTAGTGATCAAAATAGTTTCCTACTAATGTTTTATTATTTCTGTTCTAGTTCACAGTCAAATCACCGATCTGCTCACATTCACCTGTTTTAATGCACATTTTTAACTTGTGTGTAAAAGAATTCTTTAAAAAAGAGAAAATACCTGTACCGGCTTTTACCTGCTGCCGCTGACCATTACATGCTTGCGCTCCACCAGAAACCCCCCAAAAAATGTAAGAATAAGAAGAGCTGGCTCGATGCACATGGATGTTACTGGAATGTCACTGGTTTAATTTTCGTAACAAAAATACAAGTTTTGGCAGGCTGCAGCAAATAAATGTCCTGATGTATTGGTGCTACTGTTCGTTGATTAATTATGCAATCTCGTCATGTCTTCTTGAATATATTCCGATAAAGGTGATCGATGGAGTCATGTGCTAATCCTCATTTTACTTCTTCAATTCCAATTTTTCCTGCCAAATTCTCTTAAAACTTGAGCAGCATTTTAATGGAAACGCTTTTTTTTTTTTTTTTTTTTAAACAGAGATCACTTATTCAAGCCATAAAATGAATGTTCAGAATTCAAGTTATACCTACAAAATGTACGAATACACATTTTGGAGAACCAACGTGTGACCACAAACTGTGTGTCCAAATAAAAAAAAAATGTTAAAATTCTTTGTCCTGCTAGAGACAGAGCACCTTTACATCTTCAGTGTGTTGGGGTAGACTATGTCATTATCTCAGCCTTATTTTGGGATTAAGCCAGCAGTGTGGAAATCCTTCTGTGTCGCTGTGTCACTGCTTCCTGTCCGTGTCCATCACTGCCTCGGCATAAAGGAGGGATGTGATAGAGCAACTAGTCATGTTATCGTGGGCAAGGGTCCCAGATGGAACTGCCTTGGTGGTCTTTCGTTTGAAATAGAATAAACTTACTAGATAGTACAACAGGCCCTGTTAAGTAGATGTGGCTAATGGCTCCTTTGACATTGGGTCCATAGATAACAAGTAGACCTCCACATAGCTGCTCAGATACCTCCATTCAGCTATCATTTGGCCAATTAGCCTGGATAAAGAATGCTGATAGATTGTGTGTGTGAGTTTCCCAGTGTTGACAGATGGACAGGTGTTGCTCTAAGGGAGATCTGTTTATGCTGAGGTTCCCTAGCCCTTGACTGTCATTGAATTTAATTTATTTTGCAAATTTTTTGTAACTTGATTAACACACAAATTAAAGATTGAACACCCTTGGGTGGTGTAGAGAGAGTATTAAAAAGTTGTAATTAAAACAGAAGGTCACTAATGAACACTTTGTGATAAATAGGATGATCAAAAAAGAAAACAAATGTTGCCACTTTTTAGTCAACCAATATATAAGAACAGAGCAAAGCAAATCCTTGGAAAAATGTTTTTTTCTTTCATTTTTCTTGCATGAACACGCTTGTTGAGTGATTCAGCTGACTGTGATGTTAACACTGTGCCATTAATGTGTGAGCGCATTGACCCTTCCTATTGCTACTGCCTAAAGTCACCCAAGCAGACTATGTGACTGTTGATGTTTGTCTGTGTCCTGCCATCACATGCAATCATGCAATCCCATCTAGACAAGTGTACACACACAAACACATAGAATAAGGGTAAAGCAAGTCGGTTAACTGATGGGTCAAACGACAGACTGTCACCTCCAGTTGGGAGCAAACAAGTACATGTTCAAATGCTGGAAATTCTCAAAAAGTAACCAAAGCTGTGACCTGTTTGGGCAAATAAAAAGAAGGCTTAAAAAATATTGGTAAATTTAAGCATATTTTTAGTATTTTTAAACATAATTTCTAAAACAGTCTCCTGCCAGTTTCATGATTATTTTATTATTCCAAGATTCATTATTATTCATTATTTTAAAGGCCTCATTTAGAAAGCAAAACAGGCCGGTCTCTAATAATAATCAGTCTTAAATAGAGGCTTTACTCTTCAGTTAAGCTGAGTAAAGGCCACTGTTTGAGTATTTACAGCACATTAATTACAGGTCAACATGTGCAGTATGACGACTGTGTATTTGGGTTTTGGGTTATTTGGTTTTCATAGAAGTGTATCATTCATCTGTCATTGCTACTCTGACTCCTTTCACTCTCTCTGTGTCTCTTCTGCAGTTTATTTGCTTTGCTTTCCAAAAAGCACAACAAGGTTTTGGAGCAGGCAACACAGAGTCTGCGAGGCAGACAGGGAGACAACACAGCCTTGCCCGACTACGTGAGTAACACACACACACTCACTCTCTCGCTCTCTCTGTCTGCATTCAGTTTATTAGTGGTTGGCAAATTATGTCTGCTTGGGTAAGGAGCAGTAGTTGACATGGGCGTTTGTCATATTTTGGTGAGTGTGAGATTACATGAATTTGCACATGAAGTTGCATGAATTACAACTTTTATATAGTCGGGTTTAGTGATTTTAAAAAAATTTTTAATCTATATTTTTTCAATTAGTGATGTATCATTAGTAGCCATAGCCCAAAATATTTGTCTTAAAGAAATCATTAAATATTTTGAGAAATGCACTTATTTTCTTGCTGTGAGTTACACAAGAAGATTGACACCTCTTTCATGTCTGCCCATTAAATATGAAGCTACCGGTTAGTTTAGTTTATGTGTGGCAAGTTATTGCATCCCCCAAAGAAATAGTCTTGATAAATAATGCCCTGTAAGACCTTACATTTTCAACTTCAGTTTTTGTACAAATAAACAAGATATTACATGTTAATAAGTAGCATGAGCCATGCTACCTGTTTCCCCCAGCTATCAGCCTTTAAGCTAAGCTAAGCCGAGCTAACCAGCTGCTGGCTGAAGCTTTGTATTTAGCAAGCAGATATGACAGTTGTGTCAGTCTTCTCATATAACTCACAGCAAGAAGGCAAATAGTACACTTAATAAAATGTTGAATTGTCCATCATTGTCCAACATCTTAACGTAAACCTAATCCTAACTAAACAAGCCATAATAAAAAAATTCAACGAATTTATCAAAGCCGTCACAAGCAAAATGCTCTATTTGTATTGAATAGATCACTCAAAAAATTGATCATCAACATTATAATTAATATGAATTATGATAAATTTTCAGTTCATTAGCCGTGTATTCATAAGATGTTGTTTCTATGCTGTTTGATATTGCAAGGATACAAGAGTGAACAAGAAAATACTTTGAGGCATTTTTTTCCATTGTTGATTTTGAAATGTTTTGTCTGCTGTAAAATAAACAACTCCACATTTTGCTGGTGGGACCAGTTATATCAACCAGTTCAGGATTCATATGAGGATGTGGTGTATAATTTGATGTTGGAGAGCACCAAATTTAAGGCCTGTTGCTGCAGGCCATCTGTCAAGTGGCAGTCTGCAACTCTGTCTACACCAGTCCTTTGTCTTTTTCTCATTACTTTCCCAGTCCGTATCACGAACATTTCATTTGCATTGAAATAGTTTCCACTGGTGGACTAATATTTGATGAAACTGTTGAACGTTCATAAAACTGAATGTTAAAATCAGTCATTCAGAGTGGTACCAGATTAATATTGAAATTTCTCTGAAACATCAGTTTTAATCGGAAATTGAAATCTTAACAGCATCTCAGCAGTAACTAAGTGGTGGAGCCTAAACCAATAAATTAATGATGATATTGACCCAATGCAATTAACTATATGTAGATCTTAGTAACAGCCACACCTGACCAGTCAGTCCACTCTGTTAACTATTGACTATGTATAATTGTCTCTATTTGTGTTGAGGCACCTCTGCCCTCAGGTTTGTCTGTCTACATCTCAGTCTGGCTGTCTCATTAGATTTGCATGGTCCTAGATGGCTGTTTGTGTGTAAACATATTTGTGTGTGCGTGTGTGCATGTGTCTGGGGCTTGGAGATGTATTAGGAGGTCCCCACAGATGCCCCTAGGTGTTGGGGAAACGAGAGTGTATTTGAGTGCTCCTTCAACCATGCAGCGACTGTCTGATGAGGCCCTACAAACAGACATCTATGCACACACATAAACACACACATCCATAAAAACATATATAATGCAATTATCCAGCTTTATTTTGATGCGTCCAACCTTCAGGGCTTCTTTTAATGCTCTGTTTTATTTACACACACATGCATAAACGCAAACCGTATATATGACTGAAAATGGAAAAGAAAAACATAAAACAGAAAGAGAGATTACTTTGCCAAGATTAAATCTTCTCTGCTAAAGGTATCAGTTCTGCCAGCTGTAAGAGAGTGCATTCAGAGTGCATTTAATTGTAGTGACAAACATAATAAAACAAATACGTCATGAGAGGTCAAAGTGTAAGGTCGCCTACACAGCAGCACCCCCTCTTTTTTGTAAGACACTGAATGTGTTGCTCAAGGGCACAAGGCAGATTTCCAGTATGACTATTTTACATTGAGAGTTTTTTTTCCTAGAATAGTGTCTGACATCTAGTCTGGGTCATAGACTTTTAAGAGAGCTGGTCAACATTTTTGGTAGTTATCCTTGAGCTTAGACTATACTAAGTCAATGTGACATTGGTTCCCATGTCTACAAAGGTTCCTGTGTCTACTATCCAGCTAGGAGTCATATGTTAGCTTTATTTACCACCCCACCCCCCCACCCCCACCCCCAATATAAATTCACTTTAATTGTGTCTTGAACAGGACTTGAGCTTCAAGTACACTCACACAGAAGTGCACAATCAGCTTTTCCCATTTGTCTGGTAGTAAACGTCTTGTTCTTAGTTCTTGTTTTTGAGCGTCTGATAAGGCCTGTTGTGTTGTGCTGCTCAGAGAGCAGGGGACCTTCCAGCCAGGCCTCGATTGCCATGACATTTAGTACATGCATTCACATTCACTTCAGGATGAATTGTACTACGTGGTGATGACAGATTTGTTGTTTATTTACCAAATACCTGCAAAATGAATGACATTCCCATCAGCCTCAACTGCACTCTTTGCTGAGTGCTAATTAACAAATGTTAACATGCTTAACATGCTAAACTATGATGGTGAACCAGGTTAACATCTAACTAAAATATTAGCATGGTCATTGTGAGCATGTTCAGATGCAGAAATTTTGTTTTTTATTTGAATGGAAGTATGGCATTGAGAGAGGGTTTAAAATGTAGCCATGATTAGTAGGACTTCTACTAACAATTATTTTCATCATGAGTTAGTCTGCTGATTATTTTCCAAAATGTTAAAAAATAGTAAAAACTATTTCCACAGTTTCCCAGGGCCCGATGTGATACCTTCATATACATTGTTTTGTTCAACCAACACTCCACAAACCTAAAAATATAAAGTTTATTAAAATCAAATCGTGGTAGTAGAAGCTGGTAGTAGAGAGTGTTTGGTATTCTTGTTTTAGAAATGATTTAAATGATTGTTTAATTGCAAAAATAGCCCATTACGATCGTTTCTGCTCTAGTGATCAGATCATTTCATAAAAGGTGCGACTGAAACAACAGAACCGAGTTATCATGCTGCAGTGACTTTTACAGAAGACTGTCAGGTTTTGTCATAGATGGTAATACTGAATCTATTCGACTATGAGATGAGTGCTTAAATTGTCTTTGCATATAGACTAAAATTTTAAGCAAATATCTGCCTCATTTGTTCATATCAGTGGAGTAAGATTGTAGATGGAAAATAAACAGCTAGTTAAATATTTATTGCAGCAGCAAATGAGAAAGGAAGTTTACTCAGTACAGAAGTTAATAGTTTCAAACGTTATCTACAAGCTGAACATTAGCTGACTAGCCATTTATTTCTACCCACACGCGCCATCAGTATTAATCCTAAACTGAAATTTACATAAAACCTCATGCATAGCATTTCTTATCTGGCCGGTTATAATGACCTCACACACTGGCTAAGGTTTGTCATTGGTTTTAAAGATGTGACATCTATAAGAAGGACTGCTGTCTCATCGTTTCTTTGTTTCCTCTGGCCCTCCTCGCTTCCATCTGTAGTGAATGTGGCAGTGAACTTGGAAACAGCCTGTTCTGGTGTTATTCACAAACCCTCATCTTAACTTGGGAAGTGAAGAAGTTTAGGGAGCTATAGGGAGAGATAAAGAGGAGCCAAATGCCAGGGGAAAAAAGAAACAATAGAAAGAGGAGAAACAGGCAGGAGGAGAGGAGATGAAGGGGATTTGGAGAGAGGGTGGGTGTAAGCGTGTTTTTGTGACGGGCATCTGGAAACAATGTAATTTGGCTGAGTCTGGCTCTGGAGAGAGAACTAATGTTTGTTTAATGTGGGATTGTCCTGGACATGTAATTGCTCTCTTTACAAGGGAGAGACTGAGAGGAGGATATGAAAAACTGTCGTCCAATGCTCTAAGCTGTGGGTTAAAGCTGGGTCCATTCTGCTTATGTGCTAATGTCTCCCTCTTTCTTGCTTTATGTCTGCCTATTGGTCTCTGTCTCTCTCCCTCTCTCTCTCATATATATACCAACTCCCCAATCCCTGAATGTGTCTGTGCTGCTGTGTCTGGTTAGTGTCAGAGAAGAAAGACTGAAGGGTTAGGGCCCCTTGAGCCCCCAGGGGACTGCCAGAGGCTCCCAGTCTAAGCAGGGCAGCTCTCAGGGGGCCTCACAGTTGCTCTCTGCAGCCTCTGCACCTTTGATTGCAGATGGGTTTTTTTCCCCTTGCCCTTTGAGATATGTGCGCTGACATGCAGTATGTGCCCGTACACACTAACAAACATAAAAAGAGAGGAAGTTCGTGCAGTGTTGCATTGCTTTGCGTTGTGTGTCACTGTTTATGCTCCCATTCGGTGGTAGTGGTAATGTTACTTCTCTGCCTCTTCGTCTGTTTACTGTTGCACATTTCTGGGAAGAGACTACAAGTGTACACACACACACACACACACACACACACACACACACAGCCAGAAGCATGTTGGACCACCCTGTCTATGTGTTTATGTGCACTGGTTGAGTCACAATCTGTGATCTCTTTTTAATAGCCAGAGTAGACACATGCATTAACTTTGTAGCACCATTCCTCTTGTTTAGGGGAAAAGCACAGCCTGAGGATATATCAACAGATAATAAACATTATGCCTTCTGTTTATTATCTGGGCTTCCAGGAATTAACCACTTTGTTATTAGGCTACAGAATTGTTTTGTAAAATCCAGTTTTCCATTAATGCTACTATAGTTCATACATGACAAGAAATTGCTTTCTTGAAGTCTGTTTGATGTGTATGTAGGTAAAGACAAAATGTCAACATACAGCATTTATTTTTTTAATCATGTGGCTAACAAAATGCTGAAATAGATTATTTAGATTATTTGAAGTAGCCTGCATCAAATATTTTTATTCGCTTGGTTGCAGTTTTTCATTAGTTTGTGTATATTTTAAATTGTCAGTTGATGACTCATGCGTGCTAATTAATTCATGTAGTTTTCAAGGTCACATGTAGTGCTGAACCAAAAAATTGGTTTGGCCAGATATTACCTTATTGTAGATATATTGGCACTTATGTGCATGTTAATCATAATTTTAAAAATCTAAGGGATCCATATCACTATTTTTTGTTAATGTTATGTTATATGTATTATTATCATCCAATACATCGTCATCAGAATTTTTTTGAACTCTGAAACATCAATATCAGTTTCAGACAGGATATAGTCTGGGATGAGACTGATTTCTAATAATCATGTTTTCAACACCAGCGGTGTGAAAGTAATGAAAAGATACCTGGGTATCTTCCTGGAAAATGATGTGGGAAATATACTGATGTATCTCAAATAGTGTTGCTCGCTTCCAATCTCCTTTCCCATCCTTTTCTCCTGATCTTTCTCCCCTCTGCATATTTCATGTGAAATGACTTGAATAGGTCTGTGTTCAGTGTAGCCTCCACTTGGCTCAATCACAAACTGGAATCTCATGTATTTTCAACTTACACTTTTTATTATTATTACTTACGCTGACTTCTTCCATGTCCATTTCATTTAATTCCATGGTGCTGATGGAGACTCTGGGAAAACATCATGTGCCAGTATGTGCCCTTCATTCATGGTTTACCTGAAAAGTAGGAATTGATTGATTGAAGAATGAATTATCCTATCACATTTCATGCGGTTGTTTGATGTAGAGCCAGTCTCCCCACAAGACTGATGTATATTATCATACTGCTTTCCCCTGAAATCAGAGGTTACTCTGCACGTGAAGCTTCTGTCATTTCATGTGAAAATACCCAGAGGAGAGAGATGGAGAGAAAAACGAGGAAGTTAAAGGGCACCTATACATTTTACCTTTTATTTCATCCAATTTCAAACCTTTGATGTATTTGCCTACAGTGGAAGATTTTGGCTCATGGTCCACAGTCAAGCAGCGCAACATGAGGGTATTAACTAGCTTATTACAACAGGCACTTTTAAACTGATCTTGTCTGATTAGGGAGTGAGATGTCAAAAAAAAAATTATTATTATTACTCTTTTTATCATTATTATCATTTGCAAATTAGATAAACCTTGCAGTTTCTACGTTTGGTCAGACATCAGCCTAGCATGAAAAAATGCAGCTTCCACATCATTTGGATGGGAACGGACCATGGACGCAGTGGGGTGCCAGTGCAAGAGGCTCCAGTTGGTTTTTGATCCATCCAACTGTGAAATCTTTGTGGATGTGAGCGCTCCACATACTGTTTGGCTATGTTGACCGATCAAATATGCGCAAGAGAACATTGGTGGTAGATTATTTTGAAACATATTTATACTGTTTACCTCTCAAATGCCACAATGACTACATGGCAAGCGTGAGAACTTTCCAAAGTAGCAAAATACTTGCTTGTGGTTTTGGTGTCTAATAGACCTTCAAACTCAGTAATCCGCTGCTAAAACTGGACTTCCTGAATCACATTTTGTTGTCTCACTCACTCAGCACATCACTTTTAATGTAGCCCCTTGCTTTTTCTTTTTCATACATTGCTGTTATCAGTTTGATCTTCCACTAAGCTTTTGAAAGTAACATGCCTTTATAAATGCGTTTTAATAATCGAGTGGTTTCCACCTACACTAAATAAACCAAACTCAAAGTTTAAGTAGTTTTAAGTCTTTGGTGGGCTTTATAAAAGTTAACACTGAATAGAATGGTCTATAATGAGGTCAAGCTTTATAAATTATAACTTACCTCTTAGACTTATGCTACTTTTTATTTTGCTCATTATGGCATCATATCAGTCTCAACATAAGTCTGTCTCCTCGCCTTCTTCTCATTAAGGCGGTATCCTACTGTGAGCGCAGAGATGGGTTGCTCACTGACCTTGCTTTTTTATTCTCTCATCTCCCAAATTTTTTTTTCCTCACCTGCACAGTGAAGACGGTGTCAGGTCTAGTTGTTAGTTTACTTGTTATACCATCTCTCTATATATCTGTCAGCCTCTTATCCTCTCTACTCTGTCTCTTTCTGTGTTTATTCTCGGGCAGTAGGAGTGCCACCCCTGCAGGCAGCAGGTGCTCTGGGGTCCTAATGATTGTCTGCTTCCAAATGGTAATTGGGACAGCCCTGCTGTGCCCTGGTCTTTTCCTGATCGAGGCACAGCAAAACAGAGCACAGCTCACAGCAGATCAATTAGCACTGCCCACCTATCTGCCAGAGTGCTGTTGCAGCTGTTGGCGTCATCTTTTTTATCATTATCACTCACCGACATCACTGCTGTTTTGCCCCCTAGCCTCCTGCTGTTAGTGCTAGCCAGGTCTCAGAGAAGTAGAGTGCTTATTTAAACTGATAATAAAGTGTCTGTCTGCAAATATGCTGGACTTCCCCTCCACACAGACAGTGATGCAGTGATCGTCCAACACAGTCTTTCCTAAACAGATTCTGGACTCAGACTGGCAGACTGTGTTGATTTGTTGGTGCTATTGTTCTGGGGGGCAAACACTGTCTTTTGCCTCATTCTGTGTGTGTGCGTGTTTGTGTGTGTGTGTGTGTGTGTGTGTGCGCGTGCGCGTGCGCGTGCGCGTGCGCGTGCATGCGCGTGCGTGCGTGTGCGTGTGTGTGTGTGTGTGTACAACAAAGGATGTTTTGTGCATGTGTGAGGCTATGGGGTAATAAGAGGCTGACCTGGGCACAATGCTCTACAAAATGGTGTGATTATGACATGGCCGTGGTACCATAATGCAGGTCAGACAATGACCTATTTAAAAAACTCCCAAAAGACAGGGCAGGCTGCTGCTACTCAGCCAGTCTGACCCTCTCTCTGTCTGTTAGCATGCCGTTTTTTCTTCTCCTCATGCTTTTCTTTTTCTGTCTTTCTTATTCCCTCTTTTTAAATTACTGCCTTTCTTTGGTACATTTCACAAGAAACTGCTCCTCAATATTTATCTTCTCACTGTCTTCTGTTGTTTTGTTTTTTTTGCCCATGATGACATGTTTAGGTGTGGCTTTCGTCTCTCTCTATTTGTCTCTTTGTGTATCTGTCTGTGTTTATCTCCATGCCCTTGTCTTAATAGGTCTGGTTTGTCTGCCCTGCAACAGCCTGCAGTGAGCAGCGGGGCCAGCCAGGGAATCACTAAGCTATTGGTTTAATGATGCCAGCTCCTACTTTACAGGGATTTACATGTCTGTGTCTCTAAACACCCTGTCCACACACACAAACCCTTGCATAAAAACATGCTTGGGTATGATAGGACGGCTAGACATACACACACAAACACACACACAGATAGTGCAGTGTCCTTCCCAGTCACGGATCGCATCTGCAAACTCTATAATTTTCCTTGTCAGACCGATACCAAAGGTCAAACATACCTGCAGACATAACACATTTGTGCCCAGCATGCTGAAGAATTAGGAGCAGAATCAGACAGATGGAAAAGCTTACAAACACACACACTGGTATATACACACTCACAGCCTTCCCGCATGGTTTGAGTAAATGGTGAAACAAGTAAAATGGGGCAGGATCATTGAGACTAATGATACAGCTCATGTCTGAGGCCTATGTTTTCTTGGGTGGAGAGAGGACATTAAACAGCGGCATGAGTGGTTGTGACTAAATGACAATGCAGGAGGCTGGAAAATAGCACATGACTGGAGTAGAAGGAGCAGAAAAGCAGAGAGGAGGGGAGGAAACAATGAGGAAGGGGAGAGAGAGAGAGAGAAAAAAAGAAAGGCAATAATGGTTTCATGCAGTCATACAAACACATGTCAGGTGTTTTCTTGTTGTCTAGTGGATACATTTTTGGGGGAAAAAACAAGTGTAAAGAACAGAGTGGGGAAGTGGAAGAAGAGGAGGAGCCAAGATATTTAAATCCTGTCTGGGTTTCAAGTAGACCATGGACCTCTTAATCTTATCCACTTGACAAACATACACACAGGGCCAGGCAGACGTCTAGCTAGCCTATTTTCATGTGACCTGAATTCCCCAGTGTGGCATTTTTTTTCCTGCCAGGCTAATCTCATTAAGCTGGGTGCAGAGCTAGAGAACAAACACACTAGGCATCCCTCACTCCTACTCTGCCTTCCTCTCCTTCTTTTGTCTCTCCTTCATCACGTTCACTTTCTCCATCAACTCCCCCCTACTCTCTTCTTCCGTGCTTCCATTTTTGTTCCTGTCCTCCTTCCTCTACGTCCTCTGCCTCCTCTTCCTCCTACTCAGTTGTCTCCCATATCTGTCCCCGCTTTCTTTCTAATTATGGCCTGCCACAGCAGAGGAGAATAGAGCAGGTCTAGCTAGGCAGTGGATTTGAGCCCAGAGAGCCACCTCTGCTTCCAGACGCACAATCAATCCTCATTATCGCCGGCTCTCTTGCCTTCCACTTGCCTCTTCATGTCTGCCTGTTAAAGCTCCACACACCTTTATCCGCCAGCTTGTGGAAATCAATGCAGTGCATTATTGTATCTCTGTGGCAGGCCTGATTCTTGGTCAACACACAACAGAATACAGTTATTTACAATCATCTTTATCTCCCTGCCCACTCTTTCAGGGGCTGGTTGTGTGTGTTTGTGTGTTTGTGTGTTTGTGTGTGTGTGTGTGTGTGTGTGTGTGTGTGTGTGTGTGTGTGTGTGTGTGTGTGTGTGTGTTCCCATGCATGAGATTCTGCATATGCTTATGCGTGGCTACAGCACACAAAAAAAGGCCACACAGCAAGCATAGTTATTTATAAGATAAGCACTTGTTTCTGAAGCAGGGCACAGACGATGGAATATAAAATGCTACCACGTGCAGTTCTGTTACAGATGGTTCGCCCAGATTGGAGGTAGAGTCTCAGCTTGCCATTGCAGTCTCACCAGGCTGCTGTTTTGAATCTGGTGTTAGCTGGTATTAGCAAATTCTTGTTTCAAAACAGGACATCGTCAGAACAATCATTTTTGTCATGGAGAACATAGAGGCTTATATTATCTCCTGTGAAAGTTATTGTATGTTTGTTTTCCTATGGTAACATGAGGCTAAACAGATTTTTCTGGATGTTCTTTATTTCACTTTTTGCGGTTTGAAATGTGGCTCACGGTGCAGAGGAAACAAGCTTTTTTTTTTTTTTCTAAATCATAAATCTACTGATTTACACATCTACACATTAAAGATTAAACTGGCTTGCTCAGCATGTTATTCTAATGTATTTTACAGGACTTACAATACTTCCAGGGAATACACTTTCCTCATTTCAAGCCTGAGATGAAGCAGGATGTTACCCCAGAGGAAGTTGCTGATGAGTACTGTCTAAGGCGAGGCTTCCTGTAAAGCAAAGATAATGATTAAAGCTTTGGGACCAACTGGCTGAACTGGTCAATTAAAAGTCCAACAGTTGTTAGAATGATGCAGATGTGCACTTACAGTGTTGATTCCAGCATCTATCTTGTTAATGTCACTGTCCTTGACTGGTATTCAGTGCCTTTCTGAGCTGTTGTCACAGCATATTCAATAGTCAAAGTTTGCATTTTTGTAGTTGTAGTAACTGAAGCGTGGTGGTCTGTATGAACCAGTATGAACCAGTTGATGCAGAAACACCCTGCAGGGCAGAGTATCCTTGTAGACTAAATCTTTCAATATATTTCTCTTACAAATTCCATTTAGCAGCTTCAGTTTCGGTGTCCTGATATTGAGCATGGCTTACTGGGACACAGCTATAATTAATGTTATTAGTAACACCTGTGCTTTTCCTGCTATGACTAGTCAAAATGAAAAAGGCCTGTGGATGATGAATACAAACATGTCAGTCCATTCATTCTCGTGAAAGCACTCACTATGTTGGCCAGAACAATGTCAAGAGAATAAGTGACAGAGTGCATCTGCAAGGTATTCTGATGTCCATAAGTGGTTCAGTAACTTGCATGTGGGTTTGTTTTTTCAGTATGTACACAAAAATGGAAATTTAGAAACAGTACAGCCATTATTTGAAGTTTGTTTTTCAACTATTGAACCTGTCGCTTATATCGAACATATATTGGTCTCAGATCATTAAAAAAAAACAAAAAAAAACAAACTTAAATGATTCTTAACAAAATCGTTTCTGTCTTGTTAATGTAAAAAAAAAGAAAAAGAAAGAAAGAATATTGTTATCACCTCAAAAATAGTATGAGTCGGGCTATACTCTGCATATTTGCTCACGGGCATGCACATACCATACTACTGGATTAATTCCATTACGACTCCATTGCATTAAGCTAAGTTGCTTTGAATGTTGTTGACTCGAGCCTACATCCTTTTGTCTCCGTTTCTTCTTAGCTGTTGACCGGTAAGTCTTTTGGCTCCTTTCAGCCCAACATAGATACACTTTTTATAGACATCGTAGGGTTAATGAGCTTTCAAGCGGTACACTTTTCCAAATGATCTTGCATTAAATTGGACAGGAAGGTAGTCATAAAATTGTTTCACTTTTGGCAAATGAACACGAAAACGCTGCCTCAAGCCCATTTTACTGGCAGTGCTTGTTTTTGTTGAGACAAAGCATTGTTTTGTATTTTTAGATTGGTTTGGAAACTGCCTGCATCATCTATTGATCTTATCTATAATACCATCAGTGCATGATAGATTTTGCAGAGCTCTGCCCACAGTTGTCACACCATAGGAAATCAGACATCATCTCTTGAGCTGTATTCGCCAATTCATTGCCGCCTGTTTTTTATCTCTTTAAAGATTATTCATTTTCCCACCGTCACTCTGCGGTTTCCTTTTTGTGCTAGCACTAAACATGTTATCTCGTCATGGTGGCTGGCGTCTCTCTGTCTGTCTATCTGTCTGTCTGTCTCGACCCACTGTTGTAAACACCGTAACTATAGAACAATGCAGGATAGAATATCTGTTCTTACACTGCAGGTTTCCCATGTAGAGCTGATGGGCTGATTCATTTTTGGAATACCTTGCTGCTTAGATTTCTATATTAATGACAAGAGTGATTTTCTTGGAACTACCAAAACTCTCAGTAATTTAGGGCTGAAAGTGGTGTTACAACTGGTGGTACAAAGATTAAAGGTGTCATAGTACCAACAAGCTGACAGCATCTAGAAAAATGAAGATTTTAAGTTTTACAGATGTAGGATTTATCGACTGGCTATTGTATTGTATTACTTTAGATTGTACATGTGTACTTAACAGACAGCTAACTTAGAAGAGAACGTCCATCTGTCTAGCACTCTTCACAGGTCCACTTGGGTCGCACTAACCAAGACCCGAGTCATGCCTGATTTTCAATAAGTCTATAATAAGTGGATCCAAGGTGTCACCAGAGAAAAATGTGTTTCTGAGACAAGATAGTTAGTGTGAACTGTGAAATGCAGAGAAAAATTACATGTTTTACAACTCTTTTTGAGCGTAGGGTGCTTCTTAAGTAGGGGAACATCGTGCTGCTGACGGTGCCCATGTTCTTTTCAGCTTGACTGCCTTGGATCAAGTCTTAATTGTCCTCGTGTCTTTTCAGACCAGGTCTGACTGTCCTCTGGTCCCCTTAGGATTGGGTCTTCTTTAATTAAAATTTCATTTTTGCACATCCACAGGTCCGTGAAGACCTCCACACCTGACAACATTAGTCACACCGAGGTGAATAACAGGAAGCGTTATTGAATGGAGTGAGAGTGCTTTACTCATCTCTTGACTGACTAAAACTACCACTACTACATGCATTAAGAATGGGCAGCATGGTTGGGTGGACACCACATACAGACCCACACACAAAATCCCAAAGTAGAGCAGGGGTAGCCAACACAGTGCCCACGAGCACCTGGTCGCCCACAGTAAGCCAATGAGTCACCCGCAGGGCACGTTGTAATAATAGCATAAGACACCAGTAGAGCTCGGTCTAAGAATAGCCTAAATTGTCTCCCTTTTTTTTTTTAAACACTTGCATGAATGTAAAAAATAACTAGTTTAGCATTGTGTATAACATTTTAAAAACATCAATGGTTTATTTACAATATATAACTTTGACCCAACTGGGGTCAAAATTAGGTTTGTCAGATCCCCTCTTCTCACTCATGCATGATTCCTGCTAGCTAGCATAGCTACAGTGATGAACATACGATGCCATTGTTTACGCTGTAAACAATGGCAGAAAAGCAGAAGAAAACATACCACTTTCACAAGCAGTAGGAGGGAGAGTTCTTCTTCAAAACAGTGAAAGAAAAGAATGTATGTCACATGTGTGGGGCAACTGTGGCAACAGCAAAGCAGCATGTCTAGAGGCACGTCAGTACATACGACATGACCTTCAATGCTAGTTACTCACCAGGTAGCTCATTATGGGTAGAAAATGCCTGTGAATTAAAGGCAAACAGCCATCTTTTTGCTGTTTCATGATTTCGCCACGAAAGAGGAACTCCTGACACTACTGCCCCTTCATATAACAACAAGGGGCGTTGATATCTACAACACCGTGAAAGGGTATTTTGTGGAGAAAAAGATACTGTTAGAGAAGCTGCTGTCTGTGATGACCGGTTGTTACACAGGCTCGTCGTGTAACGCAAAGGCGACCCAGATTTCCCCAAATTTCCACAGAACCACTGCATCGTTCGCCAGCAGGCGTTATCTGCAAAAGTGATGACCTTCGATAACATAATGACTCTAGTCAGTGAAGATCATAAACGGCATCCACTCCAAAGCTAAACAACACAGGTCATTCAAGGTCTTGTTGGAGGAGCTGTCAGCTGAATTTAGTGACCTGTTACTACTCACTGAAATCCGACGGCTCAGCAGGGGAAGGGCTTTGCAGCTTTTTTTTATATCACTTGTGGGTGAAATCAAAGAGTTCATGGAATCCAGAGGGGAAGATGCCTCGCTGTTTCAGGACACTGAGTGGATACTAGATATTGCATTTCTAACAGACATCACTGGGAAACTGAAACATTTGAACTGTGAACTGCGAGGCAAATTTAAGAGTCTCTGACATGAACAGAGCTGCAAATGCATTTAAAGCCAAGATGAACATTTTCTCTGTGCATTTACAAAGAAAGAAATTGCAGCACTTTCCCTCTTTGCAGTCAGTGCTGAATGACAATGCCTCTGCGTCTAGGGCATTGTACAGGTCTGCAGAAAAGTACTCTCAACTCATAAATAGACTTGGGCAAGAGTTAGAAGACAGGTTCTGTGACTTTGATAAGCTGGAGCCATATCTGTCATTCATTTCAAATCCTTTCATGCAAGTAGACATGACGTGCATTGCTGAGCGACTTAGTTCAACTTCAGCTTGAATGCTGGTGAGTTAGAGATGAAAATTCTTACGTTGAAAAAGTTACTTTCACCTTAAACTTACCTTTCAGATGTAAGCTTGATGTCTCATAACTAAGACATACTCAGGCTGCCTTTTACACGTTTGTAATGTGTCGTGTTCTCTGCTTGATATCTGTATTTATGAACCTTTCTGCTTTGTTTTTTGATTTGTGACAAGCCCTCTTTGTGTAAAAGAACTTTGTAAATAACTCATCATGTCAACTCAACCTCCTGAGTCTCATTCTCCATCCATCCCACACATCTCTCCTTCATACTGTCACTTGTCACTTCAGTTGTCTTTGCCCCAAGAGGAAACAAACTGTGACATGTCCTGATCTGTGACTTACAAGGTCACCTCTCTGTCCCTCACAAAGACCTTGGCTGACAACTTAGTAACACTGTTTATTCCTCCTTCCCTCCTTTCATCATTCTCTCTCTCTCCTCCTCCCATCTCTTCCACCTCTCTGTTACCCCCTGCTGATCAGTCTATCAGGAGGCAATTATTTTAAAACACCATTAAAAGTGAAACCAGTGTAGTGGGAAACCAATTAACCTTTACATCCTCCCTCTCCCGCAGGCCCAGGACCTGAATGTGATTGAAGAGGTCATCCGCATGATGCTGGAAATCATCAACTCTTGCCTGTGCAACTCTCTACACCACAACCCCAACTTGGTGTATGCGCTGCTCTACAAGAGGGAGCTCTTTGAGCAGTTCAGGATGCACCCATCCTTCCAGGACATCATGCAGAACCTGGACACGGTCAGTCCTCTTCTTTCTGTGGTAGTTACGCAAATAGCAGAAGTAATGTGAGGGAAGCTTTGGCCTGGGAGAGCTTTACCTCGTGGTGCTGGCTGATTTGTGGTAATTACTCCATAGATCAAGGTTATACAGGTTTTCCCTGAATGTCCTCTTCGTCTGCAGGGAAAGTTTCAAAAAGCCCGAAACCCCTGGAACACATGCAAACTGCATCATTAACATAGTGTGCAGTTGGACTGTATGGCATGCTGAGCTCTGTGAGCTTAAGTACTATTGATGAATTAATCAACCCCCTTGTGTCAAGAGGCTCTGTGTCAAATATTCATTGAGAGTGTTTGGTGTACGGGGGAGGAAGGGACAGAGCGAGAGAAAGCTGTCCTTCATCACTGTATTAGTCATGTAGAGGGGGAAAGCGAGCTTTGGTGTGTACGTGTGAGGGATGGGGGTTGCTGCATACACTGCCAGGGGTTTTGCTGTTATCCATAAGTATGAGGGAAGCATGCTAGCTAGAATCTCTCAGTTAAGTCAGTCTCCCTAAGGCTATTCTCCGAAGCCTTACCCGTGCTTGCAAATCCGTGTGTGTGAGCATGAGATTCAAGATGAGGGGCTGCTTTTTTGCTCCTCTAAATTAACCCCATATGGGAGGCCTTCAGAGTTAATGAAGAGATTAGTATTAGATAGATGTAGACACACGCACACAGTGTGCTTGTGGGCTATGGTGTGTTTGAATTCTCTTAAGCAACCACGGAGCATGAGCAGAGAAAACATTGCCTGTAGATGCATTTTTCACTGTTGGTTTGACAAAGAAGAGCATTAAAAAGAATCAGTAATACCTAGAGTTTTTTAATGATCAAATATCAAACAATTCTCCAGGGAAGAACCTAGCACAGCAGTGGAAATGCAAAATACAGTTTCCTTGATCTCTTGTTTGGCTTAAACCCAGAAGGCCTCAAATAATTTGAGCTCCACTGAAGTGCTTATTTTAAGTGGGAAGAAACACACTCAAACCCTATGGTGAATTTGTAATCTGAAATACTGCATGTCTTTACTGAGTATGTAGCCTACAGGCATACTGTATTAGCCAAGCCTGTGTTCGTAGCATTTTGAGTTTGTACAGCATGTTTCCACTCTCTAAAAGCAGAGTTCATAAAGTTGTATCCATTTCGTCAACTTTTATCCGCTTAGTTACGAATATTCTCAATTAGTATTGTGATATAATTGGCATTTAAATTACACTATACGTAACTCTGTATTCTTGCATACTATAGTTCCATTTCTTGAGCAACGGGCTAATGCTAGGAAACATGACAACCATTGGATGCATCTCATTGGCTCTTGATGCAAGTAATTAAAATGCCGACTCCAAATCAAACCGATCAAAACAAGCTAGCTGCATAGATTTAACAGCAATTTATGTGACTCTTGATGTTGTTAACAGGGTTTAACATCAACAGCACTGTTGTTATTTTCAGATTGAAGCCCTCTATATGTAGCATGATGCCACTTTGTTCTAACTCAGATTTTCATATTGCACCCAGTGTCATCATATAGGGTGTGGCTGCTGCAATATCAGTGTGACAGCTCCAAACAGTAGGATTAGACGAGTCAAAGAGCTTCATGACAGAACTGGGAGTGGAGTGTTAAACCTCAGTGAGATCAAGATGACATGAGATCCTGTGTATTTAGAAACAGGAACAGGATTTAATGGTGAAAGATTTAGCTTAGAGACCAAACAATACTGAATTTTTGAGGACAATACTGATATTGATACTTCAGAGCAGTAACAATACAACAATATGATAACAATATATTGCTGAAATTTTTCTTTCTTCTTCTTTCTTTCTTTTTTTTAAACCTAAACACGACTACTTCTTTGATACACCAATAAAACCGAATTTAAATGAAATTCATCTAAATACTACACATAAAAACTATATTAAATTTGAATCGTGACAAATTTAAGTCAAATAAGCATTTGAGTCCTACCAAAACACGTTGACTGCAGTTTACTGTTCTTCAATTTCTTTTTTACATATGCCAACACGCACTAATTCAGATATATCTTTAAACTTTACAACCCAGTGTTAGTTGATTTTATCAGTTGTTCAAAAAACGACGAGTTGTGGTTTTAATTTGCATCTATGTCTGGGGCTGTTTCGTCACCGGCGGGAGTGACTTGCTTCAGGTATTAATTGACATTAATTCGGGAAGTTTAGAGGTGCTGATAGGTGTATTATCTACAGACGGACTCAGACTAGTTGTTTCCCCCAGTTTCTTTATGCTAAGCTAACCAGCTTCCGGCTGTAGCTTAATATTTAGTGCACGTGAATTTCCCAAAATGAATTATCATCATCTCCATCAGACCAAATGTATTTTTGGCAAAGTTGGGTTCTTTATTATGATTGGCTGTTTCCTCTTGTGTGGCCATTAGGTGATTGGCTTCTTCAGTCAGCGGCTGGAGCAGGCTGGAAGTGACCTTTCAGTTGAGAGGGTTCAGGAGGTCATCATGAAAGGAGCCCAGGCCCTGCCCAAAGACAGACTGAAGGTAAATCTTACGCACACACACACACACACACACACACACACACACACACACATCACAGTGCACGGAGATGAGGAATAATGAAAAATAGCTAGCTGAGGAAAAAAGAAGTGGGACATATTGGACATCAAGATTCATGTGTAGAATTGAACAATGTGTTGTTAAGGGCTGCGAGCTATGGTGGATTGGTGCTGGGGAGGTGAAGAAAAACGAATTAGTTTGTCTGGACAGGTGAGAGAGCGGGAGAGGTATGGCTCAGGGATATGGACTGAGGCGAGGGAAAGATGGAAAGAACCATTGGGACGTGAGACAAAAGGCCAAACCCCAATTCTCATTAGCATTAATGCCCATCTTCATTCCATCTTTGCTAGCTTGCTACATGCGAACATGTAATGACATTTCAAGGAGATGGGATGGGGGGCTATGGGGCACTTTGTCATGGGCACATAAGATTGGGAGGAGGGTGGTGGGGGGAAATAAATCTGCCACCGCGCCTCGTTACCCAACACTCCCAACACTCCTGGCGGGTTCGCTAACCCCCGCCCCTCCCAGTGCTCCTCCATTAATCAGTGAGGAAATATGTAACCGGCGGTCTCCCCACTCCACTCCACACCCGCACAGAAGCTCTTAATTGCATGTTTTATCATGTGTTTCATGTTCTATACTTGGCGGCTGGCTGCAAGGCATTTGTCTCACTAGCCAGTGTGGAAGAGGGATGGTGCGTGGCCACGAGTCCATGTGCTCTGTCTGTCTCGCTCTCAGTCAGCACCTCGGAGCGCTAATGTAGCGATCGACCGTAGAGCTGTAGAATTACACATGGAGCCATGTGGATAACCCTGCCATGTCCTTCAGCGAGGTTGCTGTACCTGTAGCACACACTCGCGCACTCAGCTGTGGCTGGAATAGGTGCATATGTGTTTATCATCCTCTCCGTGTGTGTGTGTGTGTGCACGTTTGCAGATGACCATTTTAATTTGTGTGTGAGCGTTGGTGTGTTCAGATGTGTAACTGTGTGTGCAGCCATGTGTGCCAGTCTTTGTTTCTGTGCAGAAGTGTTGAGTCTCGCATTGACTCTCCAACATCTGAGTGCTTTCCAGCTCCACAGGGTGCCGTGAAGCGAAGAGAATATCTGGGCAATGTCTCCTCGGGGAGAAGTCCCCGCCGCTTGATGGTACCATCGCTCAAACAAACAGCTGTCCCTCTACCTCTCGCTTCTCTTCATCTTATGAGCTCATTCTGCTATTCAGCCTCCAACGCGAAAATCCATAGGTTGGATTAATGTTGTGTGGACTCATTGATAAGTTGTTAATTACTCAGTAAAAGCTCTTAGAAGGAGTATTGGTGTCTTGGTCAGTTGTGCGTGCACAGTGTGGGCTGAAAGGAAAGAGACATAAGGATGTTTGTTCCTCTCTTAAAAAAAAAAAAAAAAAAAGAAACACAAGTCGAGTACAAGCATGTAATTCAACTTCATTTTTCATTCATTGGTGAAGTCACTCTATCCTGTGGTAATATTCACATTTAATAGTAGTACAATGTATGTCAATGGATGCCATTTTCCTACCAGCTACCTGAAAGTGGACACAATTCATTTTCTCATGTAAAACTGCATTTTTATATTGATCCGCCTTAGTGTGGACATGCACCTTAGTATCTGGAAATCTGTTTGATGGGCGGAGGTGACAGTTGTAAAGTAAATAATTTTGTTTATATTTTACTGACAAAACACAACTATGCCGTTTTAGGTGAGGGAGAATTGTAGACTCAAGACTACAGAAAGCCTGTTTACTTAAAGTACCTAAAAGCAGTTACACAAAGACGTAGACATGTAAATTAGGTTCCAACTGAAAGAAAGGGTTTAAAGAAGGTGGTAAATACCCCAGGGACGATCCTCAGTGCCTCGCCACTCAACCGTCTCTCTCTCATTCTTTGTGTATGTGTGTGTGTTGTTTCAGGGTGTGTGAGGCTAAGAGGCTCTCATGGGCAGTGCCTGTGGAATGTGTTGTTTAGCCTGACCAGCTGAAATCTGCCTTATTGAGCAGCGATAGCCTACAGACTCTCTGGCTCCTCAGGACAGGACGGAGGGGGGTGATTGGGTGGGGGTGGGGCTTACCAGCTGTTACTCAGTACCTGGGCCTTGATCTTAAGTCTGATGGCTGGTCAGTACTACTTTCCCACACGTCTCTCACTCTGAAGCCTCTCTCAGACAAATGGAGTAACTTATGAAAACCCTGTTTGAGATCGTGCCGTGTAACACAACCTGTCTTACCGAATGATCTTTAGTCCTGGATTCAATAAACATCTGACAACAACTCAAATTTAGGGTGAACAAGGCTCGTGCAATAAAACCAGAGTGTGAAAATAAATTATTTTAAGATTATTGTAACCAGGTAGTAGAAATTAGTGATACCTTTTAGCTAGTTAACCTTAAATTTTGCTCCTATCAATCTTCAATACCTAAATATGATTTCAAAATGTTGCTTTAACATTTAATAAATTGACCAAATAAATCAATGAATATTGCAACTATTTTCATTCAAAACATGATACATTGTTTTGTCTATATAATGTCTACAACCACTAGCAGCTCTATGAGGCTACACTGTATGTTCATACTGCGGAGGCTGATGGGAATGTCATTAGTTTTGCAGGTATGTCTGTCATAATCCCCAGTACTGGACTAATTACAATTTTGACCTGATCATGGAGATGATGAAAAGTTATTTCACCTTGAGGGTAACATGCATGTGAGTACCGAATTTCATAGCAATCTGTCCAAAGGTTGTTGAGATATGTCACTCAAAACCACAAGTGTGAACTTCATGGTGGCACCAGAGGAAAAGTCAAGAGATCAGCAAAGTCATTCAGATTTTTCATGTGGGAGCTGCGTATGAATGTCTGTACAAAGTTTTGTGCCAATCCATCATAAGATGTTGATGTATTTTATTAGATAAGTAAAAAAATTTAGCTCATGGTGACGATAGAGGAAAGGTCAGTGGATAGCCAAAGTCATTAGGACTGAGCCTCTGGGGGTCATGAACGTCTGCACGAAATTTGAGAGCAGTCCATCCAATAGTTGCACTAATAAAGAGTATGGATAGGAAGTGAAGACAGTGAACTTCAACCAAACTATCTGAAAATATTGGGCCTGATGGATACTTACACAGGATATTTTGTGTCCACATCACTGTGAACATGGCCTGAAATCACCAATGGTTATTATTGAAGTGAATGACTAATTGCAAGCCCTTTGTTTACAATGATACACAATGAAATTCCAGCATTTGTACATTTACTACAAGTTTTATCAAGGAGTAATTTGTTGCACTTATGACTTCTATAACCTTCCAATGCTTTTGTACCTGCATCTAAGTGTGTGTGTGTGTGTGTGTGTGTGTGTGTGTGTGTGTGTGTGTGTTGTGTGTGTGTATTTGTGTGTGTATTGAGTTCATATTTGCTCCCTAGCCGCATTCTTCTCTGTCTGGCTGAGCTCTGACAGCACAGCAGCGTGCAGAGGAGGGAAGGGAACACAGAGTCCTGAGTGAAGATATGAGGCCAGCCAGTCAGTCTGTGTTCAGGGGCGAGGGCCTGACCCGCCAAGACCCATAACTAACTGATATGAGCCTGGGCCAATTGGGCCCAGACAGCTGCCAGACTGAGAACAAAACAGAGGAGGGGAGGAGGCAACAGAGTGCCAGAGGAAAGAGAGGAAGCCGCAGTATGGACAGAATAAGGGACAGGGATAATATTAGGGTGTTAGATGCTCCGATTTTTCCAAGAAAGCACTGGAGCCTGAAGGGGTCGTTTTTGCTGTGAGCCGTACTACATGTAGTGATATCCAAGACTTCCCAAAGCACCAAATCCCCTGGCGACCCTTGTCCAATATAAAAGTAAGAGGAAAAATGGTGGCCATTGTGATTCAGGGATCATTTTTCTTTTTTCGCATTATGTGTTCAATATCTAGTGAAAGTGGTCGAAGGTGCACAGGGGACTTTATATTCCTGCTGTTTAGGTTCATAATTTCTCCTCCAGTAGGCACTTGAGGTCTTGAGAAACACTCATTTGGATAAAAGATGTTTGTTTTAGCAGCTCTAGCTGCATCATTTTCACTTACTTTTCAGTCTCTTGGCAAGTTGTGAGATTATATAGTGCCTGCTTTACTGATATAAGACCACACTAACAACCTTTATCATTAAAGGGGTAATAAAATATTTTGGGGAATACTCTTGTTCGCTGTCTTGCAGAAAATTAGATGAGAAGATCAATACCACTCTCATATCTGTACATACATTCCTGAATTTCTGCTAGGGGATAAATAAAGTATCTATCCATCTATCTTATATAATAGGTATACTATATTAGGTATGAAGCTTGAGGTGATGGTTAGGTTAGGTTAGCTTAGCTTAGCTTAGCTTAGCTTAGTTTAGCTTAGCTTAGTTTAGTTTATCTTAGCTTGGCATGAGGGCAGGAAATGGGGACCCTGCAAGTCTGTACAAAAAAGAAATGTAAAACTGAATCTAGAAGCCACGAAATCGACCTTCACAAAAACCATCATAAAAACCACAAATTGTAGTTTTTATACTTTGGTTTTTGGTGGTTGGTACATTTTTTTTTAACCTTTGGACAGAGCCAGTCTAGCTGTCGTACATATGTAATTTCTTTATCTCCCATCAATAGCCTTTCCATGACACAATAAACCAGAGGCCTAAGAAAGGAACATACTTGATCTTAGGGGAAAATGTTGAATTATGTAAAGGGTTGAAAAGAATTCTATGCAGTCATTTTTGATGTTAGGCCAATCATACCTTCATTTACAAAGGCACAAAGCATTCAAATATATGCAGCAGTGGCTGAGAAAAGACCATTTGCGTGCTTTAAAGTAGAGCTCTGATTTGTCTCACCGGTTCCTGTAAACTGAGAGTGCGTTCAGAGGTCGCGATGAAGTGCTCCTCATATTCACAATCCAGTCATGGTTTGAAAGAGCTGCAATATTGTTCTTTTAATGTCCTGCCACTTAGGAAACTTGTTATGTGCAACACTTCTACAGTGGCTTTTGTCGCCTTATAGATGTGTTCTTATGAAAACGATAACTTCAAAACATTACATGACACATACTGCTTACACCACCAACTTCCTGATGATTAGTTTTTGGAGCACTGTTACATTAATGAGGGGGAAATTTGATTCCTTAATGCCTTAAGATGGAGATGTGTTGCAAAGTATGTTGACATTGCAGTATTTGCTGATTAATGCTTTAATTATCTTAATTACCTAATTAGCATAACTGGTTATGTTTCATATATCATGGTGATTATGGCAGGACATTAATCAGCTCAACTGCCTTCTGTTTTGTTTTGTTTTGTTTTGTTTTTTGCTAGAAAATCAATTTCCATCTTAAAATGAAAGACTAAAAACTATGCTAAGAAGTGAAAGTGAGTCAGGCTTGAGTAACTGTCACCATCAGTGTCATATGAACATTTGATGAGTTGGTAAGCTTGTCCACGAGACAGTCACCTACACACAAATACCAGCCAGATAATAGAGTTCCTGTATTGTGTCTAGCTGTCACAATGGCGGTGGTGTGTGTGGTCTAGCCTCAGTAGCCTGGCATATGGCCTGTGACCCCGTAGCCCCTCTGTCTATGTCATTATGATACCGATAGTGTGGCTGTGAATAGAGCCAGCCAGGAGTCAATAGACAGGACTCGGACCATCACATAAAGGCCCTCAGCGTCTGTCTTTCACCGCAGACTGATTACTGGCTGCGTGTGTGCATATACATGCATGTGTAGACAGGAGGATATAATGAGGTACCGTTGTATTATTGATGCTCTTCTTCTGCTACCTACCTGCTGTTAGGTGGTCTGGCAGAAGCCTGGTTTAGGCTGGTTGGTGGGCTCGTGTATGCTTCAGGCAAATTGGGAAAAAGACTTGAACACCCACTATTTCAGTGGGGGGTTGTGTCAAAATGAGCGATTAATCAACTAGTTGATCACCAGGAAATGAACAATTATCTTCAAGATTCTCTGATTATGGTTTCTCAAAATGTGAGGATCCAGCTTTTCTCTTTTGTATCATTGTAAATTGAAAATTCTTGGGTTTGGGTTGTTGGTAGAACAAAACCAGACAAGTCTGACAAGACTGTCTGAAATTACACAACATTTTCCACTATGTTCTGACATTTTATAGACAAAATAATTTAATTGAGAAAATCATCTTTAGATCGAATCATCATGAAAATAATCATTAGTTTCAAACATTGCACTTGCAATGCAGACATTAATTCATTGCTAAATTTTCAAGTTATTATTTTAAGTTATTATAAATGAAATGTGCTGAAACAAATGTCAATAAAAACAAATTTACTTGTAGCTGTTTTCCTCTCTGTATATGTAACAGGATTAGTTTTGAGCTCTTAAAATTAATTCATTTTATGTGCAGGATTTTGTTTAGGTTTTTGCTAATCCTGGATTTTACTTTTTTTCCCGAATTCCTCTTTTGGTTTATTTATTTCCGTTTATTTTACAGTGATAATGTGTATTAATCAACAGAAAGAAATAAGTATAAATGAGCCTAGAACACTAATATTCATCTGTTGTCCTAACCAGATGGAGAAGAAAAACGACAAAATAAAACAACATCTTATATAATCCATTAGGACTGCAACTATTTATTGATTCTTTTTTTGATTTTACAATTAATTGTTCATTGGTCCACAAAATGTCAAAAAATGTACATCACTGATTCCCAGAGCCAAAGTCCTCTTATTCATATTGTTGTTTTCCAGGAGTTTTCAAACTAAAACGAGGCCAGTAGTGTTTCCTGAAGGCCAGGCATAAAAACATAGCACAAGTGATGTGCTTTAAAACTAAATTTTGTTAGTGTGGATGTAGCGTCAGCACTTACAAACAGTAAGGTCAGAATGGCTGACAGACTGCTCTGTAAAACAACACTCCTACATTAGCCAGCCCATTAAAAGGTCAGTATTTGGACCACAGAGTGATACCTGTCCTGCAGGCAGCTGTAACCAAATTTACCTCACAGACAGATGGAATTACATCTGCCAGCAAAATACTGTACCTGATGAAAAGTGATTACTGAGTGGCCTAAGCAAGTTAACCTACCTGTGTAGCCGCACCTCCATCCATCTAAGACAGACGTCATTTCACTGGTCATGGCACTTTACAAGTATCAAATGTGGTTGGAGGCAATTTCTCAGTGGTGTTGGTGTCACAGGCCGTTTTAGGACCAATAATACTTTGGGAAAAAACTTTGCTCTCTCATTAACTTCAGGGGCCTTTTTCCACAGCACCATGAAGCGTCATCAGGCATTATACTGTGTTTCCAAATCCAATATGTGCAAGTATGTGAATGGGCTAACTTTACCGTTTACTTGGCGATCGTTGCAGCAGATGATAAAATGATTTGTTAAACCTCATTGTATTACAAACTGCTGTGAAGTGTTAAGTCATCTGACAAGCCCTCAAACTATGGATGGACAACATCTGAAGCAGCTCATACTCACTTATCCAGCTGTTTTTTAATCACTGCTATTTACCTTTCATTTAGACATTTGTGGCTAAAATGCATCGTCAATCAACATAGCTGTCAAGTGCACCCCATTAAATATCAGGGTGCGTTTTGACTGCTATCTGCAACACTGAAATGCAACACAGAAAAGGGCATGGTTCATTAATAATATGTTGTTCTTACTATGACTCATCAAAATGTCTGCTGTGAAAAAGGTCAGTGTGTTCACATAGCAAATATCAGCATGTAGGTTTAACATTGTGACAGCATCATTTTTGAATTTGAACATTCTTCTTTTCCTAACAACTTTCTCTGTTTTTCTTTTTGTGTGAACAGAAGTTTCCGGAGCTCAAATTTAAGTACGTGGAGGAAGACCAGCCGGAGGATTTCTTCATCCCCTACGTCTGGTCCCTGGTCTTTAACTCTGGAGTCGGCCTCAACTGGAGCCCGCATGGCATCGAGCTGTTCAGCATGGACTCTGGCTGAAACACCTTCTGCAGCTGACTGTGTGTGTCTCCATCTCCGTTCAGTAAAGGAAAAAAAAAAAAAGAAAAAAGACTGACAGCATGTGTGTGTGTGTGTGTGTATGAGTGTGTGTTTGGGTGGGTGTGTGTGCATTACCCTTTATAAGTATGTGCACGCTGCTTTGAAAGTGCCTCGACCTTGTACAGAAAGGTGTTTCTTTCTTTCTTTTTCTGCAGCACCACCTCTTTTTTCCCCTCATATCCTAATAATTCCTCTGCTTCTACACTGTGAAGCTTCATCTGCACTGGTTAACAGTTCACACGGTAGCACCCACTCATGTACAGTCAGTCCTGTAGTGAATACCTATTTAACATTTGAGCAGCTTCACCCGGTTCCATAGCACATGCCGAGTCACATCTCTTCTGTAAAACCTTCTGTTGTTGTGAGGAGCTCAGGACACTGGCGGTGGGTAATCCCACATTTTTTTCTTACTTACAAAGAAAAGGTCAATTAAAACATATGCACCTAAGTTACACTGCTCTAGTGAACATTCATCTACTGCTGCACTGAATGCTAAGAAGTAGTACAGACTTAATATTCAAGACAGGCAATGTGTCTTCGAAGACACAGCACACATTTTATTAAATATCCTCTAAAATACAGAATTTTAAGTATGATTATTGCATAAATTAGTGTTTTATTTTAACCATGCACAGTTCTCCAAATACAGTGGGTTTGTATAAAAGATTTGTGTTTGTGAAATTAAGTTCAAAACTGGTCGGAGAAAGAGAACTGATGTCCAGCAGAAGGTCTTATGCAGTGTTGCAACATGCAGGATTTTCAGATTTGAGCCCACCACTGTGGCCACCTCCAATACCCTCACACTGAGTTACAGTTTAATTAATGCCTAATTTCAGTCCCTGGATAATATTAGCAATCCACGTCACTCTGATTCATGTGATTTCATTGTTGCTCCAAGCCCATTTATCTGACTTTACCCTGTCTTTGTCGTTTTCATTTTTTTTCCTGACGGTAACCTAAGGCAAGTGCTCAAACTGGGGCAAGTCATTAAACCCCTCTGTCCTATTGTGCATAATTACAGTTGTCACTTTATTTGCATGTTTAACTAGAGACTTTGTATGAAATTATTTATTTTCATGTATATTGTTTTTTTTATATATTCAGCCCCTCAAAATATAAACTGTAGTAGTACTGAAATGACTACTACTCTGAAAGCGAAACGGTGGTACTATACTTTGATTCTTCCCAGGTGGGAAACTGGCTTTATATTATTACATATTATATGACAACAGCTGTCATTTTGTGGCAAATATTACTTTGAACATAGGAGTTTAAATAAAAATAATAATTCAAAGCAACCAAAGTGTCACATGGTTATTAAGCAAAGTGAAACACCAACATTCAGGCAGAATGTAGACTTAAAAGTGGAGTATATTGGATTTGTCATCTTTTTAGGTTTATACGAATTGTTGCATTAACTCGTGGATTATGTCAGGCAGGCAACACAGGAGCTGTCAGTGAATGGAAATATTACAGCACTGACAGCTCAGGTTAGTGCAAAAACAAAAAAAACAGCCATGAAAAACAGCTAGCCTAGCTTGTTCCAATGATAAGAAATCTGCCCACCAACAACTCTAAAGCTCTGATTTACACTTTACATCTCACTTGATTAATCCGCACAAAAACTCAAGTTTAAAAACAACAATTTGTGGTTCACAGTGTTCACAGAACACGGCCAAGAAATAGCCCAAATACATAACGCACTATAAAATGACACAGTTTTTGCACTTGCTTCTTTCTTTTTTTTTGTACAGATTAAATGTGTTCTGTGGAGTTTTCTCGTAAACAAACAAAAGTGATGTTTACATAATTACTCACCAAAACGCATCATGTGCATTCTTCAGGTCTAACAAATTTGTCAAGTGCATTTCCTGCCTCATAAAACATTTGCAAAGCTTATGTTTTCTAACATTTAAATTCCTGTATTGTTTACATCCATGTCTTCTAGCTTTAAGACTTTTTCTTCACAGCCTTTGTTGATGCATGATATAATGTGTATTCATTACTGGGCTTTAGAGGTGCTGGTAAGTGTATTTTGCCTTTTGGATAGACCCGGGCTACCTGTTTCCCTGTGTTACCGGTGTTTATGCTAAGCTAAGCTACGCGGCTACTAGCTTTAGCTCAATATCGAGTGGTATGAATCTTCTCGTGTCACTCTCTTCAAGAAATCAAGAAGTCGAAGAAGCATATTTCCCAAAGTGTCAAACTATTCCTTTAAAGCAAAGCAATATCTTTTATGGGCTCTTGTCACACTGCATAAGTTTGATTTGAAAAGTTTTTAGAGGTCTGAAGAAGTGGAACTCCTCACTGTTTGTCCGAAAAATTATAATATATGTTTTTTCTTCTATCGTACCTCATTAATCATCTCAAGACCAGTCAGATTTATCTTGTAAACTCAAGACTTTATTTTACTTTTTTAGGTTAAGTTAAGAAATTTAAATGGGTTTCTATTGGCAGAGACAGATCTGTCAACTTTATTGAGACACCATAACTACAACAGTTTGTACATACAATAGCTGAGAATTTTTTCTTTTTAGACATCATCAGTGCTTTCAACAATGTGTGTGTACCTCTGTACAGCAAACACCACAAAAGAAAAATCAGCCCAACTGTCCAAACTGTTGATATCTGCATCACAGAATATTAATAAACTTTAGCACTGAAAGTATCTCATGTCTTATTGTTGCCTGTTGTGGTCATAGCTGCAGAGGCAGCAGTAACAGAGGCATGAAACCACTTAGGAGGGAGGGGGGGGTTTGCAGCACAATGGCACCCACTGTGTCGCTGGAGCTCCCACTTCCCGGGAGAATTTCATGCCTTTCGTCTCTATTGTATTGATTTTCATGCCTGAAATTCTCTTATTCTCAAGGACAATATAATAGATGCAATTTGATGTAAAGAATGGCCCATTTTCAACATGAGGTCGTTGGTAGGTTACAGTGAGTCTTCACGCTCGAGGAGACTGAGGCGCTCTGTCTCTCTGCACCGACTCTCACCTGCTTGCAGCTCTATTATAGCAGTGCCAGATGGTTGAGCGGAGGTTTTCACAAAGTGACATGGCCCTCCTTGTTCCTTCATGGTGCGGGATCACCTTACCATGGGCTCCCGTTTCAGGTGACAGCAGGAAGATGGATGGAGCAGGGGATTCTGGGATGGGTAGTTTATTTATTTTATTTAGAGGCTGGTACGTTTTCCTCAAGGTCTAGGTGAGATTGCATTGCAGCGTGACTCCAGACGCAGAGGTCACACCCAGATCAGTGTCTATTGAGTGTTGTAGAAAGTAGGGCGCTGGAGACCAGTTTGCTGAAGTGGCTCTGTACTAAGTACTGGTTGCCCCTAGTGACACCAAACTCATTAATATGACAGATCACTACAGTAACGATGGAAGGTCATTAGGCTCAGTGGTTTTAGGATGAGGTCACAGCAAGGGGGAAGCTAGCTCACAGCATGAAAACAGAACAGAGTAAGATATAAATATAAAAATAAACTGTCAGACAAAACAGATAACGCTCAGTCTCACTGTCATTCCTTCCTACAAATCTCCAGTGGAATGAAAACAGTCTTTCAATAAGCTGATCCATCAATGGAAAAACAGAACCAAATTTTCACACTGACGGATATAAAAGAAGAGACAGACAGACTTATCATGATCTTGATGTCTGCAAGAAAGCCTGTGTTCACCAGTCACAGGTCACTGGAAGTGAACAATCTCTGGCCAAATCACCTTAGGAAATATTTTTTACCTTGCTCAAATTTTTTCTAGGTCAGATCAGTTGTTGACCTTTTTACATTGACGCATCACAAGATCGAAGCTGTGCAAGACAAGAAATAAAGAAACAGAGACAATGTAAGCTCTAGGGATGGCAAGGTCTGTCTGTTGGTCCATCACTTTGGTCCAGACTGAAATGTCTCAACAACTGTTGGATAGATGGAATTTTGCTGTTTATGGTCCCCATAAGATGAATCCTGATCATTTTGGTGATCCCCCTTTTCCACTTATGCGATCAGCAGGATACAGTTCTTGGCTTTAAGTGAAAATTGGATGGATTGCCATGAAATTTTGGTCCCCCGTTGGAGACAGTTCTTGGAGAATAAAAGAATAAAGTTTGATGCTGAACTCGCAACGTTTCTTCTAGACTGGTAAGTAAACAGCTGTTAATGCTAACGCTGGCTATGTAGCAATAGGAAAACTTAGAAATAGCTCCTTTAAACAGTAATGGGGCTGTTTTATATGTTTTATGTTCAAAGTTAACATTTTTGTCCAAATTTGAACTAAGAAGAAAGCTCCTAGCTTGTTAAAGTGTATCCTCTGGAGAGCATGAATGTGCTTATTACATTTCAAAGCCCAGTGCATTGTGATGCTTTTTGTCTCACCGTTAGGTTTGAGATATCTTTTTCTGGACCAAAGTGTTGGATGGACAAAGAGACTGACTGACATTGCTATCACCATTTGGCCTTGGCTCTCTTGTATGTAGTCCACTTACACGTATGCAGATCTTCAAAATTGTTTCACTCTAATGGCCTATAAAGGGAAATGGGTCACTGAGTCCTCCAGCTACTTCGATAAAATGTCACAAATTGAATCCCTGCACAAAACCAGGCTAAAGAAACGTGAATGTAAAATGACCTTCTCTATACCCTCCACTGGGGAAAGTTTTATCAAACAATAGCTTTTAGACATGAATCCCACACTGAAAAGGTTTCTTTTCACCAAAACCTCTTAAATAAAGAAATGATCTTGCAGAGAGGAAGATATGAATTAAAAGTCTTGGTATATTCATGACTGTTTCAACCAGCCACTTCCCAGTACGTTATAATTACTTGTGATGGTTGGCTACCTATTAATTTTTAACTACTATGTAAATGTATGATGGGGGTATATAGGGATATAAAACATCCATTGATGCATCACACAACACCAGTTTCAATTTGATCCATTTGAAAAGTTTGGATAGATTGAAGTAATTAATATTGTATTATGGTGTTTCTTTTTATTTACTGGCTACTGTGTGCGGGCTGGGGATATGTTTCTGTTCCAGCTTCCATCTCTCATACAACATAATGAACTGTTGTCAGTTGATGCTGAAGTCTTGAACTGTTCCCTGTAAGGTTTGTAGAATGAAAAGTTGTAAATCATAATGAATTGTTTGAAAGAGGCTGAACTGGTGAAAGAATCAAAATTAATAAAAATTGCTGTTGGACTAAATCGTCTCACCAGAGTGTTTGAAGCTCCAAAAAGGAAACAGCAAACATGTCTACTGGAGAGTTACAGTGTTTATTACTTGTTTGACTTTGTGATTCATTGTTGTCTCCATAATAAAAGAAGTTATAATTCACCCTCTGAGCAGCGCTACATCTTCATGGCAGACTGGAGGCTACAGTGTGTCGCTATCGAAAAGTGACTACATGGACCTGGGCTAGCTGGTTAGCATGCTAACTTCAGTAGAAGAAAAGAAGTGATAGAGACAAGAATTAGCATCGCAGTTGCCTTCCACCTCTGGAGACAGCTCTTGGAGAGTGAAAGACTGAAGTCTGATGCTGAACTTGCAACATTTCTTCCAGACCGGTAAGTAAACAGCTGTTAATGCTAACTTTGGCTGTGTCGCAATAGCAAAACTTTGTGTAACAGGAGCACAAGCAGAGAAGAGTCATAAAGTCACAAAGGTTACTGTCTGATGTCAGTTCCACAGCAGTATCTATCTACTGTTTGCAACATAAGGTATAAGCTACCAGTCATACAGCTAAACCCTGTATGTACTGAACTAAGCAAGGGTGAGTTTTATTTTTTTTTATGAATTAAACTCTTCATTTGTGAGAGGATAAATGTGCCATTACTTCTTTCAGTGCCTTGCGGTGCCTCTCCGCAAGCCCTTGTCACAGGCCATCTATGAGCTGCGAGCGGTTCAGTGAGAGTGATGTTGCCCTCTCATGTTGTTTCATTTGAAAAGTTTTTTCGAGGCCTGCAGAGGGTTTCTTCACAATGAAGAAAGGGAGACTGGGGAAAAGTGAATTTGCATAGCAGAAACATTTTTTTCTTTTACATTATTAATCATCTCAGATCTATTTTTGCAAACCCTTTGGGAGGGCACTGCCTTAGGACACAGACCTTTGCATTCCTTCATTTGATTTCATATGACAGTATGTTGCTAATTTGCTTCATGTTTCCGGTCATATTGGAAGGTAAGGGCATACTTGCATTGTATTTACAGGGAACACTTGATAACACATGTTGTAATAGATTTATTATTCAATTTGCCAATGCTGTGTATTTCTCTGACTCATGTAACTATAGTGAGAGATTATGACTGTACATGTTTTTAAGGCTGTCAGCGTTTAAATAACACTTTACAACAGGAACTGCTGGCATGTAGGCTTATTTGTCTGAATGTTTGGGGTTTATTTGCATCCGGCACCTTCTAGAATTACTTTTTGATCGTGTGTTTTGCTCTTTTTTGATTAATAATTCATAAGCGGTATTAGCTGCTCAGCAAGTGTACATTTTAAATTTAGCATGTCACAAAATCACTGAGCTCCTATGAGATGTGGCCTTGCTTTTAAATGGAAATGTTTTTATAGTCTGGGGATATTACTATATATTTCATTTTGATACCACATTTTATTGCTTTTTTTTAAGATGAAACAGTTGAATGGTGAACTGGTCAACGGACAGAAAAGTAAATGGCAAATATTCCTTAGTTCCAGCAGCTCACTTGGGGGTATTTGTTGCTTTTATTGTCTTATGTGATAATAAACTGGATATTTTTGAGTTTGAAGTGTAGGTCAGGCAAAAAGCCACATTGTTGGGCTTTTTACTATTTTCTGGGATTTCTGAGATTTTACAGTCCAAACAATTGATGATGAAAGTAATTGTTAGCCCTACTGCTTTTCTGGAGCTTCTCTGTTCTACCTTACTGTATTGTTTAACTTTGTGAACTCACAAAATGAGCTTTTAGACCTTTGTGGGCTTCATCCCCAGCTGCCAGTGGCATCTTTTTGCTGTCAGGTCAGATTATATTATACTCACTTTCACTTTCAGGGGAAACTATCAAGACAAATCTTGACTAAATATTCTGACTCGGGAATAAAACTCATTAATTTCCTTTTTAGAAAGAATAGAGAAGAGTGAAAGTGAAAACCTCTGACCTCTAGTCATAATTCACTGAAAGGCCAGCTGGCTAAAATGAGTGTGAGACAGGTAAATCCACAGCTAATATTGTAAGGCTTCTCACTTTCCCCCCCAGGAATTTTTATATTTTAATTATGCAGTGACATTTACCAGTGTGGGTGTTTTTGCTCTTTCCTGACAAGCTATCAGATGTGCAAGTGGTGAAAAAAGTCTCATATCTTTTTAATTAAAGTTGTCTTATTTTTATTGTTCTTATCTTAGCAATGACGAGCTCCCTGTGTGCCATCTTCACCCTGTTCTGAGCACTGTGGTTCAAATAGAATAAGCCTCTTTAATTGCATATGCATGGCCCCTTGTCTGGAAGCAGTCACTGTGTCAATAAATTATAGTAAAGGCCAGGACTGCTATCTAGAATATTAATCATCCGTCTTTATCTATAATGCTGTTTTACCCCATTGCATGCCCACTTTTGAATCAGCTGTGTGGACCACATGACAGGCTAAAGTGAGGATTTCTCACTCAGTTTTATAGAACTTAAGTGTATCAAACCTTGTGGGATTATTTATTTTTAATGGGGAAAAAATGTGTGGAAAGAAAGTCCTGGTAATACACAATATAAGCAGATACTAGGGCTACAGTTTGTAGTCTATGAAAATAAATGAATTATAATTTTGATATAGATCGTGATATAGTACATTTTCTGGAAAGATAAATGGTGAAACAGCAAATGGATCAAATAACCAGGTAGGAATGACATTCGTTTTGCAAATCCAGCAAACAAAACAATATCTGACAAATCAAGGTACTACATCACATCAATGCAAAAATGCCAAAAAGCCAATTAAGCCAATTGTCCATAATGTCCTAAAGCTAGATATATCAAAGGTAGAGATACCTCGATATAAACTCAGACAAAATATCTAACCATTGACTAATTTATATTATCCCAAGGGATGTAATGTCATATCACCCAGCTGGGAGTATATACAAAAATTATTTGTAGGGCAGAGAGGGTGGGGGTGGGGGGGGGGGGGTGGGGGTGGTCAGAAAAGGGGGAAACTATTTTAATTTTTCTTTTGGATGAAGGTAGGGTAGTCTGACTGTTTTGGGAGAGCGGGGGAGTGTATTTTATCTGTTCATTTTGTCCCACCATATGCAGAGCACAACAGTTCTGTCTCTATGCCAATGTTTTATTAATACATACATTGGTGACATTAGAAGTTCCATTAAGACATTGCAGTTTAAACTGGGGCATATAATTAAACAAGATATAGAAATTGAAGTGTTACTTGCTGGATAGAGGGTGTTGCAGCTTTTCTCAAAGTCAAGAGGTGGGTTGAAAGAAAACATTAATAACCATGCTGAGGCCTTTCCTGTTTTACAGAGTAGACCATTAAGTCCAGCTCCCTTCACTGCAACAATAATGTTCACATCCCACAGTCCCTAGGATTCAGTCATAGGCCTCAACACCAGGCCATATTATTGGCCCATGCAGCTGCTTGCACCATTTAATATTAATTAGTTTTACTTAATGCAAGTAGGATTTTGAAATTAGTAAAGACACAAGCGTTGTGGCTCATACGTCATGCTGCTAAATATTGAATAAAATCATGTCTTGCACGTTGGTGCAGACTAAAATGCAGACACTCTTCCAGCCGGACTGAAATGGAAAACGGTTAGATAAATTTGGCTACTTCCTGGAGTCTGGAGAATAGTCTCACACACACACACACACACACACACACACAAAAGGAAGGGCAGGGAGACGGAGGGAGGGAGTGGGGGTGGGGGTAGTGTGCGTCTGCAGTCACTTCTACGATCCCTCTGACAGACCTTTCCCCCTGACTGATTGCTTCCAGACTACCTTAAAAGCGGCGCAGTCCCCTGCACCGTTTGGGCTCTTGCGTTGCGCTCTTGCTCGGCGCCAGTGGGGGATCCTGGGACAATGCGGGGATGAGCTATTGACTACCCCCATACAGACACACACAAACACACACACACACACACACACACACCCTCCCCTCCGTCCTCCGACCCCCTCACATCTCATCATCAGCCACCCACCCCTCCTCCTGCCCTGCAGCGACACTGGCTCACCGGCACATTAACATACTGCTGCCTGCACCTCCTCCCCTGGATACTGTCTGTCTGGGGAACACTGAGGAGACACGCACATACATTTCACAAAAATGCTTATTTATCCCGCATTCATGCTAATGCAGCACAGAGTGACTGAAGGACGCTGGGAGTGTCTGAGGTCTGAGAGGCTGCAGCCACAGATGCTTCTGTTGTTTAAAATTATATTATTTCTGCACAGTTTGGTGTCTTTCATACGGTTCTGGTTTGGGTCTTACAATTCAGTATACATCAGTGCTAATAAATTGAATCTGACAACAGCTCGGCCAGTGTTGTCAAAACATTTTCATTGCCCCTTTTTTTTATTATAGTTTTAGGCCATGTATAACTATAAAAAAGAAATAGCAGACTAAGCTGCCTCACTTAAATGTCTTTATGCCTTTGTCTCTTAGACTGCATGTGATATTGTCAATAGCTCAAAACAAACCCTTGTACCAATCACAATAAATATAGATTTAGCAAAAACAATAATAAAATGGCCACATGCTGTTACACAACTACTGTCGGCAAGAAAGGAAATTGATCCTCGGCTACTGGAAAGGTTCTACTGGATAAATACTGGGTGGAAACTGTTGTGTTGATAATTAAGACAGACAAACTGTGTGTGTGTGTGTGTGTGTGTGTGTGTGTGTGTGTGTGTGTGTGTGTGTGTGTGTCCCACCTGAAAGCTAAACGTCCAGAGGGCGGCAGCAGCGCGCTCCCATCCCTGTTTCGGACATGCTGAGATTCGGGTTCTTTTCCCTAAGTTCGGTCTTGCAGGTACAATTTCACTTCAGTTCAAACACAAGTGCTCTCTCTGGACTGATTCGCTTGCAGGAGATGACCTTATCTACAGTCCTGTAACCATAATCCCTTTCGAGTAGGCCTACAGTTAAAACCAGAACAGCCATTTGGTTTGCAGGGGTGAATAGGGGCCTAAAAGGCTGCACACAGGGCAAAAAGCCCATCGTATTAAAACAAGCAAAACTACTCTGGGCGATTAACATGACAATAACAAAGATGTTTGAGATTTTGAGCGGAAAATTGAAAGCACAACATCAGTTTGACTGATTTCCAGCTCCGTTAATACACACCTCTAACATACATGTCTACTTAATATGAATAGACTGCTAATAAAACACTCATCAAACACATCAGGCAACTGAGGGATAAAGACAAAAGTTGCAAATATTTAGGTTTTTGCCTCTTTTTTCTTAATTGTCATGCCATTAAAGCTCACTGAATGAGGTGAATGAGTGGGGAAAAGATGATTTAATAAGACAAACAAATTGCCTAAACTAATTTTTATTCATCACGTTTGCCATTTATTTAACATTCAAAAGTGTAACAGAAATGACTTTCATCGAGAGTTTGTATCTTTTGGCCTCACTGCCATAGTTTCACAACTCCCCTGCTCCCATTCTCAACTTTACACTTTGTCAACTTTTTCTGGGAAAATTTTAACTTTTCTACTTCTTTTTGTGTGTGTATGTGTGTGTGCGTATACGTGTGTGCGTGCCTGTGTGTGTGTGTGTGTGTGTGTGTGCGCCGTGGGCTCTGCTTGATCTGTTGTTTGCGCAACACAATCACATTTCTTTTAAGCGACAGGGTGTCTAGACACACACGTGACCGGGCGCGTCAATGCGCACTGGAGACTGGAGACGGAGCAAGGGCACCCAAACCATCCGCCTCATTTACAGACAGAGAGCCTTCTAACCCCCCTCGAAATCACTCGTCGGCTCGCTTTCTTCCACACTCAGACGCGGAAACTTCGTGCGAGATACGAGGTTGGATTATTTTATTTTGAGGGATTCGCCAACTAAAATAGGTTACAAGGCTTCAGTGCGTGGACGTGTAACCCGAGGGTCTCTCTCGCTTTCTCTCTGGCTTTTCAAACGCAACTCAACTCGGGTTAGAGATTCGGTCCTGGATTTGATCCCTGGCTCTTTGGACGAGACTCATTCCTGCCAGCAGACCACATCCTCTGCAGACGAGTGGCATATTTAGACGATAACGGATAAAAAAAAAAAAAAAAGAAGCTCCGCTAGCCTGGTGGAGAGAGCCCTACTCTGTGCAGTCGGATCAAGGATTTTGTGGATTAATGCTCTTGAAGACACAGCGGCGAGCTTCGGTTTTCATGGGATAATTGTGATCGCGTTTAGGCTTAATTAGGCCCCAGTTTGTCTCGTTTCCACTACAGCTAATGCGCTCACAAAGATGTTTTGACTGTTTATTAGCTGAAAATCGTTTTAAAAGGGGTCAGTTCAGATGTGCGCTAGGCTGCACATCACCAAGTGAATAATTGTAACACACTGAGGCTACATGCTTCTGTTGTAGCACATTTCCCCTGCCGCTATAGAGGTGTACAGGCTGCTAGACTCAGTTTTATAGCCTAGTCTTAAACGCCCGGGGGTGATGGTTATTTATCCCCAGAGGAAAAGCTGACTGTCCCGTGAACCTCGACTGCTTTTCGGTGATCTAGTCTGCAGGAGAAGGCAAAAGAGACTGGCGTATGCTACAGACTTCCTCTGCTTATCCAGCTCCCAGTTTTTCCACCGTATTTTCTCAGGCTGCTTGTCATTGCCTGGACTCGGATCCCGGAATCTTCATGATTTGCGGACACCATGCTCGTTTTTTAGCCGGGGAACCCTCTTTTCGTCCCGCATGTTTAGGACCAAACGATCGGGGCTCGTCCGGCGACTCTGGAGGAGCCGTGCGCCCGTGGAGGGCGACGGGGAGGCGGATAGAGGAGGGACGCATGGCTCCGGGGGCTGCTGCATGGGCAAAACGACAAAGGTGGCCAAGTCCAACGCCGGGTCGGAGGCTGAATTGAAGGCGTTGACCCACTCGATACTGAAAAAGATCAAAGAGAAACAATTAGAGGTGCTTTTGCAGGCGGTGGAGTCCAAGGGGGGTGCCCGAAGCCCCTGCTTGCTCCTGCCCAGCAAAGTGGACGCCAAAGTGGGTCAACAGTCTTACTCTCTCCCCATGCTGCTCTACAAAGTGTTCAGGTGGCCGGACCTCAGGCATTCCTCGGAGCTGAAGAGGCTGTCTTGCTGTGAATCCTACGGGAAAATCAACCCAGAGCTCGTTTGCTGCAACCCGCACCACATGAGCAGGCTTTGTGAACTCGGTGAGCTGGATTATTTTAATAACCTCATCTTCACAACAAAAGTTCTGAAATTGCGTTTAATCCTCTGGTGGTCGGGCCTCATTTTGAATCAAGTACAAATTCAGACACCGTGACATTATGTCAAAGAATTGGCTCTTAAAGGACTAATTAGCCTAATTCAAATGACATCACCTCTCTTGGCACAGTTGTCTTGAGTTTCCATAAGGTCAAACTTGACCGAAGTGGAAAGCGTGCCAAGTGGTCCTCTTCATCTTTTCGGCACTGTTGTGTCATTAGATTTTAATTTGGCAAGTTACATTAAAATAGTTACATCACAGGTTCCCCCTCCACTAAATGTCCTCCAGTTTAGTTTTTTTCTCCTATAATTGTGAGTGTGTTTTTAAATGTTACATGTGTTGATTTCTTAATAGAGATCGGTTAATTAGGCTGCGACCCAACCTTAACAACATGTTGTTGTTTTTTTTTGGCGCTTTAAAAGGTGCCAAAGCACTTATGAGTTGTTTGTTCCATCTTAAATGAGGATATTTTCAACTTCATCAAAGCCCCGCTTTTCAAACAAACAGCCTTTCTGGCATTTCAACATTTCACAATTGGCATTTCCAAAGTGCAAAGCGACTCAGCCAGGGCTTTACAGTCTTTCCACGCTGAAGTTTCCAGAGCTTGTGTGTGTGTGTGCTTGCTTGGCGTCCTGGGCCAAAAGAGGCCCGTATCTCAGTTTGTCCTAGACGCTGATAGTGGCCCTCCTGGCGCCAGGCGGCCCCCTGTTTATCTGCCTGCCAATGAAAGGCAATAGCCGCCCGGCCGGCCTCACCGCCTGCCTCTCCAGGCTGAGCTGACAGAAACAAACCCCTTTTCCCTGAAGAATGACAACTCTTATCATAAAGTTTAGATCTCTCCCTTGTTTTTCCTTATGCTCTGCTTCTCTTTTTTCCCCACATGCAGAGTCTCCTCCTCCTCCATATTCGCGCTATCCCATGGACTATCTTAAACCACCAGGTGAGCTCAATCTACATATATAAATACACACATACATATGTATATTTTAGACTGAACCACTATTTTCTACACATCTAAAAAGCCATCTTGTATTCATGAATGCTTATGTGTTGTCTGATATGTCTGAAATTATATTGCATATAGTCTTACACACTACCCCTGCAGTGCAATTGTGTGTGTGTGTGTGTGTGCGTGTGCGTGTGTGTGTGTGTGTGTGTGTGTGTGTGTGTAGGAAGTTTGTTTATGTTATGTTGTGATTTATGATAGCAGTGGAGTGGCACGCCTGGCTGGCTGGGCAGTTCTAGCATGGCTGGCAGCCAGGGCAAAGCAGCACAAAGTTGAGATACCAGCTATAGACTGACTGGCACGTCACCAGTGGCACATTGTGTGTGTGTCTGAGAGGAACTTGTGTGTGTGTGTGTTTGTTTGTGTGTCCATCTATCTATTGTGAATCACAGGGAGAGAAACAGACAGACAGCGGCGTCTCTGGAGCCAGCCAGCCTTTATCAGCTGAATTAATCAAATGATTAAGGTTGAGGGCTTGTGTGTGTGTGTGTGTGCATGTGTGTTCGCGTGTGTGCATGTGTGTGCGTGTCTGTGTGTCACAGTCCCACATCTCTGTTTGGATGTGTTTTGTTTTAGGGACTAAGGGGGGGCATTTGCGTACGATCTTCCAATTGTTTTTTTTTTTCTTCTTTTTCGTAACAAGCTTTGGTTTAGTTTAATTGTTTTCTCCCTCCACCTGTGCCAGACTCCACATGCTGCTGTGGTTGTCATCCTATTCCCTGGTGCCAGAAAGTGGCATCGGGTTATGTCATCGCCTATTAAGTCGGTTTTGAAGTGTGTTAAATTTCAGGCTATACCCAGAATAGTGCGAGACTGGGGAGGAAGAGGAGGAGATGAGTTCCTTTTTACTCTGTGCAACAGCTTCTTTTCATGTCACAGAAATGGTGACAAAGATATAAATGCGTAGACCAACTGTGGGACTGTCAACGCCTCTGTTTTTAAATTTTCTGAATCTCTCTCCCTCACGTAGTTGCTCATTTACCCCTGTCTGGCAGTCTGTCAGTGCAGGAAAAGCTCACAGTTAAACAATGACCAGTCGGCCCACCAGCCACCTAGTTAGTCAGGAGAAGGAGAAAGTGGCTTTCAGTGAGTGGAAACAATAGGAAGTCATTGCAGCTGCAGCTGTGGTTCTTCAAAGAGCCCCCCCCCCGTCTTTGTCATCTGTATTTACCAGGCTTTCGCGATATTGTTTTACCTGAAAAGCATTTCCAAAACCTTAAATGGGAGCAAACATTGATCCAAAAAATTGTTGAGTGAAATCTTCTTTATACTTGACTCGACCTGATCCGATCTGCTGCTGTGACGTCCGTCTCAGAGCTAGCGGGTTCATTTGGAGACTTTCCTGTGATGAAAGGAAACAAGAAGGTAAATAGGAAATGCAAGTTGGATGCAGACAGCGGAAGTGATTATTCAACCCGTGTTACTGCCCTGTTTCCCTATTCAGAGCAAACTGAAAAAAAAAAGAAAAAAAAAAACTTACATTGGCGTGACCGTGTGGCGGAATTAAACGTTGGCAACAAGAACAGTACAAGACAAGGAAAATATCATCAGGTCGCTTGTCTTTCTTAAGTAGAGGGTTTCATATGTTTTGTGAATATGTCTTTCTTTAAAATCATGTTTTTCATAATTCAAGTGAAACAGTGCAACAGTCTCGGCCTCACCTGTCAAACTATTTCCTTGTTTGGTTGCATTCAGTCAGTGCAGCTGCAGTTGTGGTTAATCAAAGAGTCCGTCTGTCTGTCTGTCTGTATTGGCCAATGGGGGTGAAAGACAACATATATTACCAGGACAATGGAGCAGGCTGGAGGGTACACACACACACACACGCACACACGCACACTCACATGCACAGAAGGCAGATGAGCTTATCATGCAGAAAGACAGGGGTTTTTCCCCACTGCCTCAGGGAGCTGTCAGTCATCAACTCCTTCCCATTACTGCAAGCTATTCCAATTTTCTATACCATTCTTTGCATTTGCTTTGTATAGGGCTGTGTTAAATCATCATGACATTCAGAAAATCTGCATAGTTAACTTTTAGACGGCAATTAAACGCTGTAAAAATCTGCATGAAGCGGAAGAGCGATGTATTTTATGATGATGGATTTATGACTCCAGTGAGCAGGAAGTGGGGTTATATGTGTCAGGGTGCCTGTCCGCTCCAGCAGCAGCGGTCAATATGAAAGCAGCCCAGACGTAAAACGCTACCTTGTTTCAGCTGTGGGGAATATAAATCACACACTGTTTAGCTCTTTCTCTCTGATGCCCCCTCAGCCCTGTGGTCAGCTGTGAACTGTTGCCCGGGAGACCAGGGCAAGGCTGCTGGCAACCAATGAAAGCGAGGCAGGCTGGGCTATGCCCGTGCATCTCGTTACTGCGACCACAGCAGCACGGGCCGCGTCCGGACGGGGCAGGGTGGCGGGGAGTAGGACTCGCAGTGAAACCGCTCTGGTCGCTGTTTCTTAATTACTTCATTGCTCCTGCAGCTATGCTCGGTCAAACAGGAGGCCAATGAGACGATCTGTTTGCTAGAGAGAGGAAGTATTCAACAGAAGCACCACCCTCCTCCTCCTCCTCCTCCTCCTCCTCCTCCTCCTCCTCCTCAGCATATGTGGATTTCTGAACCCCTGCATGCTGTGTGGCGGGAATCATCTTTTATTTCTTCAGTTTCTTCAGCATTTTTTAGGGTTGAATGCAGTGAAACAGTTATGTGTATGTTCCTTTTACAATATAACCACCAGACAAACTGCACTTTAGAGTCATAATCCAGTCGGAGAGGAGGTGACCACCACCACACACTGTGGTTCAATGGATGCTAGGTGTAGGGAAGCGTTGACGTGCGGCAAAAGGAATGTATCATTAGTGAATACCAAGCTTCCAGCAGCAGCAGCTCTGCAGCAGAGCTAGCCTTCTCCCAGCGCCGTGTTGCTCCACTCCGTTTTGTTAAAGCCCCATTCAGGTGTCATGTTGAAACTAGTCGACATTACAAGTCTTAGTGGGAGTTAAGTATTCAAATGCAAAGAGAGAGCGAGAGAGAATGACTAGTTTTTCTCTCTTGTTTGCCTGCTAGTGCGCCGTTAAGAAAATCTATGGTGAGCTGCTTTCAAGGCCGTTTCAAAGCTCTGTGTGCCTCATTGTTTTTGCTAGCATGGTGTGTCTCCTGCTGAAATTTTGAATTCCAAGGCAGTCACACACACACAGACACATATTTAACTTTTTTTCGAGGTACAATGATTTCTGATACACCTTGGCTGTTGGTATGGAGGCTCAGATTTCTGATGTGGCTTATAAGCATCAAATTTTACGTGTATTTTTCAGCTCTTTCTCACAGAGTTGAATTTGAATGGCCATTAAAGGACACCCAGAACACAAAGTGTTGCACTTACAGTCTTCAAGTATTTGATTTGTGTTTGGTTATTGAGCAGGGATCAGTGTCCAGCCCAAACTCTCGCCTCAGTCATTAGCAAAGAGAATACAGCTCTTTCCAGATCAGCAGCTCGTCTGTGCAGAGATGTGGGGCTAACGTTCCTCCTGAAGCAGTGGATTATGGGGGATTATCAGGGGTGTAAGAAACTCTCCGCTGTAAGTCTTCTGTGTGTGTGTATCTTTGTGTGTGTGTGTGTGTGTGTGTATGTGTGTGTGAGCTTCGTCGTCAGCGTCTTCATTAGGCATTGATTTCACTGGAGTGATTGACGGCCTCACAGCTGCTGCTTTGCCTTCTCTCCTCACACACACACAGGCATTCGCACACAGGAACACACACACAGACACACAGACACAGTACTAATTCAAACTCTCCCTCGCTCTCTCTCTCCATTAGATTCTCCAGACTCTGGACCTTCATCCAGTGATACTGGGGGAACGACATACTCGGCCCCTGTGGGGCTTTCAGGTAAATATCCCTACCAATACACTTCCTATTTAAACAACCAATTGTCTACTGTTCATCTCCTTTGCCAGCCATATTATTTTCCTCTTCTGTTTTCTTTTCCTTGTCCTGTGCATTCCTCCCAATATGCACACCCATCTCCCCTCCGTACTTGTGATGAGGCAGTGATTGTGGGGGCCCCTGCTTCCCCTCTGTAATAAAAAAAGCCAGTGAAGGAGGGTGGTGTATTTCTCCCACATTCACATAAATTCCTCCCTCCTGGCTCTTTGAACAACGCTCCTCTCTTCTCCTCTTCCTCTCCCGATTCCCTCTCATCCCTTTCCGTGTTATGTTGTAATGGAAGACAAACATGCTCAACCGTTGTTTGGAGAAGAATATGCTCTGTGCGTGCGGTATTGTGGGGAGGAAAAGCGGCTTCAACTGACATGCGAGTGTTTGTTTGGGTGTGTTTGTGCGTACAGGGGACGTCTTTGTAGACAGTTAACTCTCCTCTGGGCTCTCTGTGTGGATAAGAACGAGACACAGGCGCCTTTCTTTCTTCCATCTCTCATGCAGGACGTGTTTCGGGCTTCCTCAGCTTTTCTCCCATAATCCCCTTTGGCAGCGTTGCCTTCCTTACCCAGCACCCTGTCCGCAGGCTACAGAGCAAGATGGTGTCCGCGAGTGCGAGAGTTTGCTCTCCACTGCCTGAGATTGCTTGGTGCTGTTCTGTGCTTTCCTTTGCCTCAGATGGTTCTCATTACTGGGCCTTTAAAGCCTGTTTTATGTCAGTTGGTGTTCACTGCCCATTTTTCCCCCTCCTTTGTTTGGTGGTAGGGGGATGGAGGGGTTATGTATGTATGTGTGTGTGTGTGTGTGTGTGTGTGTGTGTGTGTGTGTGTGTCCTTAGATGGGAGAAGAGATTGGAGCAGTGCTAAAGAGAACAGAGGAACCAAAAATCAACCTCTCCTCTCCTCCTCCTCCTCCTCCAGACCCCCAGATGGACATTAAAGTCCTCCCTGTGTGCATTAAGTAAAGACACATTTTAGACCCAGTTCAAACTGTGAAACCCAAGAACTCGTGTCTTAACAGGCGCCCCCATGCTCCCTCCCTTACTCCTTCCCTCCCTCAGTTAAGCGTACATGCTGCCCCTCCTCCTCCTCCTCCTCCTCCTCCCCTGTTTTCCTTCCTGGCGAGGATGACATGGCAGCGCCGGCCAGCGCTCCAGTGAATGGGCCCCCTCTGTAAAAGCAGTAGAGGTAGAAAGGCCGGGGCGGGATGGCTGAAGCGCTCTGCCCTCATGATTTCCCTGGCAAGCCAAGGAAAAAAAAAGTGGCTTGATTCCTCCTTTCCCCTTCCTCACAATCCCTCCCTCCCTGCTTCCCTCCTTTGCTCCCTCCCTCTGGGGCCCTGACAAAAGAAACATGGCTCTCCCAGAGGCCCGCCGCTGACCTTCTAATTCACTCACTCTGCCCTTTTTATGTTCTTCTCCAGACATATTTACAGAGAGGAAGAAGGAAGAGAGAGGAGGGTGGCGTTGAGGGAAGGAGGGTGGCAAAGACTTGCAGTCAGCGAGAGTTACACTGTTAGGTCTTTTTGCATTATAGTGGAATAATTCAGTGCTTGTCGACTTTCAGAAAAAGTGTATTGGTAGAGCAGCTGAGGCCCTGCTTTGGAGTCAGACCTTAGCAAGAGCAAAAAGGCACCCAGAAGAAAATCCCCTTTCATCTAGAAAACATAGTTCAGACAGAGCTGATGAGATGAGGTTAAAGAAAACATCCTTCTCTCCATCTCGGAAAGCTGAGGCCATCCAGGCTGGAAGGAGTTAAGTGAGCTGCGACAGCGACAAGCGCAAATGCAAACTAGGCTGCCTGCCAGGCTACCAGCTCCAAAGCTCCTCTCGCTGGCTCACGTCATCAGCTTGGAACAGAGCGGAGCAGAGAGCATTGGAGAGGAGAGGAGGGTCGATGGCTGGAGGCCTGGAGCTGGGTGTCGGGGTTCTGATCTCGGTTTGAGCTGGGGTGAGGGCTTAGCTCAGGGGTTTAGGTTCACCCAGGAAATGAAGAGAGAGATCAAGAGAGAGATTTGGAAATGGGAGCTCAGGTCGGGGTTAGGAGGACGCTGGATTTGTCGGTTGGGAATCTGTGTTAAGTAATATTTAAACTTGTTAGTGACGATATCCTTAAGTCGTCAAGTATATGAGCAGCTCAGGTAACGATACCTGGTCCTGATACTGAAACAATAGTTTGACAAATTTACATTTATTAAAAAAAAAAAAAAAAGAATCCAAATGTTCTCGAATGTTGTCTAAATACAAGCAGCTGTACAAAAACTTTCCATTATTTAAAATTGGCCAAATTCTGATCTGAGCTGGAACTACCTGATCAAAGAGCAAGTAAACAGGATTATGAACCTGACCAGACGTTCCATGCCAGTTTTCTGCTCTTCATAGTTTTGATATTGGGTCATTTGGACAGATTTAGTCAAAGGAAGCACTGAGGATCAATGCCCAGCTTTAGTGTGTTACATATATGCATTAACTCTTCTTAAGAGGTGAGTTATAGACGTCTCTTTGTGCCATGCTCTTATTGGATGTGTAGCATTGATGTGTGTGTGCGTACGCGTGTGTGTTGGTGGCATGCCTGCTGGTGCCATCAGGGACTGACCCGGAGTGCCTGTGTGTAAGAGGATCCATTCGGGCAGTGGTGACACCCACACACACACACACACACACACACACACACACACGCCAATACATACACACAGATAGAGTGACCTGGTGCGAGCCCTGGCGCACGGCCGACTGTCACACAGGCGCTTCCTCCCACTGCAGGTTAAATTTAGGCTGAGTTGTATTCTTATACCACCAGCCAGTCACCTCACTCGACAGACAGTCGGCCAGCCCATCAGTCAGTCAATTAGTCATCCAGTGAATCGGCTGGAGGTATAACCTTCATCAGGGGCTCTGACAGAGATTAAATTTAGTCCTGGCATCTCGCTTCATTAAATCAAGCTAGTTCTGCTGTCATATGGAATGGCCTCGCAGAAACAGCCCATTTTTGGTCCAAGCCCAGTGAGAGAAAAGGCCTGTCTGTTGTTTTGAATTTGTTTATTACCAATGTAATACCTAAGACACTATCTTAGATTTTTTTTTTTTTTTTGGAAAGCAGTCTACAGCTCATCTCAGAACAGAGCACTCTCAGTCTCTCTCTCTCTCTCTCTCTCTCTCTCTCTCTCTCTCTCTCTCCCTCTTTCTCTCTCGGCATTCCTGCCTTGTTTGGGTTAGCAGGGAAAGGAAAGGGCTGCGCAGGATATGACCTCATGTCTTTGAGGAAAAGGCGAGCGGACAGGGAGGCTGCCGAGGCCTCATCTTGACGGAAAACAAACACTGGAGTGCACCAACCAGAAAGAAGGGAGGGAGTAAAACAAGAAAGAGAGAAAGAAACTGAACATTTGTTGTACTTCTAGGCGGATATAAATGTATATATCGACTGTTACAGCCAGGTGACGCGCTGCGGAGATGTTCTTAAGAGAAAACGAACACCATAAAACTGTCTCTATTTTGGTTGAATCTTGATTTTCTTTTTGTTATTTTTTTTTCCCTTGCTTGAATAGTAAGAGGAAAAAATGAAGAGGGAGAGAAGATGGCGGCTTTGGGTGGAGGGAGAGATGGCCGGCAGCTCTGCTCTGTTCTCTGTAATTTGGAGGCTGCGTGTTAGCCAGCGAGTTGAGCAGAGCAGAGCCGGGCCGCTCCGTGCCGGGCCAGGATCTCTCATTACTCCCCACTTCCTCTCCTTGCGCGGCAGCCAAGCCGCCTCTTGGCAAGGGACTTAATTTTGGTTTTGGCCGTCCTCTGTTCCCCACCCTGTGTCATTATGCTGCACAAATCGAAAAAACAGCACGTGGAGACAGTGGAGGATGGAGAGAGGGAAAAAGAGAGGAGAGGATAGGGGAAAGCGTGCCTAGCTTGCATGGTTTTTCTGAAGATTTTTCTCGGATTCAGATGCTTAATGCCGTCTTGTTCTTAGCGTAGCATCAAGATAACATTTACAGTTGAAAACATTTGCCTACCTTAGCATAGCCCGTTGATTGGAAGGTGGGCTATGCAGATTTGGCACCGAGCCAGAGCTGGAGGGAAGCCCAGAACAAGATGAACATTGTTTTGGTTTGCAGTCACTCTGTGGAAGTGGATTTTGACATTACCTCAATGTATGAAGATATAAAAGAGAGAAAGAGAGTGTGTGTGTGTGTGTGTGTGTGTGTGTGTGTGTGTGTGTGTGTGTGTGCGAAGGCGAACGAGGAAGGGAGGGAGAACCCCACACATCCCACACACCCCCACCCCTCTTCAGCAGGATAAAGATGAAAATGGAAATAAGTGGAGACACATTCCTGTAAACCTGTGTGTGTGTGTGTGGGTGGGTGTGTGTGTGTATGTGTGTGGGTGTGTGTGTGTGTCAGATTTCTAGTGTGACACACATGGCTGCTGTCTCCACCCTCCTGCCTGCTCATTCATGTAGTCACTTTGTCTTTTGTGTATGAGGGGTGTGCGTGTGTCTTTTTATCTCAGCCCTGTCACTAGGTACATCTCTATCACAGACCACAGCGCTGGCATAACCACACACACACACACACACACACACACACACACACACACACACACACACACACATGCATTCACGGACATCTAGAGGATAATAATTATTAATAACAGAGGAACAACACAACAAAGGCTGAGACCGCACACAACTGGCTCTGCTGGTTGTCTCCCTGTCTGTTTGCGGTGCCTGTATTATTTAGTTCCCACGGTGTCTCAGTGCCACAACAATGTGGGCGATTGTTTCACTTGTCTGTCCATCTGCCCATAGCACTGTGTGTGTGTGTGTGTGTGCGTGGCTTTGAGATGCAGAACCTGCGGGTGATCTTCTGACTTGTGTGTTTGCAAAAGTGAGCTGATGACATCATTATGGCCTGCCTGGCACCCTGTATCCAACTAGCTAGTGTTTATTTGTCCTGTCACCTTGGGAAATCTGGGCTGCAGCGGATGGTGTGTGTGCGGGGGTCAGCACGATGAAGTGTTTGAATAATAACTCTGCAGGAGAAGGAGGGAGGTGCTACAGGGATACAAAATGTCCAAAAAGTTTTGTGATGAGAAGGATGCAAATGGAAGATTCACCCCCAATTAATTATGATACCTTCTTCCATTTTATCTCCGACTGAGGAAAAACACCATTCCTGAGGGACATCGAGACATGTGGATCGTGTAATTATAGCAGAAACTTCCACTCAGAGAAAATTATACTGTAGATGGACACATTAGGAAAACATGCGCCATTTCTCCTCCTTATCTTCTCCCAGTCGTGGCCGGATGGTTCATGTTAGAGATGGCGTGTCTGCAACTCATTCTCTCTATCTGTGTTTCTGCAAGGAGTCAGATCTGTAGATAGCGAAACCGTGCCACTCCCCTGTGTGGTTTTCCTGCCATCAGGGCTTATTTGGGTTTCTTGAAATGGAAGAAGGACTTAACATCTTCTTATATACTGTGCCATTCTAAAGAGGCACTTCCTGTGTCACCTACTAAACCCACTACCATCAATCTGTCTGTTTATTTATCTACTGTTGCTGAACGATATGTCATTTCCTCTTCAAACTAGTTGTCTTGCAAAAGTTGTATTTTAATAGGGAAAATCAGGCACAGCCAGCACACATTTGCTGCTTCATAAAATGAATGAAAACTGTTTTCTGCCTTGTGACCGAACTTAAAGGGAAACTGCACCGATTTTACGCATCAAAGTCTGTTTACAGGTTCACATACTACTGCATATGTGAAAAAAGTTGCATAAAACCTTTTGTGGCCCCAGAGGGAGGTGCATGAACATTACTTGAGGCAATGTCAGTTGGGGCTGAAGATAAGAAAAAAAATCATTTTTTTCTTCTTTCTTTTTTTAAGTTAGAAAGTGAGGTAACCAGACCTCTGTAGCCCACTCCTCATCTCTGCTTGAAGCTAGCAGCTCGAGGCTACACTAGCCGCTACTAGCATAAACTTGGCTTAAATTTGCAAGGCTGTGGAGTTGTATTGATGTGAGACAAGGACAGTTCCTCTGTCTTCACTGGCTAACCTTTTCTTTCTGAAGGGGTCGCCTGTCATTGAATTTCTTGCCGCAAATGACAGTGAAGCGAAGACAATAAACCCGCTGTTGAGGACTCTAACTTGCATTGACTCAAAATATCAATGAGACCAAATGTTTTTGTAAGAAATGCACAGGCTTTCATTACAGTCACAATCACACACATACTCAGGAGGTTGAGTATATACGGCATGGCAGAGGGAACAAAAGGAATGCCTCCAGGGTGACCCTTGACCTTTGGAATAGACTTTCCCCGGCTCGAGAGAGGGTGTTGACTTAGAAAATAAGGCACCGTGAAGAGTCCTTCCTTCCCCCCTTGAGCTGTTTCCTTCACGTCTTCCTCATTCCTCTCTTCAGCTGCCTTGTGTGTGTCTGACGACAGGGTCATTACACGTCTGAGCTGAGAGAGGCACACAGAGAGAGAGAGAGAGAGAGAGAGAGAGAGAGAGAGAGAGAGCTCTCAGGGATCGATACAAGACAGTTCTCAGGAGCCTACTCACTATTTACTGATGTTGATAGTGTTGTGTCCAGGCCTGAAGGTTGAAAATTGTGTGTGTGTGTGTGTGTGTGTGTGTGTGTGTGCGTGTCCGTTCATGAGCGTGTAGGCGTGCTACTCTGTGACTGTGTTGACTTCTAAGAANGAGCCTACTCACTATTTACTGATGTTGATAGTGTTGTGTCCAGGCCTGAAGGTTGAAAATTGTGTGTGTGTGTGTGTGTGCGTGTGTGTTCATGAGCATGTAGGCGTGCTACTCTGTGACTGTGTTGACTTCTAAGAATAGTAGCGACCTGGTGTGTGTGTGTGTGTATGTGTGTGTGTGTGTGTGTATGTGTGTGTGGAGTCAGACAGAGGTAATGATTAACCTTTCCAGACTGCGTTTCTGGCCCTGAGAGAAGCACCCAGTCTCTCATTGCCCCTCCCCCACCTTTCAGCCGTCCCTCCTCCCTTCAACCAAGTCCAATTGTCTCAGCTAGCGTGGCGTCCACTCTTAAAGACCATAGGACCATTAAAAATCCACAGGGGAGCTAGCAGTGTGTGTGTCTATTTGCCAAATATTCCCTCCTTTTGCTATGGTTTAAATGGTTTGCACGCATTTATTTACGTTGACGGATTTCTTTGAAGCGTGGCCTGGTTTGTTGCAAGAGCCCCCCTCCCTTCCACGCAGACCATAATCTGATCATCCATTAAATGTCTAAAAAACGTGGGTGCAATATGCTGTTTTTGTTTGCACAGTGTTGCTAATGGCTAACATCCACATTAGCTCTCGCCAGCTGCTTCTCGCAATTTCTTACATTGCAAAAAAAAAAAAAAAAAAGCCTGTTATCATTATTATCGTCCACCATCACATGATGCACTCCACACCAGTCTGCTCCAGTATCTCTGCAATGATCTATCAACATTTTATCTCTCCTTCTCGGATGGGGGTTATGTGTAGACCCCATGGGACAGGCCAGAATGGGACAGACCAGCAGCAGGCGACTGACAGAGGCAGAGCAGAGCAGAAAGGGCCGGGCTGACAGATGGCCTCAGGCTGCCAGCTAGCCAGCTTATCTCCAGTGAGGAGAAGCCTGAGACACATGGGCTGAAAGGCCGCAGAGCAGATGAGCAGGTGGGGCGGCAGACAGATAGACGGACTAATGCTTCGATAGGCAGACATCCAGAAAGCAGACAGACACACAGACAGATGTACAGACAGAGACTACAGACAGCTCTCTAAGTGTTCAGTGGCCGGAGCTGATGGAAAAGCGCCGCTCCAAGGACAGACTGACTCGGCGCAGACAGTCTGACGACACTGTCTGACACGCACGCATACACCTATGCGAGAAGCACCTGAAATAGTGTCAGACTGTAATATGAGGAGCTCAAGCAGCAGACACCTCACACGCAAATACAGAGACACACACAAGCACACGATGTGTTAAAAATTAAAATTCAGTTAAATGAGCCTTGCACTTGGAACAAGGTGTGTTGATACGGGGCCACTCACATTAGTGTGTGTGTTTATATGTGCGTGTGTGGTTCTGTGTTGGGCAGCATTACTCATGAGGTGTAAGCTCATCTGCTGTCAGGACAAGCTGTGAACATACTCTTCACAGGGCTGCGCCCCGCAGATGGTGGAGTCTGCCTGTCTCGCTGTCTCTCTGCTGATGTACTGAACAGAAAAAGTTTGGTTTTGTTTACCTGTGAGGTTAGTCTGAGCTGGACAGAATCCTGCAGATAGATTTATTTTTGTCATTGTCTCGATGGACTCCCCCTCAGATTAGTTTTCAGTCAGTTTTTTTATCCAACCGCGGAGGAATGGGAAGAATTCAGGGTAGCTGCTGTCACGCTCGGATTGAAATACTCTATTTTTTTTACTCCTCTTTTGTTCATTTACAGCTGTAGTTACATTATAAATTCAGAAATTGGTTAAAATTAGCTTCACCTCAAACAGCTTAATGTTAAAGGGGCAGTCCACCTACATGAGGAGTACTTCTCATCCAGTCGTATGATGTCCTCTGTGGCTCTGGAGGAAGTCTGAGAAAATAACCCCCTAATGATGTCATAGTGTTGTCATCAGATATATGCTCCTGGAGACTTTTAAATGTACAACAGAAAGTCTGTGTGAAATGGATTTTGGAAGACGTTGACATTTGCCTGTCAGGGAGGGTCTTGCAGAAGAGGGTAAATGCAGGATCCAGTGTTTTCTGGAGCTTGACTGTTACTAGGAACTAAAAGTCAGATTATCTTGGATGATTATTGTTCGTCACCATCCTTTTCTCATGAGTCTTTGGCAAGATGGCGCTTGTAACATAGTATTTCTACACTGTGGTGTTGCAACTCTTACTTGAGAGAAGTGTCTGAATACTTCTAACATCACTGCTTTACTAGTTGACCCTTTCTACTGCCCATCATATGTTCCTCTGTTGTTTTTCTGTCTCTCCTCAACCCTTTGCTTTTATCCTTCCCTCTCTTTTCCCTCCTCTGTGGTTCTCACTTACCCACAGTCAGAGGTTCTGAGAGGAGGAGAAGAGAGGAGAGGCGGCGAGGGAGGGGAAGCGGGGCAGTTAGTGTAGTCCTGAATAGCAGGGTGTTTTCAGGCTGCAATGACAGGCTCAGACAGGCAGCCGCTCTAATGACCTCTGACGCCAGGCCCTGTCTCTCTCAGCAATAACAAACACACACACAGGGCCCCACAGGTGAGCTCCACCAGCAGGCCCTCTGTCAGCTGTTAAGAAAGTCCAACGCGTGCCTCTTCTTATCAACCCTGACTGTTTCTGTACGTACATGTAAAGCAGTCCTGAGAGCAAAGCCCCGGCCAGAATCGGACTCTGTTTGACATCAGCCTGAGATACAAAAAGACGCTTTCTGTCTCTAATCTCACACATAGATGCTTTTTTTTCCCCCCTGCATTTGGTCGAGGGTAGATAGCTGGGTACTTAGTTTTCCCCCAGCACCTCATGAGGACGGATTTACGATAAACTCCCCGAGGCTCGGCTCTGACCAACTTCAAAGAACACAGCCCCTCTTGTTTTACGGAAGGCATGCTTTCAGTACCCCCCCCCCCCCCCCTTTCTGTCTCTCTTCTCCCAGTGTTGTCTTTTTCTTCCCTTTTTTCCTCCTTCTCCCTGCGTCTAATGAAGGCTAATGACAGGCCGCGGTGAGTCCGCTCGGGCTGACAGAGATCCTGCCGCATTAACGTTGCAGTTTGTCTCAGACGGGACCTTCCAAATTACCGGTTACACTCACAGCTACCGCAGGATGAAACGAGGAAAGGAGGGGGGCTTGGGGGGGGGGTGTAGGTTGGGGTCGGATGGGAAGGATGGGGGCAACTGAAATGGCTCTGAGAGGGGCTCTGTTCATTTTTTTTCCCTCACATATATTTCCCCTCTTCAAGCTTTCTTAACCCTTGAATGTGTCTTTCATCGAGGCTGGATTTGAGTGTGTGTGTGTGTGTGTGTGTGTGTGTGTGTGTGTGTGGGTGGGTGTTGAGACAGAGAGAAGAGGAAGTATGAAAGATTACTGAGCAGTTGATAGAAGTTGCAGCAATTAGGTGATGACCTTAAAAGCACAAGAGACGCTTAAAAATCAGGAGAGGAAGCAAAGTTGCAAAAGTAACAGTCAAAATATGTGAAAAGCATTCCTTCTCTTCCCCACCCCGCCCCCTCTTTCTTTCCTCTCGCGCTCTCTCTGTCTCCCTCTATTTCCCTTGCGCCTGACTGGCTCCTACTTTTCTAGCTGGGAGTAGCTGGGAGCCAGATTTCTGTGGAATAGAGATATGAAGGGGGGAGTGGGACGGCGCAGGAGGCACACTAAAGGGAGACAGGAGAGGGAGGAGGTGGGGTGGGGGGTGGAAACTGGAGCATGGCCAATGCTACACTTCTTTTACGCTCAGGGGAAACTTTAGACTGGAGAGGCCTAGCTTGTCAACGATTCAGACACCAGGGTTTGAGAGTTAACGGCCTGCCTCGCTCAGCAGCTAAACACCATGTGCTCGACCGTAGACAGCGGATGGTTTATGTGTCCATGTGAAAGTCCCTCGTCTTGTTGCTGTTGCTCAGTAACTGCGGCCCCGACTTTGTGAGACACAAATTCAAAGATAGTCTCTAATTTCCTCCAGCGGGGTGAAGCATGTTGCTGTCGAGAGATGATCGGGACGGTCGGTTGACGTCAGTACATTGTTGGCCGCGCTGCTACAAAAATACAGTGAGCCAGACAGAAGATAAGCATTTAATGCCTAGACAAATATTGTACTGCGTGTGGACACTTGCCTGCCAGTGTCTCTGAGTTGCTTCTCTTGTCTGAAGTCCAGGAATTCCAACATGGTTTTCCTGTATGGCAGAAATTGAGGATGACGGTTTAGCTTTGGCTCTCGACTAAAGCACATTCTCCATTTCCCAAAACGAGGATAAGGAAGAAGTTGTAGAGAAGCAGCAATGTTTGAGTAATTTCATAATAGTTTAGAAAGATATTTCTGCTCAGATGTCCCTCATCACTGCCTCTTGCACTGATCCCCACCCTCTACTCTCTTTCTTTACTTTATGGTCTGATGTTTCAGTGTCATCATGTCGTTCCTGTGTGCCTTCCCAAAGGTCTAACCATCTCCTTCTTTCTCTGTTTCCTCCCTCAGATTCCCTGGCGTTGCAGGAGTCTGGAGAGCGGGCCCATTGGTGCGTGGTGGCATACTGGGAGGAGAAGACACGCGTCGGGCGCCTCTACTCAGTCCAGGAGCCTTCTCTGGACATCTTCTATGATCTACCTCAGGGGAACGGCTTCTGCCTGGGCCAGCTCTGCTCCGACAACAAGTCCCAGCTGGTGCAGATGGTGCGGGCCAAGATCGGCTATGGCATCCAGCTGACGCGTGAGCCAGACGGGGTGTGGGTCTACAACCGCAGCTGCTACCCCATCTTCATTAAGTCGGCCACACTGGACAACCCGGACTCGCGCACGCTGCTGGTGCACAAGGTGTTCCCCGGTTTCTCCATTAAAGCTTTTGACTATGACAAGGCCGGCAGCCTGCAGAGGCCGAACGACCACGAGTTCACTCAGCAGCCTCGCACAGGCTTCACGGTGCAGATAAGCTTTGTGAAAGGCTGGGGACAGTGCTACACCAGACAGTTCATCAGTAGCTGCCCGTGCTGGTTGGAAGTCATCTTCAACACCCGATAGCAGCAGCCTTCCTCTTCTTCACCCTCCTGGCCTCTTCTGCCCCCTCACAAACAGACTACACCCACTGTCCTTTTTTGTTCCAGAGGTTCAAAGAGAGAAAAAAAAAAGTTTTAAAAGAAGAAGAAAGTATAAAATTCTGACGGACTTTGTTTAATAAATGACGAAGATTTAATTAAATAAAATAAGAAGCGAAAATGTATTTTATGTTATATATAAATATATTATTAATTGTAAATATGAAGACGTTTTATATGCATCATTATTTATGTATTGTGCAATGTGTTGATGAGAAAAAGAAAATAAGATGCACTTTGCTTAATATAAATGCAAAACAAAGAAATGCCAAAATAAAAAAAAAAAGTACAAATAACATTCTTTGTTCAATCTATGCTTTACCTATTGGGTTTGTGATGTTTCATTCAGTTTTTTCTGGAGGTTTTTTTTCTGGTTGTTTGTTTCGCTCATAATCCAAATTGGATTATGTGAATGGATCCACATGTCAATTCTCTAAAACCCTTTTTAATGTAGTCTTGGTGAAGAACGTTGTCTCTTCATTATAAGTGAAGTCAACAGAGGCTCCACTTTATGTCACAGAAGGACTTAAATGTCATGTCGTGGATCGTAAAAGCATTTCCCTGTGAGACAACATGAGTCAGACTGTGACAGAGTCATAACTCACTGTCTCTGCTCTTACAGGCTCATTATGCCTTTTTTCAAATTGTCTGCTTTTCCTGAGTTATTTTGGGATGAATGTCCCTCTTCCTCTCTGTCATTAATCGACTGACATCACAGCCGGGAAGCAGTAATGACAAATTTCAGGAACCAATAAAGTCAACAGAGGATCCAGCTTCCTGGAGGAGCTTCCTCATTTTAATGGCTGATAAAAGAAAAGGCATGTAATGTATCAAACAATCGCACAAAGAATTCGGTGCCACACCTGCGGGAATGAACGCACGTACTGGAAGATTACAACTTCACTCAGACATCTTAGATATCAGAGGATTGGACTGAGTATGCGATTAGAGATGAAGGCCTATTTATGACCCACTGTATTTCTAAAAACCAGACAAAACAAAATAGATTTCCTTCTAATAAACCCTTTCAGTGTGTGTGTGTGCGCACGCATGTGTGTGTCTGTCTGAGCCCCGTCCTGTTGCTAGTCAGATGGGTGTCTGTGAAGAGGATTACTACTGTAAGCCTGCTTTACCCACACACACTGTCTCAAAGACCTACATTCACAAGACCCACTTTCCACGCCATCCAACCCCCATCCTCTGCTTTGTTCGACAACACTTTGCAAAACCTTCAATTTTATTCAGAAAATAAGAGAAAAAAACATATTTAGTGTTGGAAGCAGAATCCAAATGGAGCATGTATGTGCCTCTTTGCTGTCCCTTTAGTTATAATTATAAAAGCAAATGCAAAATGCAAATGAAGAAAACCTTTAGAAAAGTCACAAACACACATTTCCTTGTCCCTGAAAATTAGATGCTGCCTAGCACAGTTCACATTATTTTTTATATTACACATGGTTTATTTAAGACATTATAATTCAGACTACAAACATTAAATATGAATCCGCACAGATAGATACAAATATTTGTGGTTGACTATTAAAAGTTTCCACTTGTACAAACATAGAAATGTATAATCTTCCCCTCCTGTTCTATTACTGACTGTGCCCAGAACACAAATTACTGTCTGTATATTCATATTTACTACAAAACATTGGAAGAAAACTAAAATTATAGCAAAAACTATTCGAATATATCCCACCAGGCAGGTGGGACCACATGGTGGGAACCTATTCCTTGACATCATGCACTTTAAACTCATGGCCATCTCCATGCCCTCCCACCAGTAATCCCAAACCCTGCTAATACAACCAAAGCGGCTCTAAGCTTTGTGTGCATGTGCATGTGTGTGTGTGTGTGTGTGTGAGAGAGAGGAATGGCCTCATATCCATGACTTCCCTCAGACAGGGTGACCCTGATTCTGGCCGGCAATAATTCCATTAAAACTATTACAGATTTCAGCAGCATCTCTCGTCAGCATGTAGATGTACAGTGCATTACACATGTAAGCTGTTTGTGTGAGCACCTTCTAAGAAAAGCACTGAGTAGTTACTGGTTCCAGTATTACTAGCCTAGATGCTAAATGTTTAATTCTGTCTATTTTTAAGCTAAGAAAATAATAAATAAATCAATGGGAAGAAGGTTCCTGAAAGATCATCATGTTGGGAAATCAAATTTACATAAAATATTACTGAACAGTTAACTGAATAAGTAAAATGTGAAAAACCCAAGTAATGAAAAATAAATAAAATACAGACCTTTCAGGTGGGTGCATGTGGGTGATATCTTGGCTACAGTCTGTCTTGTGCCCCCTCCTAAACCCAATGGTGTTTTCTCAGGAACTAAGGCTCCCATCACTGTAATTTGAATTAATAATGTACACCTAATGATAGTCTTTGTCATGAAATCAGTGGTGGAAATTCAGTTATTTTAATGAAGTGTTGTAGTTGAGTACAAATTCTAAGTATTTGTAATTAACTCAAGTAGGATATCACTGTACTGCATTTATTTGGGGGCTAGTTACTAGTCACTTTGCAGCACAAGAACATATGATCTGCTCTTCGTCTCAAGCCATTTTATTCATGACAGTGCAATAACAATATTCCAACCTATTTTTCACATTGAGGTATTGCAACTTTCACTTTAGCAAAAGATCTGAGTACTTCTTCCACCATGTCTTTAAACAGAGTTTCTTCAAGTTTGTGAAACAGCGCCCCTCTGGGTTCTAACGGCCGCTACGTGTCAGTCAGTGTGCGTGGTGAAAAAGGGTATAACACCTCTTTCAGGTGTGCGGGAGTGAAACCAGGTGCAGTTCACATCGTTCGATTAAAAACACAGCTGTTCATTATCACACAGCCTTACACAAACTAACTGTAGACATTAGTTAGAGTTTGGAGTTAGCTTGGTAGTTGAGTAGTTTTCCAGAGCTGTTAATTACGTCAGCAGAGGTGGAAAAACGAGAAGAGTAACCTACAGCAAAACAAAATTACCATGAAGTGCAGAGAGATGTGTCTATCACCTGGATAATTACCACTTCACCCCCATGAAAGACAGGAAAATGGGTTTCGGCTTCAACTAAATGTGAGTCAGATACACTCTTTCTGTCTGTCTTTGCTCGCTGTTGGCTTTACGGACACTTACATGTTTATTTAACAACTTGCTGTGTGGTTATGGCTGTGTGTTATGAAGATTGTCCTAGTTAAATGGACAGTGCCTTGTTTGCTTGGACAGTGAATCTGTCTGTGCTGCCTGGACAGGCACAAGGAGCAGGGAGAGAGTTTGCATTTATTGGCTGTTCAGTCACCTTTCAGCTGTATGTTTGTAGTTTGTGGTTATTTGCAGCCTGCGCAGAAGGTCTGGTAGATGCTTTTTAGAGTTTTTTTTCCATCCGTGTTAAGTGGTATTGTACATGCCAGAATTAACTTGAGTAAGCAACTTGAACACTGTAGTTTATGTAGAGCAAAAAAAGACACGTTTTAGTTGTTGTGGTATTTTTGTGGAATACCTACCCAGTGTTTGTTCATCCTTGAAGATTGGACCAGATTCACTCAAGTCTATCTTTAGAGCTCCAGTGATTAGTTAATTAATGGATGAAGTTACTGGATTAGTTGATTCACAGAAAATGAATCAGCAGCTATTTTGATAATCAAATAATCGTTTTAAGCCTTTTTCTAAAGGAAAAATGTAAGATATGTGCCGGTTCCAGCTTCACTAATCAATAGATTAATCAATAATGAAAATAATCATTAGTGGTAGCCCTAGCTGTCTCAATACAATACTCAAGTAGTAGTAGCCAGTGTTTATGTTTGTCAATTATTCTTGCATATTTTCTACCTTTTGTTAGATTAATATATCAGTACATACATTGGCTAGTCTATAAAAGATCAGGAAATAGTGGAGAATGGTGAGGACCTGGCCCCAATGAATTTAGGCCATTTTTGCTTTAAAAATGATTTAAACGATTAATCGATGATTTAAATTGTAGTTTGTAATTGGTTGCTGTTATCATTCCTCCTATGCATACTGGCCTTTTCTGACATAGCTACATTGTAGGAGATGGGCTACAAAATCCACGTTCCTCGGCCTGTTTCCTTTCATTTCAAAGTTCAGAAAACAGATAATATGGCTTCAGCAACCTTAATTAGACAAATCAACCCTGATGTACTTCAAAACAGAGAGACATGGACTGCAGACCTGCACGTGGTTCTGTTTATACTATATCAGTTGTCTGCGTAGGTGGACGTGTTCACACATGTGCATTTGGCACGTGTGGTCCACATGCTCATACGTTTTGGACTGCACACAGATGTCCGCAAGACATTTGTGTGAACCATCACAGACGTGTAGATGACAAAATTCAGATGGATCCTTTCCAGTCTATTCAATCTGCATGAGGCAATGTATACCTCTCCACTGCTATTTTATTCCCAGTTGTTTATTCTTTAATTTCTGCAAAGACATGGAATGTTTACCACAAATCGTAAAGCTGAAGGTGTGAACAACCTTGTTTATATACACACACATACAATGTGATGTGTAAATTAATTAACTACCACAATACATATGTCACTATACAGTTCACAGTTCAGAGTACAGCCCCAAAGAAAATCCATCCATTCATCCTTTAGCTACACAGCTCATCCTTGAGTGTACAATCTTTTAAGTATGACTGCTTGCTGTTTCTACCCCTCCACTGCAGCTTAGTAACGAAATACTTTCAAAGATACCAATTAAAAATGTATGTTTGCACAAATGAAGACTGTGGATTCTGTCTTCCTTCCCTTATATCGCAGTGTCCTACTCCACCATCAGTATGGAGAAAATAATACTGTAATATTGTAAATACTGTATTAAACAGGCTTGAATATATGAAACTTTGTCCAAATCATGTTGACAAAAATGCCATATTTGTTCTACCATCTTAACTGAATGCAATGAGCTACATTCCACAATATAATGCAATACCTGCAGCCTGCATGTTGGAAAGTCATATCTACGAATCAAACCAGCATGTGGTTTTTCTGTGTTTGTCACACCCATGCAGTCACCCACTTCCTATGTGCATGTATTTACGTACATATGTATGGGTGTGTGCGTGAGTGTGATACAAACCTTGGGGGTTGGGAGGATGAACAGGGTTGTGGTGTGTAGGTGGGGCATTATGAGCCTGTCTAGGTGGGGTTAGTGGGGGTTGCTTTGGCGTGGTCTTTGTGTGTGAACGTGCCCTGACCTTTTCAGTTCAGGAATTATTTTTTCTAATTAGAATGTCATCTGACATTGAGCCTGACGAAAACATCCTCTTGATTGTCTAAATAATGTGTTGTAGATTTGTCTGGAATGTGAGTCATCTTAAACTGCATTATTGTTTGGGACATCCTATAGTGGTAGTGGTATATATAGATCAAAGGATCCTGAACGCTTTGGCCTTGCATTTGCGTGCTATGTGTCATATATTATTTGCTCTTGTGTGTGTGTGTGTGTGTGTGTGTGTGTGTGTGTGTGTGTGTGTGTGTGTGTGTGTGTGTGTGTGTGTGTGTGTGTGTGCGTGCGTGCATGCTTATGTATGTCCATTTATTCCCACACGTGCCTGCATGCATGTGGGGATGCAACACAAAGTCCTTGTCTGTGCCGGTAGACACAAAGCCAGCACCCCCATCCCCCTCTTCCTCTTCCCTGGGGGGGGAGATAAGACAGTCTGTCTATGTGCCTGCTCCCAGCAGGAGGGGGGCTGGGGCCTGGGATGGGTGGTTATGTAGGTGGCGGAGTGGGGACAGTCTAGCCGTGTTTACAGCCTGGATGTGTCGTTTGGGGGTTTAAAGAAGGGGACAGTCACTTCTGGCATTCTTATGCTTATTTAGCTTCAGCATGGCCTGCAGTCATGTTTTTCCTAATCTCAGTGAATCACAGAGAATATCACACACTAACACAATATATACACAAACTCAGTGGCTGAAACGTATGTGCACACACGTGCACAAAGTAGGCATGTTAGATGGTGGTTGATTTCTGTTACAAATAAAAGACCCTTTTATTTCATAGGAAGTCAAAACTGCATTTTGCGTAATTAAAAGATTTTGTTATTATGCTAACCACTGCCACCAAAATTAGCTCACAGTGGTGAGTATACAGCTCGCTGATCGTCATTAGAAAAATGTTCTGAGTACAGCACTTTCCATGTGATTAATTATGAGCCAATATTGATCTTTTGCTGGGAACAGTCACACACAAGACTGCTTTTCTGTGCACATTGTAAATAGAGTTAGTGAGTTTAGATGCCAGTGCTTATTTCATCTCCTTGCCAACTGATGTTGGCACCACATGTGTTTGTCTGTAGAGTGTAGAAAAACACAGATGCTGCATCTCTTAAGAAGTTTCTGAAGGAATGTTTCATCACCTAAAGGTAGTTTTGCAGCTCTCCACCATCTTTGTGAGTTACTGCAGCCAGAAAGTCCAAATTTGATAAATAAGGAGGCCTCTCTTAAAAAAAAAAAACACAAAACCAATTGGTGGTTGCAGTAACATCAGTGAAAGAGCAGGAGTCACCTCATTACAACTGTGTAGACTTGAGGAGAGGATCAACTTTCATCACAATCATTTAAAAACAGACTAGATTATCCCTGGCGAGGTTAAATTCACAAACATCCACATTTTTGCACTTTCTAAACAGAATTATTGTGGGTGCTGCAGAATCCTGTTGGTATCCTGTTAAAGTGCTTGTCAAAGTCAGACATTGCTATAAATAAATAACTAATTCACCCACTGAACCCAGTATGTCATTGGTTATGTTGATGGACGTAAACCTTTAGACCGATGTGATAGAATTTCATGCATTATTGGGTTTAGGAAGAAGTGGCGATGTTCTTTGTTTACGACTGTGGAAACACTGAGCTTTCAGGACAATTAACAACAGCTTGCTTCAAAAAAAAAAAAAAAAAAAAAAAACACATCCAGATTAGCATAAACATGGTTGTCATGGTCGCCACTTTCAGATGGACAACAGCATCAGATTACCACTGAGACAGGGCTAGAATGAATGATTACCTTTTTATTATTTTGTCAATTAATCAATGAATCTTTTGGTCTATAAAATGTCAGAAAATAGTGCCTGTCAAGGCTAAGGGGATGTCTTTTTTGTGCTTTCTTTGTGCAACCAACAGTCCACTTGATAATCACCAAAAAAAAAGAAAAAGAAAGAAAGAAAAGCAGCAAATCCTCAAACCTGAGAGGCCACAATGAGGGAATGTTTGGTATTTTTGCATGACAGAAAGATTGACAGAAATCAGCATTTTTGTTATAAGCTTTCTCTTGTCTGTCCGTGTTTATTTTAAAAGGTGCATCTCTTCATAACACGCATATATTAGACAGCTTGTAGGTCCATGAAAAACTAAAAAATAAAGTGACTGAATTGCAAAATTACAAGAAAACGATTCAAACAGAAGAAGTTGTTTTGGTCTGGATAATATCACTGCCAGTTCAGATTTCGGCACCGAGCAAACCTTAGTTCTTCTCCACCGAAAGAAGCAAAATGTTTTCTTTCCATCCTCATCAAAGGTTAAATGTTTATCACAAATATCACCCCTTAGATCTCATACAGTATCTAAATATCATTGTTAATTTAAGCAGCTGCAGCCTTTTTTTTGGCACTTTCACAATATCGACTTTGTTAAATGTGTTTGCGAGAGCACAAATAGGTCCCATCCAACTCAATAATTTGTAATTTACTTAAGCAATCTTAAGTTTTATCAGAAGCTGCTGTTTTCTTTTATGGATGAAAGAGAATGAATCTTTATTTTAATGAATATTTTGTTATGTGATAACTTCACCCAAAATGTGTTTTGAGTATGAATTACTCTTCCTCCGCAGGTTGCACAGGCGCAAAGCTTTCTCTTTAGCTGCATTTGGATGAAAAGATGATTATTTGGATGTCTATATTGTTGCATAGATACCCTTATTTTATATATTATACCCCCCCACTCACATCACATCACATTAAATCATAATATGCTGCCCCCTCTCCGATGCCCCTTCTCTTTCTCTATATTCACACACACAGTATGCGTGTATTATTACTATGATAAATCAAGAGAAATGTCAGTGAACATCGAGAATATACCCTATGAAATATGATTGATAGGTGCAATATCAGCATGAGACAAGCTTGAGATGACTGCAATATCCTCTCCTTTTTCTTTTTCAATTACGTTACACAAGAAGAGCCATTTCTTTGCCTGCGTCTTGATTATGAATTGCGCTGTCCCCTGTCCTATAGGGCCTTCCTCCCAGAGGCCAGAAACCCCCCACAGAGGAACAATGTTGATGTCAGACGCACTGACAGAGAGCTGACTTTAATAAAGCAATGGGAAATTCATTTTCAAAGGAAGGAAGCAGTGTGCGGTGACAAGATCTCTCAAATACGAGGCCTAAGGCCCGGCAACGCACACAAGGTAGCATGTGCCTGAGTTGTCGTGCTCCCATTCACATACACCAGCAGACAGATATATGTACAAACACCTACGTCATAAAGTGGATAGTCTGTGAAAGTACACAACATCCGGTTGCAGTATCGCAGAAGGACTGTGCAACATGTGGCCACATGAGCAGCTGGGCGTCTAGTCGGCCGTCTGTAACGGCATTCCTTCCAGCAGGAGGGCAACAGACGAGGCTGAGGGCTAAACCACCACATTACCGCTGCTCCCCTCACAGTTTGGTGTGAGATGACAAACGCCTCCATGTGGATTACAGCATTTCTGGCATTTTACAACCAGGTTAGCACTACAGCGGCAACACAAACCTCAGCCACAGTCGAAGTTGTTGTCTAAAGTTGTGTCACATTTTTCGATTGACAAGGAGTTTGTGACAGGGAGAAAGGGGATGGGGAAGACTGGGGGCGATAAATGTGGTGATTTGAGATGAATGTTTTGACTTTGACGTTTGACTTGAGATCTGTTGGGTTTGTTGGTCCCTGTGTTTATGTGTGTGCCTGTGTGTGTGTGTTTGTTCTGTGTGTAATGCTGAGTTTGTAAGATTCCTGTGTGGATTGGAGTAAATGAGGGCTGTGGAATGTGAGTGGAGGGTAATCATGGCAGACCTACAGGAGTAACCAGATACCGACTGCCAGACTTCAGAGGAGTGGGAATCCCTCCACGCCGACACACCACCTCCTGCAGGAGACACTTTGGCTGGGACCTTAAGACCCCCCCACCCCCCCACCCCCTTTAACCCAAACCTGGCCTTAGTGTTCACCCTCCCACCCTCACTGCAAAAATTCATTCAGTTCATTTTGTCTACTTGTCCTTATGTAGTATGTTTACACCCCATGAAACACAGATGACCTTGAACTGACACTGTTCTCAAGCTGAAACAGGACCTGACGTTATACTTGTTTGTAAAATGAAAAAAAAAGTTACACGTATAGACAAGACAGTACTGCTTTCTAATTGGGCATTCATTTTAAAGTGTTTATACGTTGTAACTGCTTTATTAATGGTTAATATATCAATTATTAAAGCTTTATAAGTCAGTAACCTTTTGTGAGGAAAAAACTTTTGACTTATAATTGAGGAGGATATACACTGTGGAAAACCCAATATTTTCAAAAGAAGATGAATAAATACCACAAAATATATAGAGGAACAAGTGAAATAATTCAGTTTTTAAAAACTCCAAGTCGTATGTTTTCACCCTTGTCTGTTTGTTGGTTTGTTTGTTGGTTTGCTTGTTAGCCAGACTTGGTGGAGAGGTGGGGCATGGGCCAGAGAAGAACCCATTAAAGTTTGGTTGCGAGATATTTCAGACAGCTTTGTGAATTTCTCAGGAAATACTCAATCAATAAATCAAACTTCCTTTGTATAGCAACTTTCCTACAAGGTAGTGCAGTTCAAAGACTGTAATGTAAATAATGCATGGCTCTTGATGAGAAGAAAAAAATAGACATATTAATGGTGTTGAGCTCTATGAGTTTGTTCAATTGGATCCAACAGACGTGTACGATTGTTTCTCCTTGGCGGAGGTACGTGCTCTACTGCGTGCCATTCTCGTTATGGAATGTCTTTTTTATTCCGCCTTTTTTTCACAACAGCAGAGTTTAATGTAAGTTTTTCATTTCACAACGCCATAATTTTTTCCAGTTTCCCCAAAGCACAAAGAGCAGCACATAACACTGATAAAACAGAATTACTTCTTTTTATACATAGCGACTTAGGAGGTGACGATAGACAGGACATTTCCATATGACGGGATAACTGTTTCGCCCTGTTTCCAGTCTTTGTGCTAAGCTGATCTAACGACTGGTGGCTGCAGCCTTGTATTTAACAGAGAGATATGAGAGTGGTATTAATCTTCTCATCTATCATCTCATCTTACCCGTTTGCTGAAATGTCAGACTATTCCTTTAATTCCACTTTTCATCACAAAGTCTTTGCCTGGCAGTCAAGACAAACAGGGCGGAGTCAGTTAAGTGATTGGCTGTTTCCAAATGCAGTCCTTATTAATGGCTTATTACAAACTATGAAGCATTTACAACCGATTTATTACCACACATTCATGTAACACACATCCAACATCCCTGTATTTCAATATCAAACTCCTGAGTACTACTACTACTACTACTACTACTACTACTACTACTACTACTACTACTACCTCGCTTTGTGTGGTATTACTTTGCCTTTGAGTAAACACAGCAAGTATTTGAATCGTCAAACATAAAGCTCATTGTAGGATCTGCGTGGAGAGTATGCTTGAATACGAACACACAAACACAGAAACACACACGCATGTGATGCAAAGGAAATGGTTGATCTTTATCATACTTTCTGGATCAGACCGTGACCCTGCTGTCTTCCTCCTCAAAACATCCTGTCTGACCGGAGACAGAGAGAGGGAGAGATACAGACAAGATGGGATAGATGATGTTATTTAATAGCAGAGAGAAACAAAATCTGACAAAATTCCAGAAATAGTACTTGCTCTAATTGCTGGAGAACATAATGTCCTTCCTCTTTTCTGTGTATCTCCTCATTAGTCTTAAAATAATCCACATTCCCCAACTTTAAAGATTTCCCCGATCCTGAAACAGTTCCTCATAGATCCATAGTCAGTGTACGGTTATAAAATGAGTTGTTTATGGCAACAAAACCATGACAATTAGCCACAGAACTGAATGACCAAATTCATGGCTCCGTTTCTATAGTTAATATAAGAAAACATAATGATATTCATTTATCACCTTCCTCAGTGGCAATTTAGAGTGTCCCGATTTCATGCCAATTAAGCAACCACAGGACTGAAGTGGAAAAAAAAACTCAACCAAGCAGCATCACTAATAGACTATGATATCCTCTTCCAATAAAAGTAGAGTGAGCATTTCAGGAAAAAAAAAATCCTCGTGAAGAATTAATCCCTGAGGGGAAATTTGTCAAGTGTCTGACACAAGCAAGAAGATATTCAGCACATAGTTAAAGCATGTATACACGTAGACATACACTATGTGCGTGGCTCGTGCACAGACACACACACACTGTAGTTTGGACTCTTTCTGCTCTCTTGTACAGTAGACCCTGGGGCCTTGTTATATGAAGAGCCAGATCAAAGTAATAGTGCTGATCCAGGCAGGAGAAAGAGATAAAGAGAAGGAGATCCAAAGAGGGAGAGAAAGACTGAACATCCTGCAATGAATGCAGAGACGACTGTAACTTCTGCTTTTATTCTAATTATCTTCTCCCAAAATGCCAGCAGTAGTAGTAGAGAGACTGCTGTCTGTTCATCCTGAACACACTCGACTGAGAGCTTGGTAAAGATCCAGTTTCTACTGACTCAGTTGTCTTCAGCTCAACATCCGCCTAGGAGCGACAATACCGACCATACTGGCTCACCTCTGTGGTTTCTAGACATAAAGACAGTTTTTGTTTCTCACTTTCTGTCTCCACCCAGCTACAGTGGAGTTGAATTTTCTTTTGTGGCTCTAACAGCATTGACAGGAACTATTAAGAAAAATAAAAACTTTCAACAGCAACTTCTCTTTCCAGAAACTGTGTTGTTGCTACTCTAGATGATCCACAGTCTTTGCTGCAGTTTACAGTTTAAAAAACAAACTACTTTCTTTAACTGAGAAAAATAATTCCATAGAAAACTGTGATGACTGATTTCTGCGGATTATCCAGATAAACAAGAGAAAAGAGGTTCCTGTTGAATATTTGACATAGTTAAATATTTAAAGTTTTCGATATTTTGAGAACCACAAATTCAACATTTCATCCAGCTCCATTATATTGGGTTGGAGACAGAAAACTCAAAGATTCTCAAAACCTGAAGAAATAAAACGCAAACTACCTGTATGGCTACATACTGCTGACATAATGTTATGTTGGCCTGAATAGATAATAGCTTTTTATGATAATAAAATAAGGACTTAACATGGATGTATTCACAACATCAGACAGTCTTTTTGAATGGAGCGAGTCCCCTTGTAACACCAGCTCCTGCAGATAGAGTTGCATTATGGGTAATTTGTGCTTTGGATTAGTCAGCAAGTGTTCCTGATGGCTTGTTTGACATATTTTGCATCCTCAGAGGAAATAAATCCCTGACAAGCAAAAACATCTGACCCGACTTCACTGCAGAAATGGACCAGGGACCAAATTAAAAGGACTTAAAAATGAAGGAAAATGCTAACAGCCAGAGCAAATGACTCTGCCTGCTAATACGACTGACAGGGCAGGATGATTAAGTGACTGAGAGACAAACTACACAAATGCTTAAATGGAAGTAGGCCTATTTCATGTTTCACTTTTTAAAAGAGAAAAGGCTTCAATAATGTTTTTCTCTCTTTGGACTAGTAGTATCTCATTTAAACTTTCCAAGCAGGATATACTCTGACAGTGTTTTATATCTTCAGAGAGACTTTTTCCAAAATCAGGTATTGGAAAAGGGAAGGCCATCTTATATTCAAGTTAATGCAGCGTCTCTCCTGTGTGTGAGTTTTCCATTTTGCGACTCAACTCTACTCACTTTTGGTACCTTTTTTCACCCTCAAAGCGGTGTTTTTACTATAGTGACGATGCACAAAGCTATTGTGACGTCATCTTTAATATAAACACAAACAATGGAGGATATCGAAGGTGCACCAAACAGAGAAGCATCTCTACCTCCTCAATTGGCCGTGGTGTGTTTTTCCGGGTTTGCCATATACTAAAAGTATTGTACAATAACTAACAGAAATGTAACAGTGAGCTACCAATCAGTAGTCTGCAACGTTTTCACGTCACCTTTTTGGTATCGCTTCAGCTTGGTGGAGGTGATACCAAAAAAAAAGAAATTGGCAGGTACTATCCTCCACTTTTGCCCAATGGAAACTAAAAAAAAAAAAGGTTAGGAGAATCGAGTTGAGCCAGTACCATGCAGTGGAAAAGCACCATTACTCATCCGTGTCCACTGTTTGTGTTGTTAATAAAGAAATGGTTTCAAACGATGAATCTGACAAAGAGCTGTCTGAAGTGGCAATCAATAGGCACAAAACAAGATCTAGTGAGTTATCGACGTTGCCCACTGTTGTCACCTCTCCGTCTCTCTCCTCCTTATATTTTTTTCTTTTCTTTCTCTCCAACACAATTTTCCCCTTCTCCCCTCCACCACCCCTCCTGTCTCCTTTCTCTCTTGAGTGGTCTCTTCCTGTTGCCCTTTTCTAAGCATGAGCCAACAATGCTGACGTACTTCCATGTCGTACTGGGCGAGCTGTACTCTCCAAACAAACATACCGAGGCTGATAGAGCCACACTAGCAGATAGAAGAGCAAGATAAAGAGGAAAAAATTACCACCAGGAAAAGACTGTTTGTTAAAATGAGATACCAGAGAAAGAAAAAGTCCTGAGTGCACATACAGTCAGTATAGCACGGAGTGCTGTACAGACAGTATGGACGTTTCGCATATTAAATCATAACCACATCTTCATTCCTGAGAATCTCTTTAACTGTTGTTGTAACTGTACTGCTGCTGATTATTATTTTAAGTGTGGCTGAAACTGCTGCTTTAAAAAGTTTCCTCACACTTTCAAAGTTTTTCTTTCTCTGCTTTTGAACAGCACATTGACAAACACCTCACTCCAGATTGCCTTGGTCACACTTGATGGAGCTAATCATACGTGAGAAACCGGGTGCTCTTTCATCTTAAACCATTTTCTCTCTCTATTACGCATCACTCTTTGGTTTGTGCAGTGATGCCTGATATTGAATGATACTGAATGAAACATTGGAGAGAGACTTCTAGCTGAAGTGAAGCAAATGCTGGCTTTCATCCAGTACCTGCCATCATTCATCTGAGCAACAGGGGTTATTGAGAACAATCAGAGACGGAGAGAGAAGTGTGCTGACAAGCTTTATGCTCGTGATGATGTGTAGGTCTCCGTCTGGAAAGAGCCTGAGAAAATGTTTTTCATTCCAGCTTTCTGCCACCGTTACTTACTGCAATCTCTCGCATTACAGAAATGTAGACATTTTTATGGGGAAGTCAAATAAGATAAATACATATGTCTACTGTAAAAAGCAAAACCTTAACAAAATAAAACAGTGTTTTACAGCAAATGGAAGTACTGAAATATCTCCATCCGAAAGACATAAGAGAGGAATCAAGCCTCGAGCTGGCTGGATCTTTTTTGTTTTATAGAAACCTCCTATCATAAAGCTCCATGCAGGAATTTCATATTTCAGTCAAGAAAGATGTGAATCCCCTGTGCTGAGTGGAAAAGCCACAGGGATGAAAACTGAGCTTTGGAGTTGTTAGGATGCACCTGACTGCTTCCACTCTTGGAGCTAAGCTAGGCTAAACATGTCTCAGACCTATTACTGTACTGAACACACAGATGAAATTAATATCGATCCGCTCTCCTGACTCCCAGTGAGATGGCAAACAAGCCGAGTGCTGTCAGAGTATTCCTTCAAGAAAAGTTGTTTTACGGACATAAATCAATAACTTAATTTCTCAGTCGACAAATAAGTGAAAATAGTGAGGCCCATTAATGTTATCATCACACAACACAATTTGCGATGGAAGAATGTCATCTCGACGTCGTCCATGTCCACGTCACACACATCTGTGTTCAGAGACTGGGCTCATTTCAGAAGTCTTTGTGTGCAGCTGATGACAATTCTTTGTTGTGAGAAATACGTGACGGCAATTGTTCACCTTAATGCATGAACTTTTTATGGAGCTTCTTGTGTGCTATTTCTGCATAGACTAGTTCAGTGTTTTAAAATCATTAAGTTGCTTGATACTTGAGAGAAAGAAAACTCATTAGTAGGTCCACTGATAGAGAAAATCGAGATTATACAAAAATGCCTAACAAGGTGCATCATAGCAAATGCACAGATATAATTTGGCAGTGAGATCAGTTTTGAATTCAGCCATGCCCCTGATCACATCTACAGACTAGAGCTGCAGTGATTTAGTCAATCAAAAAAAAATAAATTATTTTAGTTTAGTTGCAGCCCTTATTTAAACTCATGTGGCTCTCTCTTGCCTCTTATGAGTCTGAAGTGCGATGTTGTGGAAGCATTAAGTATGTAGTTTACAGAATCAGCTTCAATAGTACTTCCTTGACTACAAAGTAGTTTTTCATTTTCTGAGAAATTTGTCCACATTTATTATTTTCTCATTCAAATCCCAGCATCTTATTAACGTTCTATCATGGAAAATAGAGAAGCCGTTGACTGCCAGGGTCAGCTTTTTTGATTTTGATCAGCCGTCACTCCTGTGCATCAGAGGTCATTTACATCATTACTGTCAAGTCTCCAGCGTTTCAGCCCGTATGTATGGACTGGGGGTCAGGGGTTCCTCTCTCAAGGGTCCACAGCCGCCGTAGCCATGGCCATAGAGACAGGCGGGCTATAGGATATAGTCTCCTCATAAACGCACAAACCAAATAACCTTGGAACTGCTTTCATAATTAAAACTGTCTGTAATCACATACAAGACTGTCTGTCACCTGTGGACAGTGGAGAGAAAAAAGGGAGAAGGAGAAGCTGGCGGTAGAGAACAGAAAGGCCGGTGAACAATCTATTTTTAAAACAGACAGAAACCCTGGTAGTAAGAGGACAGTGCGTAGTGTGCAGCTGGTTGTAAACAAATGTCTGAAGCCGATGACGTCTTAAACACAGAGCATTAAACCTTAAACAGCGCAGGCAGACATGGTGGGATTAGTGAGCAGCGTTGACGAGAATACACTGAATTTAGTGGACCACTGTCGGCATGAGTCAGTCCCTCATTCTAAGCAGTACACACACACACACACACACACACACACACACACACACACACACACACACACACACACACACACACACACACCAAATCATGTTCATGTAATGAAATCCCCTTTGTTAGCAGAGGAATTCGTCCAGGGGTCCAGGGTCTATCTGGGCAATGTGAAGCCTTATCAAATATTTGGCAACACACCAGACAGAGCCTCTTTGATTCCTGTGACCATGATGGAGAGCTGAAGGGAGGAAAAAAAACAGTTGGATGGATCAAGGGACGTGCAGGGACCTCCAAACAGGAAACAAAAACCAAAAAACATAACAGAAAAAAAACAGGAGACGCACACTCCCACTGTTTTCAACCTCCCCACCTACGTACACTTGTCCCTTGGGGACTGTGATGCAAAAGTTATCGTGATTAGAGCAGTAGACACACACACACACACACACACACACACACACACACACACACACACACACACACACACACACACAGTTTCTTAAAGTTTTACAGTCCCATCAGACATGAAATCAAGACATGGACCGATTTTAATCAGAGTAGAACGCACTTTCATCTTACTGTGCTGTTGTGCGTGGTTACAAGGAAACAAATGTTCAGCAAAGTGAATGACACCACACCAAAATATTCATTAATTACATGAGTTTGCGTAATGAGCAGAGATGTCTCATATGTAAATGTGAAATATTACTGGGGATCAGCAGCGAGTAGCTCTGTGTTCAGGCATTGAGGTTGGAAAAATACACTGATTTACTGAGCTCTGACAATAATAATCATTAGCAAAGCAGTGTAGAAAACGTTCAGCTAGCAGCATCACATTTTTAGACAGTGCTTTCTCAGGTTAAAATGACAAATGTCGCCGGCGGTGAGTCATATCAGCTGTAACTAATTAATGTTAATTCTGCGAGTAACTTGATGAGAGGCCTAAATGAAACTTGGCTGCTGTCGGCTTGTGCGCTCTCTGTACACTGCTGTCAGTATATGTCTAAGACGGTCTATGAGGGAAGAGCCTTCAAACTGTAACACCACTGTACAACCACAAGTAAACTGTTTCTTTTCTTCCAAGAAATGCAGTGAGAGAAGACATCTTCTTTCTAGCAGATTGTGTCATTGTCAGAGATGGCATTCTTCCAGCTGAACTGTCATTCATATGATATCAATTTAATCTTATAGACTTTATATTTTTGAACCATGACCGTCAGTGTATGGATCAAGACACTCATAAGAAATAAGTTGTGTGAGATTTAGTAGTGTTCAGCTGTTTTATTTCAATCTGTCACATACATAAACTATTTAATCAACATTTATACAACATAAATATAAGTATCGGATCAGACCTGGTATCAACAGTATAAAGGCTCGGATCAGGATCAGGGCCAAAAAAACGTTTTGGCGTCCCTAGTAATGAGTTAACAAAGTAAACTGTTGGAGAGAGACAGCTAAATATTTCTCTCTGGTCCCACTGCTGTAATGCTGTGATGTGTTTACACTTGACATATTAGCATGTGGAGAGGTCAAATGTTTGAGTATATTTTAATAACTTGATATTTTGAGTTGTGGTTGTTTATGACTTTCCTTTCCATCAACAATTAAAATGTCCATGTTCCCCAATTGTAGTATAAACAAAAACATGACAAATCATAACTAGAAATTGTTTGATTTGAAGTTGTTTGTTTGCTAATTCTTCTAAAAATGCTTCTGAAGTGTATTAACATAAACTAGAATTATTTCAGATGAACTTAGGTCTGAGTCAATGCTGGAATATGCAGAAACTAAACCAAAATGGATATCAGAGAGGGGGATACAGCACTGCTGTTGCTAAGCAACTGCATGCCTCAAAGTCCGTGGAATTTAAACAGTGGATGGGATCCAATTTTCCTGGGGACTCATTTCAACGTTGCGCCCATCTTGGAGGTGCCCTGGAAGTAAGAAGAGAAGCCTGCCTGAACTGTGATGTGTGCGTATCAATGTGTAGAGTGAGTGTGAGTGTGTGTGTCCATTTTGTGTGTGTGTGTGGGTGTTGGTGTGGGTGTGCATGTAGGTTGTATGTGAGGGGAGAGAAAATCCCACAGCAGCCTTGAAATGTGAGGGAGAGGAGGCCAGATGCAGTGAGGTCTTGTGTTTGAGTCTGTGTATAGTAAGTTGTTGTAGTGTGTGGGTGTATGTGTGTGTGTGTGTGTGCGCGTGCGGAATGGGATGGCACTTTGGGTCATATTACTTACCTTACCTGTCACTACTTTGATGAGGCTAAAACATGTTTCGTACCATTGTGTGTTTGGGATTTAAAGGATATTTTACATCTACAGCTACACAAAGTTCTGGCTATGAATCACCAGTGAACTATGTGTTTATACCTGCATGGAAACTTCTTTCTTCTTGTAACGTTGGGGTGAGTTGCTCCTTCCATGCTTGTTTGTTTACTTTTTTTTAATCTTGAATACTTCAAGAGTTCTCCTGGTAACCATCTGTTTAACGTCACCACGCTATGAACTGTGGGTAATTCTCTCAGGAAAAGTCTATGGAAATGCAGACATATGGAAAGTGTGCATAAAGGGCTCAAAATGTCTTCGAGAGAGCCCTCATGCACTTGGCAGGAATGTGTCTCAAAGTGAATGAAACAAATAAAAGATATAACATTTTAGATATTGGAAGGCAAATTATTAAACTTTTCTAACCTTTGATACAGAACTACATAATCAGTGAAGAGAAACTGAACAAAAGTTACAAAAATTGATTTTGTTATGATTTTCCTTCAGTCCTCCTTTTTCCTCGGTGCACACTTGTATAATGCAGTCTTTCATCTTTTGGTAATACATGTCAGTAAAGCAACCTCTCTCGTGGATTCATGGTAATGGCGGTGATTCTGTGTCCTACCAGCTGAGCCACACACAAATCCCCCAGACCATTTACTGTGGCATGCTGAACTCTTACTGAACCAGTGTGCTGTTAGTGGAGCTGAAAAGCACATCCAGTTCACAACATTGATTTCACTCACCCAGTCAATTAGCCGGCCAGTCAGTCATCCAGCCAGCCATCCAGTCATCCAGGCGGCCAGTCTTCCTTTTTTCTTTTTTTCTTTTTTTTTTGGGAACATTTCAGATGGTGTTTGGGTGTGAGTGGGCATTAGGGATGAGATTTGGAGAAGATTACCAAGGACCAGAAAGCTGCCTTGGGGCTTCATGTGCTTTTCAGCAGAGCTGCCGCTGTCCCTGCTGCATTAGGAGGAAAGATGTGGTGTGTGTCATTCTGTCTCTCTTTCCATCTCTGTCTCTCTCATTCGCTAAGTGGTTCAGACATTGAAAAACATGACTGCAGGGGCATTGCATTGATATCTAGGTCTTCTCTTCTCTTCTCTTTTCTGCCATGATATTTAACCATTTGTGGTTTGTGTGGTCATGACACACATCACATCTGCGCCTCTCTTCTCGTTGCCTTGGACCATCCTGTGCTTGTCTCTCATGAGGGCTCCCTATGTGTGTCTGCACTGAGCTCACTGGGGGACGTAGCGGGGTATTGCTGGCCCAGAACAGGACATCTGGCCTAATTATTCATCCTGCTAATACCCTCATCTGGCCTGGGAGAGTACAGTAGTAGATTACAGTGGCGAAGCTCTGTGCCTTGGGGAGAGGTTGAGTCTGGGGTGACGAGTGAGCTGCAGTTCAAAAGCATCTGTTTCTCTTTCCTGGTTCGTTATGTTGTGGTGTCAGTTAATAAAGGTGTGGCATTATGAAGCATGTCATTAATGGCACCCTTGGTGTGATCATAGCGTTGTGTATACGGGCGTGTGTAGCACCTATTATGCAAAATAGAGCAACTATGCATGCAGGTCTTTAGCCAATATAAATACAAGTTAGTTACTATTGACTCCAATGGTGACAAGTTGTTATAGTGGCTAAGTTATTACAACATGCACAAAAAGGATATTTGAAATTAAAAAACAATGTAGACGAAAGCTGACCAAGTGAGTCACCTTGAGTCACAACAATCCTGTGAATTGTGACATGAACAGTTACAGTCTACGACCCAGCACAGGCCACAGGCCTGTCGTGACTCGGGATAGTTAGATGACTCTCGTAGCGGATCTTGAGATCACATCTATGAGAGGGATAAAATTGGAAAAAAGCCTGCTCACTGAGCTCTGTTTGCTGACGAGATATTATCTCTGGTTGTGGAAGTTGAGTGAACTGTGTGTGGTTTCTACTTTATTCAGTTTGTGCCTGCCGGGGAGCTAACACTAGCTAACAGCTGTCTGCAGATATCAGGCTGATGTCTTGTCAACAGAAATGGTGCAGATGAATTAGAGAGCAGACTTTCAGTTTCTGCTCTATCTGCGCTGAGAGTGATCATTAAAGTGCATGTCTGTACTTAGTTGAAGCTTCTGCTACTGACAGTCCATGTTTATGGGATAGCATTTGCTTTTTAAAATATGGATAATGAAGACACTCTTGTAAGTGGTGCAGGTTTTTATCTTATTCTTGTTCAACTGTTTTTCACACATAGGCCTAAAAAATATCACATTTTTGTCATTTTGCATTTGCCAAGAAAAATTACTCCTTCATAGTTTTATAACCATGAAACATGTTTACAGTTTAGCCTTACGCAGTTTTATAGTCAAGGAAACAACAGTGTCGCTCACTTGTTGAATATTCATAAAATTTAAGTTCACAGGGAAAATTCTTAGAAGCGTTTTATGCAACATTAGTTTTTTATCTGATGTAACTGAATCATCAAAGGTCAAATGAATCAAATTTAATCAATTCTGTACTCCGTGAATTGCAATAGAATCGATTTGGTAGATCAATACCTATATTCAGCCTTAATTGCCACTCACATGAAATGAAACTTGCATTAACTGATTTTCTGGCAACTTGGGAGCCGTAGAAACAAGTTGTGAACACAGTATTGACATATCATCTTTTTAAGTTGATGTGGCGAACTGTCAGCTGACAGTTGCTTATTTACACATATAACAAACTTAGAGAAACATAAGAATTCGTTGGTGTTTCTGGCTGCCAGCCAGATGTTAGTCATTCATTCTCCTTTTCGCTCTGTTTTTACTCTCCATCAACTCCTGAGGAAATCTGGCTCTTGCTCCACTACATTCACCAGCTAGTCACTAGCTGTGTCCGTCTGTTGTTTGCTGCTCAGCAGGTAGCGTACAGTGTGTTTTTAGAGCTTTTTGCTGAAAACGAAAAACAAAAAGAAACTCACTATAAAGCACATACAGTAACAGAAAATAGAGAGATGCAAATGGTTGATGCAGATATGTGTCTCAATCAAGCTCAGACGCTTTATTGGTTTTATTTCCTCATAATGAACAAATCATCATCATGAACGGCTCCAAATGGATCCTGGGTGGATTTGTGTGTTCCCAGAGAATAATTGTATACCCTTGATAATTTCTGTAAATTATAAGCTGTGCAGAACCAAGACAACCGGCTTAGTGAAGACACAAGCTGAGAAGTTAAGTCTGGTTCTGATTGAGAAAGATCTAACCGAGGCACCTTCACAGGAAGTGGTGTATGTAATTGGACTGGCTCTTTGAAGATGTGCAGCACATCCCTCAAATTAACGGTTGCCAGTGGAGTGCACTCACCTGTCCTGCTGCCTTCAGATAAGATGACTGTGGGGATTTAATCAAGTGAAAGTGATGGGTCTCACACAGCATACAAACATCTGTGGCTGACAGATACCTCCTCTACCACAGTACAGACTCAGCCTCACTGGCACTGTGGCCTTAAACACACGCTGATGTGCATGTAGTCGTGTCTGGTGGTTGAAGAATTTTTATCAAGCTGACAAAGGGAAGCACTGATGTAATTTTGGAGAGCTCTACGTGGGAGTGTCTTTGCTAAGTAAAGCTGCTTTCACAGCTGTGGTTAGCATGTCTCTACTGTCTGTCCTGAGACTGAGTTTGAATATTTGGAGGAGCAAAAGCTGTGTTCATGCCAAAATGACACTGATTGGTACCTTTATTCATCCCTGGTGTGTCCTCCCTTCCCTTCTCATTTTGACAAAAGAGATGTCAAGAGGAGCCATGGTATGAAGTGAAAATTATGAAAATTACCAAAAAGGTGCAGATGAGGGATCATTACCACTTCAGTGGTCTTGATGTCTTTGTGAAAGTTGGCATTTCTTGGAGTCTTATCAGATCTGATAATATGGTGCCTCTGACATCATGCAAAACCCTAAAGAAATATACGAACACTGCTGAAAACAAATGTAGAAATCAGACGGATGGTCAACATGAAATCCAATATGTAGCGACTGTGCCAGCTAACCCACAACTGAACTCTCACTGTGACAGAGTGTGAGAGACGAGGATGAGGAGGAGGATGAGGAGGAGGAGGAGGTGTGGGAGCGACAGAAAAAGCCTGGTGAGAAATGAAGTGGTGTGTGTGTGTGTGTGTGTGTGTGTGTGTGTGTGTGTGTGTGTGTGTGTGTGTGTGTGTGCAGTCGGGGTGTGTCCATGTCACCTCCTCTCTCTGCACCACAACTTGTGAGGGCGACAGCCTGTGAGAGAACAGGAAGCAGAGGAGACTGTGGAGGTGTGAGTGTGCAAGTGTGTGTGAGTTTGTTCATGTCCCTGTGTGTGTGTATATTGTGTGTGTGTGTGTGTGTGTGTGTGTAAGAGGGTAAAAGATGAGTGGGCAGTCTAGCAGCTAGCTGAGCAGGCTGGCACTCTTCTATTATTAGATCAATACTTTGTATCTCCAGAAGTCACTTCTCAGGGAAGAAAAACTACTTTCATGCATTTGAATTCCAAAGAAAAAGTAATTATGTGGTAAAGGTATAATTTTAAATTTGATTTTCCATCATAAAAACTATATTGTTTACATAGATATGCTCTTTTTTGCCCCTTTAATAGGCATTTTTACTTTAAACTACAGCTGACATGACTGACCAGACTGGCAGGGTGATAGCTACATGCTGTACTTGAAAATTCAGTTGTAATTCCTTGAGGTACCAAATCACTTTTCACCTTCCCGGTTGAATATTAAACCAAAAATATGTCTTTTGAAGGGCTCGAGCCACTAAACAACTGTTAAGTGTCCACACGGTTGTTTTTTTTTTTTTGTTTTTTTTGTTTTTTTTTACAAATTACAAAACTGTATTATTCTTTCAAGTAAAGTCCTGGAGGGAATGATGAATTTAATTTAGCTTCAAAGTTTGTTTACACCACTAAGAATATTACACAGAATAATTTTGGTTAAAAAGTCTAAGACCAAAAGAAAAAAAACAAAAAAAAAAACAATATGAAACTTTCATTCAAAAAGCATACTCAATCAAAAAGAAATCCTTATCAAAAGGAAACTTAATATTTGATTCCTTTAATCTATAGAATACACTCACTATACACAGCATATGTGAACAGCCTACCTGAACACATCACAGCTTCAAGAGAATTTTTAAGACTGGATTTTTTATTTATTTATTTATTTTATTATTTTTTGACGTAAGGTGGCACAATGGAGGTACTGATGCAAAGACATTAACAGGCGGAGAGCCCTATAATTGGAGTCCTCCCAGCCAGCTGGTTCCTTGTCTAATAAAGATGAACGGCAGCAATCGGGGCCGAGTTAACACAACATTTTAAGCCACAACTCAGACAGAAATAGGTTTTAACCTTTTGACCATATACAGCAGCAAGAAAGTGTGTGAACCCTTTGGGATGACCTGGTTTTCTGCAGTAATTGGTCATAATAAGGGATCTGATCTTCATCTAAGTCACAAGTACAGACGAACACAATGTGCTTAAGCTAATAACACACCAACAATTGTTATCTTTCAAGTCTCTCTTGAACACACCCATTAAACATTCACAGTGCTGGTGGAAGTGAATGAACCACCTTTGGCACCAATAACCTCAAACAAGATCATCCAGTAGCTGCTGATCAGACCTGCTCGATGTTCGGGAGGAAGTTTGGACCATTCTCGCTCATGGAACTGCTTCAGCTCAGTCATATTCTCAAGCTTTCTGGTGTGAGCGGCTCATTCCACAGCGTCTCTACGGGATTAAGGTCTGGGCTCTGACTGGGCCACTCCAGAAGCTGGATTTTCTGTAGTAGATTTACTATGCTGTTTAGAGTCATTGTCCTGCTCCACCACCCTGACATGAGAGTGCCGCATGTTCTTTTCCAAAGAATTCAACCTTAGTTTCATCAGTCCATAGAATATTTGCCTTGTAGTGTTGAAGAGTGTCAAGCTGCTCTTTGGCAAACTTCAGGCATGCTTCAACATTTTTATTTTATTTATTTTTTTTAGAGAGCAGCAGTGGTGTCCATAGCAGGACAACATGCTCGATGCAACCGTGCAGCAAGATTTGTGTATGGTCGAGCTGCCTTTAGCTGTTACTGTGGGCTTCACTTTTACATCACTGATTGTTCTGCGTCATCTCAGCTGACGCCCACTTCTAGAGAGAGTATCCACATCTTGATCCTAAATCTTCTCACATCTCTTTTTTTATGTGAGGCATGTTTCACATCATTCCGCAGAAGTTTGTAATTAGCGACTCAAAATGTTTTTTTTTTTGTTGTTTTTTTTTATAAGTCAAAGTATCTATCTAACTCACACGTTTCTGGTTTCATTGGCTGGACTCCAGGTTTGATGTGGATGCCATTAGCTGTGGGGTTCACATACTTTTTTAAACCCTATACTGTGAATATTTGATTGATGGACAAGAACAATGAAATTATTTGTGTGTTATTAGTTCAACTACATAGTGCTTGTTCATAATTTGTAATTTAGACTAAAATGTGATATTATAGACCAATTCATACCTAAATGCAGATTTCCAAATTCCAAAGGGTTCATTCTTCTCGCCACAGTACACCACAGAAGAAGGCTGTGTGTTTCTGATGCTCTCCTCTCAGACCTCCCACCAACGTGTCTGGGGGAACACAATGGAGCCTACCAAGATTATTGGCCATAAGATAATGCTGGTGTCTGCTGCTAAAATATCTACAACAGCAATGACATGGGACTGAATGAACACTGATCTGTGGACCAATGACCAGGAAATGAGGAAACGAGTAGAGCTCAACCCATACTGCAATTTTTAAGAATGATTCAGATATTAATAGTGATATTGGTTGAGAGTAAAAAAAATCTTATTTAATTTAAAAAACCTTTTTAAACCTTTAAACCTTTTTAATAGCGCATAGAATACAATCTTCTATCTGTTTTATGATCATACCGACCGATGCATGAAAGTGTGATGGAAATGATATGATTAATTAAATTAATGCGACATGGGACCTAGATAAGTACATAAGGAGAATGAATCATTTGTAACTGGTTCCATCCATAGATTTGTTTTTAAGTTCCTTTACATTTTTGCTAAAAGCAGCAGCTGCTGTTCTTACCAGTAGTGACGCTGTTCACAATATGGTGTTGACAGAAGCACCAGAAAACGGGTTGAATAGTCACCTTTGAGCACAATCCACTGTCACAACAATCCCACTTTTAATTACATAGATGTATAGGTGTAAATAGGTTTATAATGTCTCCTGACATCCAGAATCGGTTACAAGAAGATTTTATAACAACAAGAGAAAACATTTAATACTTTTGTAAATGAAATGTAAGACTCCAGACTTTTCAGGAAACAGAAATCAGAGGTCGGTTTATGGATCCTTCTAAATTTGTTTAAATGATATGAAGGTTGATAAATAAACTGGTCAATGCTTTTTAGGTGGAGAAACTATATAATAATGGCACAGATTTCTGTTACTTTTCTCATAGTTATATACCAAAGTTTGGGCATCCCCGGGCAAATTACATATTTTGTTGACTTTTTGTGATGAAAAAAAGTCAGCAACCTTCGACAACAGACATAAAAAAAAATTCATTTTTAAGTTTAATGCAATAATAGTTTTTATTTTATGAACTTGAAAAAAAGTAGTACTTGTATTATTGGCATCTCTGCACAGCAATTTCTTGCTAGAGTACTTGTCATGTCAAATATCTGCCTGGCCAATTTATCTCCCTAGCTCTTTTTTTGTTCTGTTTTGTGGTTTCATTTTGGCTGGCATGCCTCATGGTGAACCAAAAAATGATTAAGAATTATTTTTTTATTGTTTGCAGGTCTTTTTCTGACAGTAGTTGAATAGCTTTTCAGAAACATAAAGGTAAAATCCACCATAAAACAGTGTGTGGTGCACATAGAACCACAATTCTGTATTCATGACCTGCCCCCAACCAGTAGACAGGATACCGAGCGCAGCTGGCAGCCAAGTGTTGATGTTGGTGTGTGTCTGTGTGTGTGCACATGGTGGCTGCATCTAAAGTAGCCCCTGTTGTACACTCATGGCACCATGATTCAATTATATAGAGCCAGTGCTTTGCCTGAATATTAATCTGGGGGCCCAAACTTAATTTGTCTGGCGATGGGGGACACAAGCCCATCTGGCTGTATGGTAAGTGTGACTCTGTGTGTGTGTGTGTGTGTGTGTGTGCATGTGCATGAGAGGGGGTTGTCTGTCTATTGTGAGACACAGAGGGACCTGTCACCCTCCTCTGAGGAAGACAGATCAGTTTGTAGGAGGCAGACAATCACTGGACACACACTCACATTCACACACACATACACGCGCACACACACAAACACACTCCCCAGAGACGGGAGGAAAGAAGGGGGTAGAGAATGAGAATAATTCAGAAAAATGAGCAATAGAGAAAAATAAGAATAAATAAATAAGAATAAGATTTTTTTCTAATGCAAAATATAAAACAGTCCAGAGAAGCTGCTTTAAAACATAAAGACAGTAAAAAAAAAAAACCTCTCCCTGTGGGCATGAAAAGACTGTTAGCATTTTTATTTGGATATAGATGCTGTGAATCACAATAAACAGTGAACACATCAACGCTAAATGTGAATTTGAAGCATTATTTTCTACCATTCTTCCCTTGAACTGAGCAAAAATTCAAATTTCTCTCATGTAGTTGAATTATTTTGTAACTGGAGCTCCATATTCAGCACAATATAAAAGTCAAGCATACAGCTGTATATGTATGTAGCTGAACATCCACAATCCCCCCCCCTTCCCTGAGGTCAAGTGGGAACCCCCCGCCTCGTCCTTGTCACATTGCCTACAGTCCTTTGGGACAGAGGCAGCGCCCCGGGGCACGGACGAAACCTCTCCTTGACCTCCCTGTGTGCAAGTGACCTTCCTCTGACGTGTAAGGTTAGCTTTTATACTGGTGCCGAGGTCAAAGGCAGTGACTGAGAGGAAAGAGGCTGAATAGAGGGAGGCAGCAAGGGGGGAGGAGAAAAGGGTTGGAGTAGAGAAAGAGATAGGGGAACAAAGAGCAGAGTGTAGGACTGACTCTGTGTGTGTGTGTGTGTGTGTGTGTGTGTGTGTGTGTGTGTGTGTGAGAGAGTGTGTGAGTGAGATGGATGGGGGTGGGTTGAGGAAGTTAACAGTTCATCCAACATGTCTCTCACATTCTGCTTCACAGATACATTTGTTTTTTTTGCTTTTCTGGCTTTGCTCGTCAACAGGAAGGCTGCAGGGTACAATAAGGGCGATAATGCAAGGTGACAGACAGAAACACACACACAACTATGCACACACACGCATATACTGTATATGTTTGAAAGCTCATATTGCAAGGAAGGAGTCTATGACTTGTTGCTAGTGTTTTGGTTTCGTCTGCGTGTTGGCAAAGGTGATAGACAGAGCCGTGAAGAAAGTGTGGACGAGGACATTGCTGTGTATATCAACGAACTGCCTGTGGATGTTTCTAGTTGCATCCTCTGACCGCGCCACGTCTGTCTCTATTATTAGGGGAAAAAGTCCCCCCTCATCTAAATCTAACGTTGCACACTTTACTTCACCTAAATTCAATCTTCTCACCCCTCACCCCCCTCCTCCCTCCTCTGTTCTCCCCTTAACCTCATAACTACCTGAAACCTAACCTCACACAAAGCAGCAACTCTAAGCTCATCATCAACATCCTGAACAGATCCCTGCATTAGTCTGACTTTCTTTCTCCCAAATCCTCAACTGATACGTAATGCTTATGCTCCATCTTTGCTCTCTGTGATTACATCTGAGTGTATCTGATATAAGCCCCACAGAAAGTTTTAAAGTCTAATTATTTCAAAAGAAAAGTTGACCAAAAAAAAAGAAAAAAGAAAAAAAGAGACTGTCAGATTTAAGAGTCCTGGATTTTCTGTCTAAATTCTTGCAAGTTTTAGCCTGACAACAACAAACTGCATGCTTTGCATTTCTGCCATCCTTATTTCAAAGTATACCATAGGCATTTTAAGATAAGTTCCAGACAGCCACTGGTTTCTGTTATCTTCAAATCACAATGAAAATCACTTTGCAAACATTTACATTAGGGCTGCATAATATATCGTTTCAGCATTGTGAGCATGTGCAATAGTCACATCGCAGGACGTACAATGCCAAGGCAAATGAACTCAAACACATCATGCTACAACTTTTTTGTTGCTTAGTACAAAAGGAAAGCTTACAAGGTCCCCATGTTCCATGACCAATCAATAAGAGAAGTCTGTCTGAGAAGAAGTCTGTTCCTCTCTGTTAAGTGCTTGCTCAATGTGGGAACTGTTGGATTTCTCACTATAATATTGTAGGGTCTTGACCTTACCCAGTAAAGTCCTTTCAGATATTGTATGTTATGATTTGGTGCCATTCAAATAAAAGTGAATTGAATTGACATGCAGGTTCTGCATGCACAGCCAACAATCCCAATAATTCTTGGATCAGTTTACAGCTGAAGCTTTTTTTGTGTCAAACATTAGATGCAGCAATTTATTAAGAGCCATTGCTCATCTTTCCAGAATAAGCAAACATGTCAACTGGATAAAGTTTGGAAAATGCCAATGAAACCTTGAGTGCTGGAACATCTTTGAATGCAGCCACAGGGAGGATTTTTTATCATGGTCATTGCAACTTTTCTTTTTCTTTTTTTATTTCTTTTTTGTTTTTTACAAACATTAAAGATAACAACAATGGATTCAGTTAAAAATAACCTGTGCAGGTTGATTTTCCTTGTGAAATACTTGTAAATGCGAATTAGTGGCTGCTTAAAAGGCAGGAAATCAATCAAGAGATTCTTTCAGAAACAGTAAGCAACAATGTAAACACATTTTTATAGCTAATGAGCTAATACCATTAGGCAGTATGGTCCTTTTTCAAAGAAAAAAAGATTTACTTGCTTCAACATCTGGTATTTGAGTGCATAGATTTTGATTTAAGGCCACCTCTCAGTCAGCTTACTTCAAAAGGTTTCTAAATGCACACTCAAATAAACCTGTGTCTGTGTATGTTAGCTTGCAGATTAAAATATGTGTTGACAAGAATATATCAGCCAAGCCCGTGGCTCTGTAATAACAGGGCTGAACAGGTTTTTACACCTGTATGTTAATTCTGACACTTTGGTGTTTCCTTTGGCTCTGAGGTGAGTGTTAAGACAAACTAGAGTTTAATTACTGGCCAAGCAGTCACTCCCTGCACACGTTAGCCTGCACTGTAAATACACACTGGAGGAAAAGGTGCATGAAAGTATCACATGGATGAAAGTAAGCGGTTCTAACTTTCTGCCCCTCCCTAATTTTTCTTCTCTGACTCATAGAGATCAGGAGTGAAATAATGTACATATCCGACCTGTTTATGTTTCTTTGTTCCCATTTCTTCACCCTCCATTCATCAACATCCCTCATTTCCTGTCTCTGTGCCTCCCTTATTATCCCCCTGATCTTACCACATGCCTAGTTCTTAGCGTTAAAATGCATGTTTATGGTGCGTGCTTTATTAATAATTTAGATCAATAGCATCAGCCATTATAAGAGGGCAAAACACATGCCAGAGGAGATGTTGGCCACAGTGGTTTTGTTCTGTAATGACCAATCAATAACTTAATCAATCTGTCTGGGAGAGGCATGAATGATGATAAGCAATCAAGTCCAATAACATCTCACCATAAGCAGCACAGCATGACTTTATCAGTAATACAAAAAAATCAATCAAGTTTATCTGATTGTCTAATGGGTTTGTCAATAAAGCTGCTTTTAGTGCAGATACTCCTTATATTTATGATTATGGTGGTTTTACAGTTAAAATTGATCATTAGACAGCCAACAGTTTCCAAAGCAATCACAAACAAACAAATTTGGTCTGTCTGCAACATTTCACATTGCTTATTTTTGGATGTTTGACTTGTGAGCAAACACTTTCGCCAAAAAACATCAGAACTAGCCCCATGTGACTTGATGGTTTTTGTGTCCCCTTGTAATCCTTTCTCTATACCTTCCAGGTTATTTGGGCACCTTATTGTTCCCTTTTCCACTACCGCTATGTCAAAAATCACTGCTTGATGGCACCATTTTGTGCAGGGGAAAACAACGCTTTGTGAGCATGTCGGCGGGAAACGTGTTGGAAACACACTGAGGCTCTGAAGGGCCTGGGGAGTCAAACCAAACCATGTGCTCCTCACCGGCGTGCTATATAACAATGAGCGTTTGTGAGAATGTGCAAAAGAGGTGAGAACCAAGCCGATCACCTTGACTGAGAAGAGAAATATCCCGTTACCAAGACAACATGCTTCTAAACACGTGCTGCTCCTGGGAAGAGAAACAAGCGATCACGATCTTGACTGCCAAAGACTTTCTGAATGGCAGTGTCTTGAGTTTGTATCACGCACGCACGCACGCACGCACGCACGCACGCACGCACGCACACACACACACACCACCGATTCACAAATGCATCCTACATTGGTGCACGCCTTTTTTGTGTGTGTGTTTAGCATTCAGAGCCGAAGCCCAGAGTCATTCTTCCAAGAAGCTGTGCTGACACCAAATAATGTCACTATTGTAGCGCCTGGTGCCACCAATCTCGGCGTCAGCCCCACTGTCTCCAAGAGAGGCCTTGCAATCGCCTGAATGGGACGATGAATGGTCCTTTGTCCGCAGGCCTCGTGTCTGAAGTGCAGCCATGGAGGCTCTGACACACAAAGACACACATGTATCATCTGTGGCAAAGTAGAGGCCAAACTGAAACACTGCGGCTGCGTTTCATTCAAATTATATTAAGTGAAGAACTTAAGCATACACTCGCATCTTCTCTCACACATACACTTACATAGATACACAGATACGCGACCTCTGGAGATGGATAATGAGTGACTTTAAAGAGGTGCGAGATGCTACAACCCACACATTGTAATTATCATATATATTGTATTGGCATTTTACTCATGACTCAATGTCAAAAAAGGGACATTTAATGAAAGGTATGGCTCTTGGATGAAGAGTATCAGGCCACAGAGTGTGTATTATATCTGATCTCATTAAGCATGTTATTATTGTCATAAAGGAGCAGTAATATACATCGTTACCGCAGGGAGCCATAAAGGTGCTGTAATGGAAATTCAACGCTTCACTACAAATCTCATTTTTAACATTGATTTAAAAGACAGCCTTTGCCAGGTTGACGATGAAGTAGCACTGTTATTTTCTTCAGCTTAACAGTATGAAATTAAATTTTAAGGGAAAAAATCTGTCTTCTCCGCTGTCGCAAAATGCCCTTGTGCTGAAAACAGACGCATTACGATGGACTGTCTGCTCTACCTTAGTACACGGCGAGACAGAAATAAAGCTACGTTTTGTTTCTCTCTGGCAGAAAGAGAAGAAAATCATAAACGGAGATAGACTGAGGGAGAAAACAAACAAGCAACTCTGTGTGTGCGTATGTGCGCGCGTGCAGGGCAAATTGTTTTTCTCGACACAATGGAGCATTCACCGTCAGACAGCAACATAGCCAAATAGCTGTCGCCAAGCTTGCTACCCCCTGGACTGGCTGTGGTTTGGATCACCACATGACTAACAGGGTGACCCACTGACCACCCAGTGACGTCAGACAAAACCAGTTGAGGTGTGCGCTTGTGTCTGTGACGCTCTGTTGCAGAGAGAGTATGACAGGTGTGCTTCAGCTTGCTGGGCTCCAGGGACACTGTGGAGGGTGTGTGTGTGTTTGTGTGTGTGTGTGTACGTGTGTGTGTGGGAGGACGTGAAACAGAGTCAGTCAGATGGAGTCAGTCAAATTTTACCATTGTTGTGTGGGTTTCCCAAAAGGCATCAGGGCTGTTTTTTGTCATATGAGCTCACAGTGGGATGCAGGGGGAGAGGATCAAAATGTCAGCAGGAAGCCTTTTGGGAAACACAGTCGATGGCATTCAAGTGAGAAATCAAAAACTGTTTTTATGTTCACATCACACATATATACTATAGTTTTCTGTCCATGCTGAATGTTGAAACAAGTAATATGTCCCCTACGACATTGGTGTCTGTGAAAACATGTCATTTGACCACTACACATTAAGTGTCAGAACGTTTCTAACACTTAGGAGCAGTTGTTAGGCCACAGAAACAAAGATATGTAATTTCAAAACCCTGGTTCAGCTGCACTGTAATGCAAAATAAGAAGTACATAGCAAGTAGGAAGAACCAGAAGGAGGGCTTCTTGCTGGCAATTAGAAATACAGATGACAAATTTAACAACATAAACTTAAGGTGTCGACAGTAAACACAGAAAGGCAACTATGGCTACCTGCAAACACACGGCAGTTTGAAATATACCGCAAACAATGCTGTCATTGTCCTGCTGTAATTACAGCCACGTACGTAAACAATATTACATAACTTTTGAAAAGCTACTCCTGACTAAACAAAGTGAATGAACATAAACACATACTTCTGCGTAAGGTTATTTTCCATGCATAATTTTTGAGTAATTTGTGTTATTACAAATGTTATTTTGAATAAGATTTTCTTGCTGTTCCTTTTGAGGAATGCAGTTCCCCTACCTGTGTCTCTACCAGAGGAACCAGGAACAGGAAAGTACCTGGGAGATAGTAAGGTGCAATGACTAATGGCGGCAGCCCTGTCAGCTATGTTTGTGAGAGGTTTGCCACATGACCACAGTCAGCTTAGTTTTAAAAGAATAATGTATTTCCAGATTCGTTCACACTAGTGTGGACATGGTCTCAGTCGGTCAGACAGACGAATTCCAATAAAACAGCAGACAGCAGCTCGACTGCTGCACCAACTTTGGTTACTAGGAGACCAGAAGACGCCTACCTATCTGTGTGTTTGTGTGTGCTTGTAGGTGCCAAGTGGGTATGTCATTGTTATGTACAAGGAAAAAAGAAAAAGGAATATGAAGAGAAAGAGGGCAGGGGGAAAAAACAAGAAGAAAATAACTCTTTCAATGTTGGAGCTGCTGTAAGATAAAAGACTTCAGAGCAATTAACCTGCTGGAGTGCAAACAGACAGAAATAATGAAGACGCTGTGAATAATTCACTCACCGGCCAATTGTTTTGTATTTATTAATTCACTTTTTACTGTTCTTTTGTTAGCATACTTCAAAGCTCAGCTAGTTCAAGTAAACCAGAAATGTTATGGTTGAACTGATGCGCTTGCAACAATACTCTTAATTAGATGAATTAACTGAGATCTCAGCTCAGTGTAATTATGTTGCCTGTTCTCTTGGCCTTGAGCCACATCACATTCATTAACAGTCTCTGGAACACATGATAGTAATATCCAGCAGCACAAAGTCTCAGGCTGATGGTATAAGTCAGTCAAATCTTGAAAGAGAAATCTGGGTTCAAAGGTCAGGTGGTGCTCCTGATGTGCTCCCTCATTTTCCTCCCACAGTCCAAACACACAAAGCAGGCCAACTGGGGACTCTAGATAAGTGATAGAGGTGAAAGTGGCAGCGAATGGATGTATGTTTATCTGCAATAACCGCTGTGATGGTAGCATAGCCTATTAGCTGTGTTGTACTATCCACTATTTTATTCAACCTCTTCTGCCAGAGCATAAACTGTTCCACAGAAGAAGCATGTTTATAGACGGTTACGAGACATGAGTGGATTTTACAAATGAATTTATTGAATTAAATTCTACTAAGCTTATTGTTCTGTTAAAAGCGAAGCTAAGTAGCGTCCTAAATGACTTGGTAAGAACCTGTTTAATTTTGATATGGATCCGGTTAAAGGAGCAGATCCAGGAATTTTTTTTAATCACTTTCCTTAACACTGAGATGGAGGCATTTTTCAGCATCTTTGTCAGTTTCTCAGGAAATAATGTTAGGATCATGATATAAAAATCAGACATATTTATAGTTTGTTCAATTTGGTGCAGATATTTTCTATTATAAGAGCAAGACAGACATGTGTAGGATTGTTTGGCCTTGGCAGAGGTATGCGCTCTACTGAGTATGAGATATGTTTAAATTTTATTTTATATTTTTGGCTTTTCCACTCAGGTTTTTTTTTTTTTTTTTACACACATATTCAAAATGTGCATTAAAAACACATGTATGTAAACCCACCTACAGGCTCACTGTAATCTCTTAGAATTGATCATCTTAGATTGAGGCTGACAGTGATACAGAATATAGGATGATAATCAAAGTCATGTTTAAGTGAGCACACACAAAAACAAGCAGTTAACATCCTTACAGATAGTGTTTGCCCATATTCACTCACAGCTATCTAACAATGGCAGGATGGGGGCACAGTGTGTCTTTGTGGCTGTGTGGGATGTCTGTATGCACTATAGCTATCAACAAAATAAGACATAGGAGACAGCAGAAAAGGGAGGTAGATTTAAAGGATTTTCAACTACAATGATTCAACTTTCACTATAGTTGATCATGCCCCCCCCCCAAAAAAAAAAAAAAAAAATGACATAGTGTATGATATATCTAACACCCTCAAATGCAGCATCATTTCGACTGAGAGTCTGCAGTGATGCCTGGAACTGGTGGGCGTATGACACTCACCAGCCAAAATCACTCTGACTCACACATCACAAGTATTCACACAACGCCAATACTAATGGAGTTTGGACACAAACAGTTATATTTAGGGAATGTAGCATTGCCAGCACCCAACCTTCTGATTCATCCTCGTCCATTATTAGGCATGTCAGGTTATACTTTTTAACAACTTGTTTTAACTCCTGAAATGTCAGTGAATATTTTCACACTTACCACTAGTGTGTATCGTATATGAGGCCCACAGCTCATTTAAATATACAATGTCGGAACTGGAAAAAAAAACAGTTTTTCTGTTAAAATAAAGCTTATTCATTAAACCATATATTATTTTAAGATCTGCTATTTTAGTTGTGTAAAAACATGCATCTGTTTCACCATGACAACTGGCTGAGCAAAGTGGTCCAGACATTATTTTTTCAAACAGCTTCCTTCAGATCCACTTGGATTTGCAAGAGCTTTCATCCCAGCGGGAAGATGTTGTCTCTCTAATCTATGAAAAAAGCGACTTAAACCACCTCGGTATGTGGCTGTAAATATTGAGAAAGATTGGCTTTACTGTAAAATACCTCAGCTTGCCATGAAAAGCAAATTTACCTTCTTTAGAGGCCATGTCAAGCCAACAGGTATGTTTTATATTCAGGAGGGGGCAAAGCCCATTGGGTCACTAGAGTGGTTTGCAAGATGCTCAGTGGTGAGCCTGATCCTGAAGGCTACATATATTGCTGATATTAGAGATGACCTGAGCCAATCTTAAGGATTGGTATCGTGGCTGATCTGTCAACATTGAATGGATCAATATCAGCTGAATTAAATTTGATCCTACTCTGGTTCTTTCTCTACTCTGGTGTTGCAGCATTGCATTAGCGACTGATGGCCTCTACAGTGTGAGCATGTTGCTGCATATGTAAGGGAAAAAATGATTTCTTTCTTATAAGCAATTTTTCCATTTGTAGTCACCAGTGGCAGATCATATCAGCATTTTCTGATGACTGCTAGCTCTGTGATTTAAGACAATCAAGTTAATAGTTTTGAATTGGTGCCTTCAGTATTTGGACCATGAAGCTCTTGAAAAATAAAGTGTGTCAGATTCAGTTGGTTTTCAGCTGTTATTTAAATGTGCCAGATAGGCCTACATATTTAATCAGCATTGCATGCATTCTGCTGTAGTTTGAATATAAGTATTGAATCAGACTCAGAATTGGCAGGTACCCAATAATAAAGGACTTTAAATGGGTTTGTGATCAAAAAAATGTACCATCTTTTTTTATTTTTTTATTTGTAATTTTTTTTAGGAAATATCTAATGGTCTAAGGGCTGAAATTGTCTACATGTGTTTTTTGAGAAGGCTTTTGAATGTACTTGTGAGGTAACTATGGGAGGTGCTGCAGAAGTAGGGAGCGCTATCGGGCCGATCATATAAGCCATGCATGTTTGCATTCGGAGTCAAACTTTTTCAAGGTTCAGATCTGATTCTGACAAGAATGCATTGAGGATGAGGAGCACCATTTGTGACAAAGAGAGTAAATCAAAACAAAGCTCAGGTCTGGAGAAGTTTGGTGATGACAGAATGGCGAATCTGCCACGTCTTTGAATACGGATGATGTTGGCCAGTGGAACAGTGTGCAGCCGATTGTGATGCAGTTGAAAACTTGCATTTGGAATCTGAAGCCATTTAGAACATCTCAGCTGCACAAAACAAAAACATATGTATGGAAATGAACATCTGCTGAAATGACTTATTGATAAATTGATCAGTCTGTTGCTTAAAATAATGAAATTGATGATGATTTCTGATAACCGATTAATCATAATAGTCATAATTCTCATATTTTTTGACATTTAATAGACTTAACAGTCAATCAGCAAAATAATGAATTAAGCAATAAAATGATCAGTTCCAGCCTTTAAATTAAGATAAATCTTGATATTAAGACTTTTATGCGCAGCAATTGCGGAAGTTTGCTGCGCATTAAAAAAAACACGCTGCATGAGTTGTACTGCAGTCTGGTGGGTACTGTGGGGAAGTCATGATACTATAAAAAACATACTAAGCGGAGTAACACTGAGACACAAACACTCAACACAACATGTACATGTAGGGTTCAGCATGAGGGGAATTGAAGAAGAAGGTTGTGTAGATGAAGTGTATTGAATTAATTTGTTTGTGTAATGGGAATGTGTTTAGTGTGTGTTTCTGCATGTAATCAGTGGCAGCAGTGGCTGACGGAGAGTCTGCATGTCCACAGACAAAGCAGTACCTTGTACAAGAGTCTATGTGATCCATGGGCTGTGTGCTGAGCTCTTTTATGTTGTGTTTACACAAACAGTATACGGAGAACCCGCCTCACACAGCATGCCACCTCACAAATCAAAAGACTGCTGGCACGCAGGGGGGTGGGTCTGTAAAAGTAGGAGAGGGCGGACAGATGCACCAGTTTTGATGAAGACGCACTCAGGTTGAAAATGTCAGTTCTTGCTGTTGTTGTGCTTCACTGCTTTCTTTGATAAATTGTCCACAGACCTTCAAGTACTTCTTAGTGTTTATATCCCTTTTTTTGCTTTTCATCAAGGTCTAAACCCAGTTCTCTAAACTTCTCTCTCTTCCTATCTTTCAGTTTTGCTCTCATCACATAACTTTCCGACTATCTGTCACAGAAGTTCAGGTTGCCTAGCAACAGGGTCGTGCTTTTCGCAGCAGGTTGCCCCAATGACAGTCGCTAGGCGGGAGCCTGGCAACAAAGACATCAGGTGTTACTTCCCACTGCTTGTCTGCAGACACTTCCATCGACCTCCAATGGCTGCAGTGTATGTGTACAGTATGTGTGTGTTCACTTCTGCCCCAGTGAGCAGCAGCGGCTGTGCTGACGCTACCCATGTCCCTTTCCCATCTCTAATTATGATGTGTGTGTGTGTGTGTGTGTGTGTGTGTGTGTTTGTGTGTTGACTTCTGCTTGAGTGATCGGTCACTGAGTGCAGCTCACAGCGGAAGCTTTGCTCACGCCAGCTTGTCAGCCACAAAGACACACTTCTGGGTGGCTGGTCTGGTCAGGCTAGAAAATGACACACACACACACACACACACACACACACACACACACACACACACACGCCATTCCTCATAAATTAGAGCATTTAACAGAGATGAACCTTGTAAGCGAGATAAAGGCAGTGAAAGGGTAAATGATCTAATAATTCCTCTTCATTTGTTTTATTTTTTCTGTACATGAACTCCTGATTTCTATTCTTTCCAGTTTCAGTTGTGGAAGTTTTCTCATTTTCTGTATTTTCCTCTTTTCCTCACTGTCGTTCTTCTCTCTTCTCCCTGTATGAAGCGCCGTCTGTTGACATTGGCATTGTGTGTGTTGCTGCTGGCAGCAACAAAGTGAGAATAGCCGACTGCAGCACACCTCTCAGCCAGGCCACTGCAGGTGCACATATGCTCCTGAACAACAAAGACGTCATGCTTCCTCATCTAAAAGTGAGCTGTTTTAAGACCTGTCACTTGCATACAAGAGTGTGCAATTTGCATTTCTGAGGCAAAACAAAGGGCAAAAACAATGTTGTAGGTATGTCGTTGTCATGCAATTACTGAGCTGAAAAGGCTGGTGTTTCACTCAGATACACAATGGTTGATATATGTATCCAAGAGTATTTAACTAATTGAGTCACTTGGTCCTTCTCTTTGTTTTTGTGCACCAATGCATGACAATTTTACTGTGTCTTTGCTCTATATTGTTATTGTGGAGTGATAGTGATGGCTCTATATAACTGTGGAAAAATCTGCATCTTACCAAGTAGTTTTTGTCTGTCATTGAATCTGTTTGTTGACAGCTGCTGCTTTGGTCCAGAATTAAATATCTCAACTATTGTTGGATGGACAACGAAATTTAATACAGATATTCATTGTCCCCATTGTCCCCCCACTGACTTTCATGATCCCTTGACTTTTCCTCTAGTGCCACTTTGAGATAAAAAGTTTTGTTTTTAAATGAACTGTCTTGATAACTATTGGATTTAATTGGCATAAAATTTAGTGAACATATTCATGACCCCTGAAGTTAATAACAATAATGACAACTTTTCATTTAGTGCTTGATCTTCTCAGTTCAAATTTAATATACTTTGGTTTATTTGATTGGTTCTTTGTGTAAATGAATGAAAAAATAATTCAGCCTGCTTGAGATACATATTTGATTGTCTCAAGATTTTGCTTGTATCTTGAATCAAAAAAGGTTTTTCACTAGTCTTTAAGAAAATCAATACTGTAGATAATTAAGAAAAATGTAGTACACATACGTGGCCACTAAATTGTACATCAGAATTGATTTATATTTTCGATAAAAGTGTGTATCCTTAATTCTTTCTACATTTAAGATACTGGCTAATTGCATGTTGGTTATACTGTATGTGTTGATATTGTTGAATGCAGGTGCAGACTGAGAGGTTTACTTATTAATCATTTTCAGGCTGAAAAGATTCACCCACTGTGTGACGATCCAAATTAATTAATGGGGATACCTTCCATTCACTGACACAGAAACCAAAAATTGGTTGATTTACTGAGTCAGCAGGTCCTCCATGAAAAGGGCCACTCAAACAGTTCATTCAGGAAATCAGAAGGTCATGACATAATTTCCTCCACTGCCAGTCCAGGAAGCAGGAATACAGCTTTCTAGTTTCCGCTTTGGTTTAACTTTTCCTCGAAAAACCCATTTTTATATCAAAAAAGCCTGTGTGAGTGTGAGCTGCTGTATCCAAGCACTAACGTTTTTAGGTCTGTACCATTTATTTATATTCTGAGGTTTTATTGAGCTGGAGTAAACAGATTTTCAGATAGTTTTTACAAAATACAAAGAAAATACAGAACGCTCTGTCCGATAACAAATCCTCCAAAAGATTTTACCATTATATCTTGTCTTATCTGTTAATTTAGGTTTACTCTTACTTTAGCTACGACAACAGATAATGCCTGGTTTGGCACTGTAAAAAAAAAAAAAAAAAAAAAAAAATTATAAACAAGGGAAAATGAATAGTATTCCATACAGAACACATTTCAAAATGTAAAGGTATATCAATGGAAAGGACAGTGATTTAATTTGGAAGAAGATGCACAGAAATAGTGGTCATAAAAGTACGATTAATAAATAGATATGGTCCAGAGAACTACATTAGACTCCAGAATCAGTATCTGATAGCCAACTAAAATGTCTGAATCCAAATATAGTTGAGCTGGAATCTGTTTTTTGGGGAGTAGAATAAACTAGAGTGCAGTAGCTGCTGCTGAGATGGAAAGGTCAAGAGAGCAAGCTAAAACCACTTCATAGCCCACAGTTATTGATTTCTCCCACAGCAAAGCGTACTGTTGGAAAACATCTGGGGATGCTTCTGTGTGTTTTAGCTCCACTTTGTTTTACACAATATCTGGCCTCTGTACCCCTCGGACCAAACAGAAGAGATTCTGCAGTACTCTCCTCTGGTTAAAGTTGATCAAAGACAGAGAGACGCACAGTGTGCAGACGAGAGGTCATGCACAAAAAAATAAAGGTCTAGAAACACAGTGTGTGAGCCGTCAGACAACTAAAGAGTATGAGACACATCCACAAGGAGATACTTGAACATAGGATCTGCTGGAGCTTGTGTGGTTTAAGTTTGTGCGAGCGTTTTTGAGTGCGTAAGCGGTTATCTTAATGTGAGTGTCCTCCCTACTCGTCTTTGGTTCGTCATCAAGGCCAGTTGAGCTGCAGCCTGCTTTTGTCTGGCTCAAACAATGGACAGTACTGGTGTGAGTCACCCTGCACACACATACATACACACACACAAATCCATTCATCCATCAATACGAGCAGAGAAAACAGGCCATCCTAAAGCCATGATATGGCACCATGAAGCATATATCGTTATATTTACTCCCTGTAATTAAAGATTTTCATAATAAATTAATCTGCTAATTATTTTCTTGACGAAGCAATTCGTTGTTTAGTCTATGTAATGTCAAAAATCATAAATATGAGCAAATATCTGGTTCTTTGTTAAAAAGTCAAAGGTACAAACATGTGGACTTAAAATAATTTTGCGTAGATGTTAACTATGAATCCTAAGTGGGGCTGCAGCTGAGGATTATTTTCATTAATGATTAATCTGCTGATGATTTTTTTGATTTATCTATGTACAAGGGTGTAGGTTTGGTCTCAACATTAGTAGGGACGAAACAACCCTACCACCCCTCCAAAACAAAGATATTGGCTTTTTAATGCTGTCAACCAAACAGTTTATTAACCTATAAGATCTGAATTTACATTCAGGAATGCCCATACGCAAATGTAATACATGTATTTTAGTATGTGTTTACATTATACAGATATGTTACATAAATATATATCCATCCCAAAGCCTGTCAGTATATGTTCATATTATAAATGTGATATAAAATATAAACATATATTAAGAAATTTAATAAGAAATTATTAGGAAAATCATATACAAACATATAGAATTTTAAAAAACATGTTTTAATAAAGTTGCGTTTTACTATGAGTATGTATGTATTTCATATATGTTGTAAACTTAAATCTTCATGTATGCAGAGTGCAGTGCAGTGACACATATGGGAATGTCACTCTTGATATAGGGACATATATCATATATACAGTATGTCATAAGTCATAGTATAGTAAGGCATAAAAACGTCATAGTAGAGTAAGGCATGGAAACCAAGAAAATGTCATAATATAGTGAGGATTAAAAACGTCAAACGTCATTGAATAGTAAGGCATAAAAAGTGTAAGACATAAAAACTAAATAATATAGTAAGGAATAGAAAATCATAGTATAGTAAGTCATAAAAAACACCATAGAATGATGAGGAATAAAAATGTCAAAAAATCTAATATTCATGTCTTTCAACAACAAAAGGATGCAGGATTACGCGGAGGGAACCCATACAGGCACAGGGAAAACTCCACACAGAAAGACCCCATCACGGTATAATAAGGCAAAAACAAAGTCATAGTATAGTAAGGCATAAAGAGTGAAAAAACGACATAGAATGGTATGGCAAAAAAATGGCATAATGTATTGAGGCATAAAAACATTAAAAAAACGACATATTATGGTAAGTTATACATATTTCATTGTATATTAAGGTCTATAAAGTGAGAAAAACAACATGGTATAATATGGCAAAAAAAGTGAAAAAGCGACAAAACAAAAAATTTAAAAATTTAAAAAACGACATGGTATAGTATGGCAAGAAAATGAAAAAAATGGCATAGTATACTAAGGCATAAAAACATCCAAAACCTTCATAATATGGTAAAGTATAAAGATGTCACTGTATATTAAAACCTAAAAAGTGAGAAAACTGACATAGTATAGTATGGCAAAAAATGTTAAAAAAAAATGACAAAGTATAGTATGGCAAAATAATGAAAAAATGGCATTGTATATTAAGGCATAAAAACATCCAAAAACTTCAAAATATAATAGTATAAAGATGTCATAGTATATTAAGGCCTAATAAGTGAAAAAAAACGACGAAGTATAGTATGGCAAAAAAAATGAAAAAAATGGCATAGTATATTAAGGCATAAAAACATCCAAAAACTTCATAATATACTATGGTATAAAGATGTCATTGTATATTTAAACGTAAAAAGTGAGAAAAATGGCATAGTATAGTATGGCAAAAAAATAAAAGAAAAAATGGCATAGTATAGTATGGCAAAAAAAAAAGAAAAAATGGCATAGTATATTAATGCATAAAAACATAGAAAAACTTCAAAATATAATAGTATAAAGATGTCATAGTATATTAAGGCCTAATAAGTGAAAAAAATGACATAGTATAGTATGGCAAAAAAAATGGAAAAAATGGCATAGTATATTAAGGCATAAAAACATCCAAAAACTTCATGATATGGTAAGGTATACCGATGTGATAGTATATTAACGCCTATAAAGTAAGAAAAACAAAAAAGCATAGTTTGGCAAAAAAAAGGCAAAAACCACATAGTATAGTATGGCAAAAAAAAATGAAAAACTGGCATAGTAAATTAAGGCATAAAAACAGCCAAAACCGTCATAATATGGTAAGGTATAAAGATGTCACTGTATATTAAAACCTAAAAAATGAGAAAACTGACATAGTATGGTATGGCAAAAAAAGTAAAAAAAAACGACATAGTATAGTATGGCAAAAAAATGAAAAAATGGCATTGTGTATTGAGGCATAAAAACATCAAAAAACGTCATAATATACTATGGTATAAAGATGTCATTGTATATTTAAACAGAAAAAGTGAGAAAAACGGCATAGTAAAGTATGGCAAAAAAAAGAAAAAAATGGCATAGTATAGCATGGCAAAAAAAATGAAAAAATGGCATAGTATATTAAGGCATAAAAACGTCAAAATATAATAGTATAAAGATGTCATAGTATATTAAGGCCTAATAAGTGGAAAAAAACAACAAAGTATAGTATTGCAAAAAAATGAAAAAAACGACATAGTATAGTATGGCAAAAAAAAGTTGAAAAACTGGCAAAGTATATTAACGCATAAAAACATCCAAAACTGTCATAATATGGTAAGGTATACAGATTTTATAGTATATTAAGGCCTATAAAGTAAGAAAAACGAAAAAGCATAGTATGGCAAAAAAAAAAGTCAAAAACCACATAGTATAGTATGGTAAAAAAATGAAAAAAATGGCATAGTTTATTGAAGCATAAAAACATCCAAAACTGTCATAATATGGTAAGGCATACGGATTTTATAATATATTAAGACCTATAAAGTAAGAAAAATGAAAAAGCATAGTTTGGCAAAAACAAGTCAAAAACCACATAGTATAGTATGGCAAAAAAATAAAAAAAATGGCATAGTTTATTGAGGCATAAAAACATCCAAAACTGTCATATATGGTAAGGTATACGGATTTTATAGTATATTAACGCCTATAAAGTACGAAAAATGAAAAAGCATAGTTTGGCAAAAACAAGTCAAAAACCACATAGTATAGTATGGCAAAAAAATGAAAAAAATGGCATAGTTGATTGAGGCATAAAAACATCCAAAACTGTCATATATGGTAAGGTATACGGATTTTATAGTATATTAACGCCTATAAAGTACGAAAAATGAAAAAGCATAGTTTGGCAAAAACAAGTCAAAAACCACATAGTATAGTATGGCAAAAAAATGAAAAAAATGGCATAGTTGATTGAGGCATAAAAACATCCAAAACTGTCATATATGGTAAGGTATACGGATTTTATAGTATATTAACGCCTATAAAGTACGAAAAATGAAAAAGCATAGTTTGGCAAAAACAAGTCAAAAACCACATAGTATAGTATGGCAAAAAAATGAAAAAAATGGCATAGTTGATTGAGGCATAAAAACATCCAAAACTGTCATATATGGTAAGGTATACGGATTTTATAGTATATTAACGCCTATAAAGTACGAAAAATGAAAAAGCATAGTTTGGCAAAAACAAGTCAAAAACCACATAGTATAGTATGGCAAAAAAATGAAAAAAATGGCATAGTTGATTGAGGCATAAAAACATCCAAAACTGTCATATATGGTAAGGTATACGGATTTTATAGTATATTAACGCCTATAAAGTACGAAAAATGAAAAAGCATAGTTTGGCAAAAACAAGTCAAAAACCACATAGTATAGTATGGCAAAAAAATGAAAAAAATGGCATAGTTGATTGAGGCATAAAAACATCCAAAACTGTCATATATGGTAAGGTATACGGATTTTATAGTATATTAACGCCTATAAAGTACGAAAAATGAAAAAGCATAGTTTGGCAAAAACAAGTCAAAAACCACATAGTATAGTATGGCAAAAAAATGAAAAAAATGGCATAGTTGATTGAGGCATAAAAACATCCAAAACTGTCATATATGGTAAGGTATACGGATTTTATAGTATATTAACGCCTATAAAGTACGAAAAATGAAAAAGCATAGTTTGGCAAAAACAAGTCAAAAACCACATAGTATAGTATGGCAAAAAAATGAAAAAAATGGCATAGTTGATTGAGGCATAAAAACATCCAAAACTGTCATATATGGTAAGGTATACGGATTTTATAGTATATTAACGCCTATAAAGTACGAAAAATGAAAAAGCATAGTTTGGCAAAAACAAGTCAAAAACCACATAGTATAGTATGGCAAAAAAATGAAAAAAATGGCATAGTTGATTGAGGCATAAAAACATCCAAAACTGTCATATATGGTAAGGTATACGGATTTTATAGTATATTAACGCCTATAAAGTACGAAAAATGAAAAAGCATAGTTTGGCAAAAACAAGTCAAAAACCACATAGTATAGTATGGCAAAAAAATGAAAAAAATGGCATAGTTGATTGAGGCATAAAAACATCCAAAACTGTCATATATGGTAAGGTATACGGATTTTATAGTATATTAACGCCTATAAAGTACGAAAAATGAAAAAGCATAGTTTGGCAAAAACAAGTCAAAAACCACATAGTATAGTATGGCAAAAAAATGAAAAAAATGGCATAGTTGATTGAGGCATAAAAACATCCAAAACTGTCATATATGGTAAGGTATACGGATTTTATAGTATATTAACGCCTATAAAGTACGAAAAATGAAAAAGCATAGTTTGGCAAAAACAAGTCAAAAACCACATAGTATAGTATGGCAAAAAAATGAAAAAAATGGCATAGTTGATTGAGGCATAAAAACATCCAAAACTGTCATATATGGTAAGGTATACGGATTTTATAGTATATTAACGCCTATAAAGTACGAAAAATGAAAAAGCATAGTTTGGCAAAAACAAGTCAAAAACCACATAGTATAGTATGGCAAAAAAATGAAAAAAATGGCATAGTTGATTGAGGCATAAAAACATCCAAAACTGTCATATATGGTAAGGTATACGGATTTTATAGTATATTAACGCCTATAAAGTACGAAAAATGAAAAAGCATAGTTTGGCAAAAACAAGTCAAAAACCACATAGTATAGTATGGCAAAAAAATGAAAAAAATGGCATAGTTGATTGAGGCATAAAAACATCCAAAACTGTCATATATGGTAAGGTATACGGATTTTATAGTATATTAACGCCTATAAAGTACGAAAAATGAAAAAGCATAGTTTGGCAAAAACAAGTCAAAAACCACATAGTATAGTATGGCAAAAAAATGAAAAAAATGGCATAGTTGATTGAGGCATAAAAACATCCAAAACTGTCATATATGGTAAGGTATACGGATTTTATAGTATATTAACGCCTATAAAGTACGAAAAATGAAAAAGCATAGTTTGGCAAAAACAAGTCAAAAACCACATAGTATAGTATGGCAAAAAAATGAAAAAAATGGCATAGTTGATTGAGGCATAAAAACATCCAAAACTGTCATATATGGTAAGGTATACGGATTTTATAGTATATTAACGCCTATAAAGTACGAAAAATGAAAAAGCATAGTTTGGCAAAAACAAGTCAAAAACCACATAGTATAGTATGGCAAAAAAATGAAAAAAATGGCATAGTTGATTGAGGCATAAAAACATCCAAAACTGTCATATATGGTAAGGTATACGGATTTTATAGTATATTAACGCCTATAAAGTACGAAAAATGAAAAAGCATAGTTTGGCAAAAACAAGTCAAAAACCACATAGTATAGTATGGCAAAAAAATGAAAAAAATGGCATAGTTTATTGAGGCATAAAAACATCCAAAACTGTCATATATGGTAAGGTATACGGATTTTATAGTATATTAACGCCTATAAAGTAAGAAAAATGAAAAAGCATAGTTTGGCAAAAAAAAGTCAAAAACCACATAATATAGTATGGCAAAATAGTTTATTGAGGCATAAAAACATCAGAAAATGTCATGATATGGTAAGGAATACAGATTTCATAGTATATTAAGGCCTATAAAGTACGAAAAATGAAAAAGCATAGTTTGGCATAAAAAAGTCAAAAACCACATAATATAGTATGGCAAAATAGTTTATTGAGGCATAAAAACATCAGAAAATGTCATGATATGGTAAGGAATACAGATTTCATAGTATATTAAGGCCTATAAAGTACGAAAAATGAAAAAGCATAGTTTGGCATAAAAAAGTCAAAAACCACATAATATAGTATGGCAAAATAGTTTATTGAGGCATAAAAACATCAGAAAATGTCATGATATGGTAAGGAATACAGATTTCATAGTATATTAAGGCCTATAAAGTACGAAAAATGAAAAAGCATAGTTTGGCATAAAAAAGTCAAAAACCACATAATATAGTATGGCAAAATAGTTTATTGAGGCATAAAAACATCAGAAAATGTCATGATATGGTAAGGAATACAGATTTCATAGTATATTAAGGCCTATAAAGTACGAAAAATGAAAAAGCATAGTTTGGCATAAAAAAGTCAAAAACCACATAATATAGTATGGCAAAATAGTTTATTGAGGCATAAAAACATCAGAAAATGTCATGATATGGTAAGGAATACAGATTTCATAGTATATTAAGGCCTATAAAGTACGAAAAATGAAAAAGCATAGTTTGGCATAAAAAAGTCAAAAACCACATAATATAGTATGGCAAAATAGTTTATTGAGGCATAAAAACATCAGAAAATGTCATGATATGGTAAGGAATACAGATTTCATAGTATATTAAGGCCTATAAAGTACGAAAAATGAAAAAGCATAGTTTGGCATAAAAAAGTCAAAAACCACATAATATAGTATGGCAAAATAGTTTATTGAGGCATAAAAACATCAGAAAATGTCATGATATGGTAAGGAATACAGATTTCATAGTATATTAAGGCCTATAAAGTACGAAAAATGAAAAAGCATAGTTTGGCATAAAAAAGTCAAAAACCACATAATATAGTATGGCAAAATAGTTTATTGAGGCATAAAAACATCAGAAAATGTCATGATATGGTAAGGAATACAGATTTCATAGTATATTAAGGCCTATAAAGTACGAAAAACGAAAAAGCATAGTATGGCAAAAAAAATGAAGAAAACGACATAGTATAGTATGGCAAAAAACATCCAAAACTGTCATAATATGGTAAGGCATACGGATTTTATAGTATATTAAGGCCTATAAAGTACGAAAAACGAAAAAGCATAGTATGGCAAAAAAAATGAAAAAAACGACATAGTATAGTATGGCAAAAAAAATTGAAAAACTGGCATAGTAAATTAAGGCATAAAAACAGCCAAAACCGTCATAATATGGTAAGGTATAAAGATGTCACTGTATATTAAAACCTAAAAAATGAGCAAACTGACATAGTATGGTATGGCAAAAAAAGTTAAAAAAAACGACATAGTATAGTATGGCAAAAAAATGAAAAAATGGCATTGTGTATTGAGGCATAAAAACATCAGAAAATGTCATGATATGGTAAGGTATACAGATTTCATAGTATATTAAGGCCTATAAAGTGAGAAAAATGACATAGAATGATATGGCAAAAAAATGAAAAAAATGACATAGTATAGTATGGCAAAAAAATGAATAAATGGCATAGTATATTAACACATAAAAACATCCAAAACTGTCATAATATGGTAAGGAATATGGATTTTATAGTATATTAAGGCCTATAAAGTAAGAAAAACGAAAAAGCATAGTATGGCAAAAAAATTAAAAAAACGACATAGTATAGTCTGGAAAAAAAGTTGAAAAACTGTCAAAGGATATTAACGCATAAAAACATCCAAAACTGTCATAATATGGTAAGGCATACGGATTTTATAGTATATTAAGGCCTAGAAAGTAAGAAAAACGAAAAAGCATAGTATGGCAAAAAAATTAAAAAAAACGACATAGTATAGTATGGCAAAAAAATGAAAAAATGGTATTGTGTATTGAGGCATAAAAACATCAGAAAATGTCATGATATGGAAAGTTATACGGATTTTATAGTATATTAAGGCCTATAAAGTAAGAAAAACGAAAAAGCATAGTATGGCAAAAAAATTAAAAAAACGACATAGTATAGTCTGGAAAAAAAGTTGAAAAACTGTCAAAGTATATTAACGCATAAAAACATCCAAAACTGTCATAATATGGTAAGGCATACGGATTTTATAGTATATTAAGGCCTATAAAGTAAGAAAAACGAAAAAGCATAGTATGGCAAAAAAATTAAAAAAACGACATAGTATAGTATGGCAAAAAAATGAAAAAATGGCATTGTGTATTGAGGCATAAAAACATCAGAAAATGTCATGATATGGTAAGGTATACAGATTTCATAGTATATTAAGGCCTATAAAGTGAGAAAAATGACATAGAATGATATGGTAAAAAAATGAAAAAAATGACATAGTATAGTATGGCAAAAAAAATGAAAAACTGGCATAGTATATTAACGCATAAAAACATCCAAAACTGTCATAATATGGTAAGGCATACGGATTTTATAATATATTAAGGCCTATAAAGTAAGAAAAATGAAAAAGCATAGTTTGGCAAAAAAAGTCAAAAACCACATAGTATAGTATGGCAAAAAAATGAAAAACTGGCATAGTATATTAAGGCATAAAAACATCCAAAACTGTCATAATATGGTAAGGCATACGGATTTTATAATATATTAAGGCCTATAAAGTAAGAAAAATGAAAAAGCATAGTTTGGCAAAAAAAGTCAAAAACCACATAGTATAGTATGGCAAAAAAATGAAAAACTGGCATAGTTTATTGAGGCATAAAAACATCAGAAAATGTCATGATATGGTAAGGTATACAGATTTCATAGTATATTAAGGCCTATAAAGTGAGAAAAATGACATAGAATGATATGGTAAAAAAATGAAAAAAACCACATAGTATACTATGGCAAAAAAATGAAAAAAATTGCATAGTGTATTGAGGCATAAAAACATCTAAAACTGTCATAATATGGTAAGGTATACGGATTTTATAGTATATTAACGCCTATAAAGTAAGAAAAATGAAAAAGCATAGTTTGGCAAAAAAAAGTCAAAAACCACATAGTATAGTATGGCAAAAAAATGAAAAAATGGCATAGTTTATTGAGGCATAAAAACATCAGAAAATGTCATGATATGGTAAGGTATACAGATTTCATAGTATATTAAGGCCTATAAAGTGAGAAAAATGACATAGAATGATATGGCAAAAAAATGAAAAAAATGACATAGTATAGTATGGCAAAAAAAATGAAAAACTGGCATAGTATATTAACGCATAAAAACATCCAAAACTGTCATAATATGGTAAGGCATACGGATTTTATAGTATATTAAGGCCTATAAAGTAAGAAAAACGAAAAAGCATAGTATGGCAAAAAAATAAAAAAAACGACATAGTATAGTATGGCAAAAAAAAGTTGAAAAACTGGCAAAGTATATTAACGCATAAAAACATCCAAAACTGTCATAATATGGTAAGGCATACGGATTTTATAGTATATTAAGGCCTATAAAGTAAGAAAAACGAAAAAGCATAGTATGGCAAAAAAATTAAAAAAACGACATAGTATAGTATGGCAAAAAAATGAAAAAATGGCATAGTTTATTGAGGCATAAAAACATCAGAAAATGTCATGATATGGTAAGGTATACAGATTTCATAGTATATTAAGGCCTATAAAGTGAGAAAAATGACATAGAATGATATGGCAAAAAAATGAAAAAAATGACATAGTATAGTATGGCAAAAAAAATGAAAAACTGGCATAGTATATTAACGCATAAAAACATCCAAAACTGTCATAATATGGTAAGGCATACGGATTTTATAGTATATTAAGGCCTATAAAGTAAGAAAAACGAAAAAGCATAGTATGGCAAAAAAATTAAAAAAACGACATAGTATAGTATGGCAAAAAAATGAAAAAATGGCATAGTTTATTGAGGCATAAAAACATCAGAAAATGTCATGATATGGTAAGGTATACAGATTTCATAGTATATTAAGGCCTATAAAGTGAGAAAAATGACATAGAATGATATGGTAAAAAAATGAAAAAAACCACATAGTATACTATGGCAAAAAAATGAAAAAAATTGCATAGTGTATTGAGGCATAAAAACATCTAAAACTGTCATAATATGGTAAGGTATACGGATTTTATAGTATATTAACGCCTATAAAGTAAGAAAAATGAAAAAGCATAGTTTGGCAAAAAAAAGTCAAAAACCACATAGTATAGTATGGCAAAAAAATGAAAAAATGGCATAGTTTATTGAGGCATAAAAACATCAGAAAATGTCATGATATGGTAAGGTATACAGATTTCATAGTATATTAAGGCCTATAAAGTGAGAAAAATGACATAGAATGATATGGTAAAAAAATGAAAAAAATGACATAGTATAGTATGGCAAAAAAAATGAAAAACTGGCATAGTATATTAACGCATAAAAACATCCAAAACTGTCATAATATGGTAAGGCATACGGATTTTATAGTATATTAAGGCCTATAAAGTAAGAAAAACGAAAAAGCATAGTATGGCAAAAAAATTTAAAAAACGACATAGTATAGTATGGCAAAAAAATGAAAAAATGGCATAGTTTATTGAGGCATAAAAACATCAGAAAATGTCATGATATGGTAAGGTATACAGATTTCATAGTATATTAAGGCCTATAAAGTGAGAAAAATGACATAGAATGATATGGCAAAAAAATGAAAAAAATGACATAGTATAGTATGGCAAAAAAAATGAAAAACTGGCATAGTATATTAACGCATAAAAACATCCAAAACTGTCATAATATGGTAAGGCATACGGATTTTATAGTATATTAAGGCCTATAAAGTAAGAAAAACGAAAAAGCATAGTATGGCAAAAAAATTAAAAAAACGACATAGTATAGTATGGCAAAAAAATGAAAAAATGGCATAGTTTATTGAGGCATAAAAACATCAGAAAATGTCATGATATGGTAAGGTATACAGATTTCATAGTATATTAAGGCCTATAAAGTGAGAAAAATGACATAGAATGATATGGTAAAAAAATGAAAAAAACCACATAGTATACTATGGCAAAAAAATGAAAAAAATTGCATAGTGTATTGAGGCATAAAAACATCTAAAACTGTCATAATATGGTAAGGTATACGGATTTTATAGTATATTAACGCCTATAAAGTAAGAAAAATGAAAAAGCATAGTTTGGCAAAAAAAAGTCAAAAACCACATAGTATAGTATGGCAAAAAAATGAAAAAATGGCATAGTTTATTGAGGCATAAAAACATCAGAAAATGTCATGATATGGTAAGGTATACAGATTTCATAGTATATTAAGGCCTATAAAGTGAGAAAAATGACATAGAATGATATGGTAAAAAAATGAAAAAAACCACATAGTATACTATGGCAAAAAAATGAAAAAAATTGCATAGTGTATTGAGGCATAAAAACATCTAAAACTGTCATAATATGGTAAGGTATACGGATTTTATAGTATATTAACGCCTATAAAGTAAGAAAAATGAAAAAGCATAGTTTGGCAAAAAAAAGTCAAAAACCACATAGTATAGTATGGCAAAAAAATGAAAAAATGGCATAGTTTATTGAGGCATAAAAACATCAGAAAATGTCATGATATGGTAAGGTATACAGATTTCATAGTATATTAAGGCCTATAAAGTGAGAAAAATGACATAGAATGATATGGCAAAAAAATGAAAAAAATGACATAGTATAGTATGGCAAAAAAAATGAAAAACTGGCATAGTATATTAACGCATAAAAACATCCAAAACTGTCATAATATGGTAAGGCATACGGATTTTATAGTATATTAAGGCCTATAAAGTAAGAAAAACGAAAAAGCATAGTATGGCAAAAAAATGAAAAAAACGACATAGTATAGTATGGCAAAAAAAATGAAAAACTGGCATAGTAAATTAAGGCATAAAAACAGCCAAAACCGTCATAATATGGTAAGGTATAAAGATGTCACTGTATATTAAAACCTAAAAAATGAGAAAACTGACATAGTATAGTATGGCAAAAAAGTTAAAAAAAACGACATAGTATAGTATGGCAAAAAAATGAAAAAATGGCATTGTGTATTGAGGCATAAAAACATCAAAAAACGTCATAATATACTATGGTATTATGATGTCATTGTATATTTAAACAGAAAAAGTGAGAAAAACGGCATAGTAAAGTATGGCAAAAAAAAGATAAAAATGGCATAATATAGCATGGCAAAAAAAATGAAAAAATGGCATAGTATATTAAGGCATAAAAACGTCAAAATATAATAGTATAAAGATGTCATAGTATATTAAGGCCTAATAAGTGAAAAAAACAACAAAGTATAGTATTGCAAAAAAATGAAAAAAACGACATAGTATAGTATGGCAAAAAAAAGTTGAAAAACTNTGGTAAGGCATACGGATTTTATAGTATATTAAGGCCTATAAAGTAAGAAAAACGAAAAAGCATAGTATGGCAAAAAAATGAAAAAAACGACATAGTATAGTATGGCAAAAAAAATTGAAAAACTGGCATAGTAAATTAAGGCATAAAAACAGCCAAAACCGTCATAATATGGTAAGGTATAAAGATGTCACTGTATATTAAAACCTAAAAAATTAGCAAACTGACATAGTATGGTATGGCAAAAAAAGTAAAAAAAACGACATAGTAAAGTATGGCAAAAAAATGAAAAAATGGCATTGTGTATTGAGGCATAAAAACATCAAAAAACGTCATAATATACTATGGTATAAAGATGTCATTGTATATTTAAACAAAAAAAGTGAGAAAAACGGCATAGTAAAGTATGGCAAAAAAAAGAAAAAAATGGCATAGTATAGCATGGCAAAAAAAAATGAAAAAATGGCACAGTATATTAAGGCATAAAAATGTCAAAATATAATAGTATAAAGATGTCAGTATATTAAGGCCTAAAAGGTGAAAAAAACAACAAAGTATAGTATGGCAAAAAAATGAAAAAAACGACATAGTATAGTATGGCAAAAAAAATGGAAAAACTGGCATAGTATATTAAGGCATAAAAACATCCAAAACTGTTATAATATGGTAAGGCATACGGATTTTATAGTATATTAAGGCCTATAAAGTAAGAAAAACGAAAAAGCATAGTATGGCAAAAAAAAAGTCAAAAACCACATAGTATACTATGGCAAAAAAATGAAAAAAATTGCATAGTGTATTGAGGCATAAAAACATCCAAAACTGTCATAATATGGTAAGGTATACGGATTTTATAGTATATTAACGCCTATAAAGTAAGAAAAATGAAAAAGCATAGTTTGGCAAAAAAAAGTCAAAAACCACATAGTACAGTATGGCAAAAAAATGAAAAAATGGCATTGTGTATTGAGGCATAAAAACATCAAAAAACGTCATAATATACTATGGTATAAAGATGTCACTGTATATTAAAACCTAAAAAATGAGAAAACTGACATAGTATGGTATGGCAAAAAAAGTTAAAAAAAACCACATAGTACAGTATGGTAAAAAAATGAAAAAATGGCATCGTATAGTATGATAAAAAAATGAAAAAATGGCATTGTGTATTGAGGCATAAAAACATCAAAAAACGTCATAATATACTATGGTATAAAGATGTCATTGTATATTTAAACAAAAAAAGTGAGAAAAACGGCATAGTAAAGTATGGCAAAGAAATGAAAAAATGGCATCGTATAGTATGATAAAAAAATGAAAAAATAGCATAGTATATTAAGGCATAAAAACATCCAAAACTGTCATAATATGGTAAGGCATACGGATTTTATAGTATATTAAGGCATATAAAGTAAGAAAAACGAAAAAGCATAGTATGGCAAAAAAATGAAAAAAACGACATAGTATAGTATGGAAAAAAAAAATGAAAAAATGGCATAGTATATTAAGGCATAAAAACGTCAAAATATAATAGTATAAAGATTTCATAGTATATTAAGGCCTGTAAAGTAAGAAAAACAAAAAAGCATAGTTTGGCAAAAAAAGTCAAAAACCACATAGTATAGTATGGCAAAAAAAAAAGAAAAACTGGCATAGTATATTAATGCATAAAAACATCCAAAACTGTCATAATATGGTAAGGCATACGGATTTTATAGTATATTAACGCCTATAAAGTAAGATAAACGAAAAAGCATAGTATGGCAAAAAAATGAAAAAAACGACATAGTATAGTATGGCAAAAAAATGAAAAAATGGCATTGTTTATTGGGGCATAAAAACATCAAAAATCGTCATAATATACTATGGTATAAAGATGTCATTGTATATTTAAACGTAAAAAGTGAGAAAAACGGCATAGTAAAGTATGGCAAAAAAAAGAAAAAAATGGTATAGTATAGCATGGAAAAAAAATGAAAAAATGGCATATTATATTAAGGCATAAAAACGTTAAAATGTAATAGTATAAAGATGTCATAAAAAGTGAGAAAAACGGCATAGTAAAGTATGGAAAAAAAAAAGAAAAAAACGGCATAGTATAGTCTGGCAAAGAAATGAAAAAATGGCATAGTATAGTATGGCGAAAAAATGGCATAGTATATTAAGGCATAAAAACATACGAAACCGTCATAATATGGTATGGTATATGGATTTCATAGCATATTAAGGCCTGTAAAGTCAGAAAAACAAAAAAGCATAGTCATTGTATATTTAAATGTAAAAAGTGAGAAAAACGGCATAGTATAGTCTGGCAAAGAAATGAAAAAATGGCATAGTATAGTATGGAAAAAAAAATGAAAAAATGGCATAGTATATTAAGGCATAAAAACATCCAAAAACTTCAAAATATAAAAGTATAAAGATGTCATAGTATATTAAGGCCTAATAAGTGAAAAAAACAACAAAGTATAGTATGGCAAAAAAATGAAAAAAACGACACAGTATAGTATGGAAAAAAAATTTAAAAATGGCATAGTGTATTAAGGCATAAAAACATCCAAAAACTTCATAATATGGTAAGGTATACCGATGTGATAGTATATTAACACCTATAAAATGAGAAAAACTTCATAGTATAGTACGGCAAAAAAATGAAAAAATGGCATAGTATAGTTAGGCATAAAAATGTCATAGTATAGCAAGGCACAAAAACGTAATAGTATAATAAGGCATAAAAACTTCAGAAAAGGTCATACTGTACTAAGGTATAGAAGCCAGAGATACCCGAAAACCAACATAGGGACAGGGAAATCATTCAAAAGTTTAGTATAGAAAGGTCACAGGTGGGGTTTGAACCAAGTATCATCTGTTTGGGAGTCCACAGCTTAAAACCACTGTACTACCATGCCAAATCATGCAAGAATCATACTATACTTGGCTTCATAGTATATTAAGGCATTTAAATGGCAAAAAATGTCATAGTATAGTAAGGCATAAAAATCCAAAAAAACGTCATAGTATAATGATGCATAAAATGGCAAAAAATGTCATATTCTAGTAAAGTATTAGAGTCGCCATAAATCTAATGCATATATCTTTGGACTGTGAGAAGAAGGCAACAAGTCTAACCACTGCTTCATTGTGATTCCTCATAAATTGTATAGAGGGTTAGGGGTTAGGCATAAAACTGTCATAGCATAACGTAAGGCATAACAAAGTGATAGTATTCATGGTGACATTTTCATGGGATTTTTTATGACAGAAATTAAACTCATAATTTGATATATCCAACATTTTATTTTTAATCCTACTAGCAACTAGCCTACAGAAGACAGAAGTCAGGGTTAGTTCACCAGTTAATGCTAGCTAACATGGTTAAATAACATCAGTGTACATTTTTCTGGTTACGTTAGGTACCACTTTGATATTCTCACATGACGTGAGCCTTCAGATAGCCCTGCCCTTTCAGTCAATCAAATGCTAGCTAGCCTAAATTGGTTGTCTTGGAAACACCCTCTTGAAGTGTACATTGGAATGATCTAATATGACTTCACTCCAAACAAAGTGCCAACAAGTTCACTCAAATATTGGTAGGGACGAAAAAAAAATGCTGTTATGTGCGCCCTTATAACCAGCTGAAGCTACAGGCTACAGTGCTGAAACAACAGATAATACAACCTGCAGCTTAAATCAGTTGACTTGTGTATTCTGGCTCAAATTTGGATGAATTCAGCACCTATCACCATGTTTTATTTACAAATTCAATGACGAAGCATTTTGAATCTGCCTCTGACTTCTCCAAAGCAAAAATTGCTCAGACTCATGGGTATTGTAGTAGTATCAGCTGATGGACAAAACATGATTTCTCAGAAAGTTGCATAACATTAAGGATATTGTTTTTAAAAAATTGGAATACAGACTGGGATAAAAACAGCAGATCCTCCCACTTTGCAACACTACAGTCAAAAGCCCAAAGATATTAATTTACTGTTAGATATACTAAATAACAGTCAACAGATCCTCATATGAGAAGCAGAGAACCAGTAAATATTTGGCCTTCATATTCAAAATTAGAATCTAATAGTTGCAGTATAATTTTCTTTTGATTGATGAATCCAATAATCCTTTGCATTCTAGTACGTATGTTTAACCATTGTCAAGATATAGCCTGTACCTGTATCCATGTAGCCGACAGTTCTTTCTTTCACTCATCAGTTTATAAATCTCCTCTTCCAGTCTTGTAATTTGTCACTTGCAGACAAATAACACCATCTTTTTGTAATGTGATCTGATTCTAAATGAGAGAGTCAGCTACTGTATCTTGACAGTGTAGGCTCCAACAGCATAGCCAGCCAACAAGATGTTATCCCTGAGGGCTAACATGTCTGTTTTCACTGCACAGAGGTAAATTAACCGTGATGCTAATTGTCAGCCAGGGCCGACTCTGTCTTTCTTCCACCATTTGCATCTTTTTCTCAATAGGCTTCCCCCTATACTGTCCCAAGATTGAGTCATTTCTATATATATGTGTACACACTTTTTTCTCACTTCATCTCCTCCTACATTTATTTCACTTCGTCTGTCACCATTTCTTCCCACTTACTCTTCTCCCGCTCTTTTTTCCACTACAGGAGTTGAATAAATTTTCTTTCTGTCTTCACACTGGCTTTGCTGCATGAGTTGGTCTCTTATTGTGTAATGTCTTCCCCATTGTCCCTGTTTGTATTGTGTTAAAAAGAGAAGCTTACATGTGTTGTGACTCTAAATGAAATGAAAACCATCGTCATAAATCCATCTCTGTCAAGGACACAACAGAGAATAAGAAAACAAAGCTTCTCATGGTGTTGATGGCAAATTCATATTGTTTAACTCTGTCAAATGCATTTGAATATTCAGACACCAGGGATTGTGTTGATTGATGTGGACGAGTGCTGAAGGACGTCCTGTAGGTCCTAGGGATGGGGGTCCTCAGTGGGGAGGCAACCCCAGCACTGAGAGCTCCTGTTGGGATCCCCACAGTCGCGGAGCCCCAGGCATGTGTCAGGGCTAACCAAAGGCAAATCAGTGGCCAAGGACGTGCTGTAGCACTCGCACACAAATGCACACATGGTGCTGTTAAAATTCTGAAGTGTGGTCTGTTTAATGTGCCACGTTGTAAAGGCGAAGACATGTAAATGAGGAGTCTCCAGTGTGGACATGTATGAATTGGTAGTATAATGACCTACTGTGGTGCCAAGATTAGTTACGCAGTCTATCTGGTAATGGCAGAGGAAACGGTGTGTGCGCCATTGTGTTTTTTTGTGATGTTGATATATCTTCATTATACCACAGTTGATTTCCAACAGACTGTGCCGATAAGTGATCAGACAAAAAAAAAACACACCAGTTTGTTCCATCACATTTTTTTTTTTTTTTTCCTGTTAGTTTATTTTTCAATTGCTTAGAAAAACAAAACAAACAAGAGCTCACAGATGACCCACTATTGCCAATGTACAGCTTGTCTGTGTGCCGACCGGAGCCTAATTTTTTTTCAATATTCATGAGAATATGCAAATGAAGGTGCGTCTCATTCAATCGTCGAGTGAGTCATGTGACCCGAGCAATGGGGTCTAAGGGCACGCGGGGTGGGGAGGCTCCAGCGCCACAGACGAGGGGAGGGCGATCCCCACCTGCACCCATCTGCTGTGAGAGGGAGCCACTCTTTGCATAATGGAAACTGACCAATGGGTTTCTTTTTCTTTTCACAAACTAAAACACAGTAATACCACACTTACACACTTGCCAGCAAGCTAGGTATCACAACAGTTTCAGATGTCTTGAAAACCCACCACAAGGGAAAAATTATATATATAAATGAGCTAAATATAATTTAAATAGAAACCTAGAAATAAAATACGGACAACAAAAGACAAAAAAAAGACAGTATAACAAATCACATCTTAAGCAGACACATACTTACAGATAATTAGGCTGCACCTCCAAAAACATTTGTGAGCTTTAAATCACCCTTCTCATCTAACTAATCTTCTGGGGTGTGTTTCTGCCACACAGGATCTTAATTCTTGATGCAAGACAGAGAAAATAATATAAAAACACTTATAACTGCCCACAGAGATTCAATGGGAAACTAAGTATGTGTATGCATGTTCGTGTGTGTGTGTGTGTGTGCGTGTGTGTGCTCCCAAGCAATGAGTTAGTTCCTGATAGAAATGCATGGGAAAGGCCAACTTCTAGCCATGGTCATGTGCAACATCTCTGTTGCACTACTCCCCTTTGTTTCAATGTTTTAAAATACTTGTAAATATACTGTATGAGGATTATATATAGAGCCCATTTACAAATGGTACATGATTGGCTTGGTACGTCAATATCATAGTACACACGTTAGCTGGAATAAGGGACACATATGAGAAGCTAATGAGGTCATACGATAAGATTTTCTGCTTTTCATCATTGTCATCTTCAAATACACAGGTTAATAGTTGTCATTTTTCTCAAAAACAAAGCAAGATCAAATACAGTTGATATTAAACACTTGCAAAATGTCCACTGCAAAGAATGGCTTGAGTAAGAGAAAAATTTAAAGAAGCATTCCACTTCTGTTTCTCTGTGTGCCATGCTTTTTTTTCTTTTTTTCTTTTCTTTTTTATACATCACATCACTTTTTTCATCTTCAAATGTGTTCTTTTCTTGAGCAACAGAACAATGTGAATAAGTCCAACTGTTTAGTCCTCAGCATGCTCCCTGCTGCAACAGGCCCTGCAGACCCCAAAACAAGAGAGCTCCTATAAAAATGGATAATTGACAAGGCCACTAGTCCATTAAAACATCCTAAAATCCCTCACTAGGCTCAACCCATTTCTCTCACTACTGAGATTTTTCATATTATACCACAAGCACTGATTCAAATTCAAACTTTTGCTTATTTTGAATTTTTCTTAAAGCAAATTGCCTCAAAACAGTGCAAAACAAATCAAACCTGTGCAATAAGGCCTACCACTACAATATCTCATACATACATTTTATCACAAAAACAAGAATTCAAAATGAAATGACAATAACAAAAACAATAAATGATTAAAAAAATAATATAATAATATAATAATAATATCAATGATGGTGTTAACAAAGCATGGACATGCACGGCTTAACAGAGGAGAAGAGACATTCCCCTGTAGGACAAAAACAAAAGAATTATCAGACAGCAGTGTCTGTTTTAATGCTTTTTTTATTCCTGACCCCCCACCACAACACTTCTGCTGCCTCTATTGGTAACACCGGCCCGAGCTTGGGGAGCAGGGAACCGGGGTGCCAGAGGGGTGTGTTAGGAGTGTGTCGTCTCACAAGGGCTCAAGTAGCCATCTGCCACCCTACTCTAGCCAGCCTGATCCTTATCCTCAGCCCAGGCCAGCCCAGCAGGCCTGCTGTCTCATCCCCACAAAAAGGCTTCTGCTGGGGAGGTGGGGGTGGGGTTGAGGAGACAAAGGCAGGGAGGAGCAGTGGGAGCTGGGGAGCTCCACAACGAGACCCTTTGACCTGGTCCCCTGGCCCGGCGAGGCAGACAGCCCAGACAGACAGCACCGTGTCTACTGCCTGCCTCCTCCTCCTCCTCCTCTTTTATCAGCCACACAGACCCCAGGGGCTGACAGAGAGACAGAGGTGGGGGAAGGAGAAAGAGACAGAGGGAAGGGGAGGGTGGCGGGGCAAATGAACACAATGAAGAGACTGACACGCACTGCCCTGATCACCCTCCTTCTTCCCCCCTCCATTCATCTTTGGGCACAGATCTCTCTATTCCCTACGGATAGGCTGCTGCCCTCTCCTCCTCTCCCCTGTGTGACCCCCCTCTCCTGTCTGTTCCCTCCTTTACCCCTCATCAGCCACATCCAGGCAAGCTCCCACACTCTGTGTGGCCAAGCACGCCCCTACTGGCCATCTATTCACTAGTGTTTTCTGAAATTTGTGTCAGATAGGCTTGTCATTGTTTTAATGTCACATGTAGTGTTGCCAGGGTAGCTGAGGGCTACCTGCCTGGTGGCGGGCATGTGGTTTGTTTGTGGCAGTGGTCACTTATCTTGGAGAAATTATCGAATTTGTACAGTTACCACGTGAAGTATATATTTGTTTCGAGAGTGACATTGTCATTAACTTTCTGTTTCGTGGTAAAACGAGAAGAGCGGACTGTTGCGCAACTGGAAAATGTCTCTTCTCCTCCCGGGGGAGCTGGCACCTAGGCAGTGGTGGTGAGCTTTTGGATGGTACGGTTGTAGTACTGGGTGGTGAGAGCCTCCAGGGGGCTCCAGCGGTGTGCATGCAGCTCGATGACCTCCATAAGGAGAGAGCGGGTCAGCTGAGATTCGGCCGGACAAAGCATCTTGTCCCTGACGGCTGCTAGGAGTTCTGTCATCATCTCTGGCAGCTGCTCTTCCAGGAGACGCCCAGCGCTCTGCAACTGGTGGAGAGGAAAGGGATAGAGGGAGGGAGGGAGTCAGTGAGGAGGCAGGAGGTCAGAGAAAGTGTGTGGGTCCCTCACTGAGAGCAAGACACAACGTCTGGCACCTTGTTACTGTGGATACAGTCGGACAGCAGAGGTTCACACACCCTCTGGCCATAGAGCTGTGTGTGTGAGGGCCTGCTGGTAAATAATCAAGGTTGCAAAGGTTGGAGTTGTGTTTGTGAGCATCCGGAAACTGTTTTCTGACCAGAGCACACCTGTCTTTGTGCTTTCTGTTCTTTTACAATGTATTCTGCTCTCGTACAATTTTATCTATAATTCTACTTAAATTCTCCAGCATTACTTTATTATTCATAAACCTGAGGAGAGTGGCAGGGATGGTCAGAACATAAACTGCTTTAGAATATCAAAGATGCAGTGCAGACCTCCATATCTTTTTCAATACTGACGTTAAAGCTGAGACTTGGCACTTTAATGTAGTATCCATTATTTTATTTCAAATTGAATCTGCCAAAGCACAGAGCCTAAAAAAATGTGTAACTGTCTAAATACTGGACTGTATGTGTTTGAGATGGCTGTGCACAGTTACTACACTACACTATCATGGATTAAAATAAAACATGGGCTTCATGGGTGTAAATAGGTATGTTGTTAGAATTTGTAGAACTGGACATTTTGGTCAGTCCGCACATAGGGACAGACCTTCAAAGGGCTGTTTGAAGGTTAAGACTTGTTTTTAGGTTCGTGTGTAGTGGTGGTGGTGATGGTGGGGTGGGGTACATACCTCCATGGAGCAGCAGAGGACTGCGTCTTCCTTAACGTCTGTGGACTCTAACAGCTACAGGGGACAAGAACAGACACTATGTGAATATAGAGCAAAGCAAAGAGCTGCACAGAATAAAATAAACTAAGAGAAATACAAATGTAGTATTGTTACAACAACAGGTCTAGCATAGTGACCAAAATCTAACAAGGCTAGCAGATGTATAAATATATTTATATTTGGGCACAGGCCACACAAGGAGATTAAGCAAATGCAAGTGTTTGCATGTGTTAATCAGTTCACAAGAGAAGGGGAAAAAAAAGAGAACGACCTAATCCCGATTGTAAATATTTTCTACATTAACATTTTAAATCTTGGAAGACAACAGACCATGCTTTCATCCTGCCAAGCTGGCTGATCATCACACATCAAGGCTTGCTTTATGCACACTGTATATCCACACACACACACACACACACGCACACACGCACACACGCACACACACGCACACACTAAATACCAATGTACACACACAGTGTAGCCAAAAACAAACAGTGGAGCTGGTAAACATGTTAGCTGGCTTTTCCCCTCATGCTGGCCCCATGCACAGATGGGCATACAACTGCCACTTTTTAACAATGCAGGGAGGGATGGCAACAAAGGGAGGCAGAGCGATAGAGTCAGAACCTGCTATGTTAAAACTATGGGCATTTACTGTCAGATTATAGATTAAACACTCCCTTTTTCAGATCTGAGGCCATTTTATTTCTTACAAGTCTGTTTCCAAAGTGGCACTTTAATTAACCTGAAGAAGGGAAGGAAGTAACAGGTTGTTAACAGGGGGAGGTTGTTTTTGCTGGAGTAATGCCTAATTAAGCATTGGAAGTGTAGACCTGCTGCACAATGAGGTAAATAAGGTATAAATGCAGGGTACAGGCACATAGTTATGGAAACAGTAAGTGAGATAATGCAGTGAATACACAGGAAACCAACGTGTTTACGAGCAAGATTGAAGTGTGACTTTAATGGTCTATATGTGATATTTTTTTAATATATTTTTGATAATAATCAGTGACAATAATGTGAAGTCAGTGTTAAAGTCACTCATAGTGATGAACCTGCAGCTCCCCTTGACGTTTGCAAACACGCCAAATAACCCAGCCGATGTCTCTGTTTAATTTGAACATTTTTAGCAGAACTCCATACACAGACTAGAGTACCCCTAAATGCATGCTGTAAGGAAGAGCTCCAAGAAAAACACTGTCATGGAAACACTGTCTGAATCTTTATAACTGAAAAAGAAACAGAAATCAGCACCATCTGATGCTAGGATCCTGTAAGATTAATGGTACCTATCATTCAGGCCCAGCGGTTGTGCAGACGTCAGCTCCTCAGTATGCTTAGACGGGTGTGTGACAGTGTAGCTGTTTGATGTGGGAACACAAGTCTCGTCGCTTCCAGAGTAGGAGAAAAGTGTGACAAGCAGGATTAGCTCATAATGAGTTCTCTGGGGAGCTGAGGCTGAAGTTTTCCTCAATACGTTTAAAATGGTCTAATCTATACTTACTGTATCTATTATCTGCTCTCCTATCCATCGCAACAGCTGTTTTTTCTTTTCTTCAACTGTTCTCCAATGTGATAGTGCTCCTATTGTTCCTACTCTAATATAAGTAGAAAAGGAACATCTGCAGAAGAAACTGTTTCTCTAAGACTGCTTAACTCACAGTCTCTCTACAGAAGCTGAAAACAGTCAGCCAAATCTCTGGTTAGTTACATCATGAAGAATCAAAGCTCGCTGCACTGGGAAACCTCAAGATTCTGTGTCATTTCCATTTACACTATTTTCATTCAAAAGACATTTGATCAGGAACATAAAAAGCAACAAAAACTAGGACAGCCGTGATCCTCTTGTAGCACTGATAGGAAGAAACGCACCCAACATGACAACAACACCTTGAGTGACTTGGTGAAGTCAACGAGAAAAACATTCTCATTTAATTAAATGGTGTGCTGAGGCTTTATCTACCTTCAGTTTGACTGAGGTAGATGCATCTATGTTTGTATGTGTTGAAACCTGTCATCAGACTGCTGACTAAAAAAAAAAAAGAGAGGATTAGAGAAAAACATTTTTCATCAAGATTATGACTACTTCAACTTTAACCGGGTTTCACATTGTTGCATAGCAACAGCAGTTCTAGCGTCAGGAGCAGCACTTCCCTGAGTTACATTACATAAGATTACTCTATTTGTGTTGCAACGGTACTGAATTTTAGTAGGTCCTTAACAAAAAGACGTACTAAACAAAACTAACAAACAAAAAGTACAATATAACACACTTAAAGCTGATTGATACTCAGAATAAATACATATTCTTGACTCTGGGTTGTGAGGGCCCATGCTGTCTTTCAAAAAGGGAGAGCAAGGCACAATATAAATAGCTTCTGATGTCACCACCAGACAGTGTAAGTACATGCTTTCTGCAGTGTGCAACTGCAAACCAATATCCTGATGAAGTCCTCTGTGGGACAGATGCAGGTCATTTGCTTCAATAAAAGACGGTTTTATATTATAGATAATTAATAAGTGTCCTGGAACCCGCCCCCTGATTTTCCAGGACTATTAGACAGCGTGCAGGACTAGATATTTTAACAAGAATTCATTTTTTTCTTTCTGTCTCTGCAGTTTAGCACAGGCTATGTTTTACATATTTTTGTACCGTGGTCTGGGTAAAAATGAACTTCTGATAGAGGCCAGAGTAGGTGTATTTCAACTGTTTCAAGCACATGTTGTTTGGCTCAATCACTGTTCTAAATTTATACATCCACCACAAAGTTTCTTAACAACCTATGTAACCACAGCAACATGCTGAAGCAGAGGCAAGCCTAATAAACAAGCAGAAGAAAGGAAAAATTTGCTTCATAAATTTTCCATAGTGAGACCTTCCCCCAACAAAAAAAATGCCAATTTGATTTGCAGAACAATCTTCGCTGAGGCCCACAACTTAACTTTTTTTTTTTTTTTTTTTTAAATACCTTTGTATTTTTCCTAATGAAATTGCCATTTTTAACAGTTTCACCAAGTGCTACACATATTTAGAATCAGCATAACCTCAGCTAATGATGAATGTCACTCAAAGACTTCAGTACAGTATAATAGAGGTCACTAGCTCATAAAACAAATAAACCTTGAATTTTTCCTTATTTTATAGATTAAAAAAAAAAACTGTAAACCATAATAAAGAAAGTAAATAAATAAAAATAAAGAAATAAATTAATTCATAAATAAATAAATAAAAAATTCCACACTTAAAATTGCTCTTGTTTGATTTGTTCTAGAGTTGATTTGAAGTTTCTATCTTTATCTGTTTATGAGATATGCTTATTCTCTGGGGCAGTATTTAAGAGGTTTTTTGTCTGTTCTTTGAAAAATCAGCTCCAAATCCTCTGCTGCACTAAATATATGACAAGCCTCTGAATCAGACACTCTGATTGGCTGTGATGTCACCCACTGGAGCCAATAGGAATGTCTGATTCGGTCACATGACGCTAAACGTCACCGACAAAGAATGCGGATCAGAATCGATCAATAAAACACAGTGCCGGCCGACCAATTTGGTGCCCTAGGCATCGCATCGCATTCAATTTCATACCAACGTTCATACACTCACACTTCATAGCTTTGTCTTCAAGATTGTTTTCTTTTAAATAGAAAATAATCCACAAAATAAAAAACGTTTTAGAAACAAGTGACATAAATTAAATTATTGCACAAAATAAGATATTAAAGAAACCAAGGAATGCATTAAAAATTATTGCACAAACAAAAACTATTAACTGCAAATGCAATATGCATAATGTAGCTGCACAATGTGTTCTACAGCACATGTGGGCAAATTTTGTCTGGTGTGGACAATCCGCTAGTGTCTCTCTTTCATAGAGTCGATCCAGCCGTCTGTGTTGTGTGTCTGCCAAGGGGGATGGATAGTGTCCCTACCCAAGCGATTAGGTGATTACATGGTTTTTGTCTCCATTTGATATACACTCTGAAAGTGTCATTTTTGTTAGGCGAAAATAAAAGTATTGATTGTTGATGAATCTCACAAGTGTTATCTTTCTTTTGACAGATTAAGAAGATTGAAGATTATACATGTAGATATCAGCCTAGATGTTACTGACTAGGAGTAAATGAAGATGGCACACAGCATAAATGAACAATTTCATTTCAGTTTAGTAACTCTGTGTGACTATTACAAGCAAGGCAAACGTTGGCTAACCAGATGTCAGTGAAAATGTATGACACAGTCAGCAGGTGAAAACAACACCTGAATGGGCAAAACGTTAATATTTCCAAATTTCCCTGATGAATTTAAGGTGGGAGTAACATTAACTGACGTTAACTCTGGCTATTTATTGATTAGCAAACCACGTTACTATACCTACAAAAGTAAGCTAGCAAGTTAATACTCTGCTCCAACAACATCGATAACTACAAATGCAATAGACTATTTATTTCATCATGTTACTGTACCTTTGTCTTTTTCCTGTTTTTCCTCCTCTCCCTTTCTTCTTTTTCTACCCTGGGCTCCAGAGAGCTTTGGTTGTTTTAACATGATGAAAGATATAGCGTCTTTTCTGGGGTCGCGGCAGGTACCCAGAAAAAAAGGCCTCTCCTTATTAAATAGGCTTTGGTATGTAGTTATGTTGTTGTCTGGGCTTATGTAATATTTTGAAATAATAGTTGTGTAAGTAAATAGTAAAAGACATTTTGATTTTATTTCCTTCCCCCATTTGCGGTGCCGTCATACATAGGGGGCAGCATTTGCCTATACTGCCGATGCCACGGGCCGGCGCTGAATAAACACACAAGCAGCAATGTGCCAGACAAACTGCAAAACTAAATGTTGCATAACTTTTAATATTAGTGTCTCTATCGAAGTCAGTGATGACCTATGGTGATGACACACGGATGATCAAGGACTTGATAGAAAGCGCCGATCGTGTACTTTTAAGGAGAAAAAAATTACATGTCTCAAGCCCAAAAGGTCACGGAGCAATGCTGCTCTACAGATAATATGAAATTTGGAAGCGTATACTCTCCCACAGGCTTAAGAGGGTTAAAGATTCTCAAATCAATATTATATTATAGTATTATATAAATAATGGATCAAATGCCTGTGTGTAATGTGAAAAGAATTGGTCGTGGTGATGAACCTACACAGAATAATCATCCCACTCTGCAGTTCCCCCTACTGAGTATTTTCGCATCAGTCATTGTTTTGGTTCAGTTTCAGCACTCTTGTGAGCATCATGTCTAGAGGCAGCAGGGTGTTTAACAGAACAACATTAATAAACCGACGGCTGACCTGGTAGAGTGCGTATCATATAGTCCTAATTGCAGCGGCCATGGATACGATTCCGACCCACTGCCTTTTGCTGCATGCCATCCCCTCTCTCTTTCTCCCCCCGCTGATTTTCCTGTGTATCTCCCACTGTCCTATCTGAATAAAGGCAAAAATGCCCAAAAATTAAAAATTAAAATAAATAAATATATAAACCCACTGTGCACTACCTGCCCAGCAGGCGGCAAAGTTAAAGCGCCAGATATTTTCCTTAGGAGATGGTAGAGGCCAAAAACAGAGCCAAACAGGAGTGAATGATGGTCACCAGGTGGCCAGAAACCAGACTCCGAATTAATGTTAATGTTGCTCTGTCTGCTGGATGTGTAAAATGCAACTGTTTAACATGTTTGCCATATCAACTGAAAATATTTCAGTTTACAGCTTGTTGGGAATAAATAATAATAGTAATAATAAAAATATTAAAGCACAAGATAAAAAAAAAAAAATAATTCTGGCTCCTGACCATGAGGTGTAAGGGAATAAATAATGATTCGTTTTAAGGCTGCCTTCAATGCAGAATTAGTCAAGGATTATATCATGTACTGCATTTATATGTGGATTGTGGCATATATAAAAAAAAACACCATTGGTTTGTGTGAGACAGTTCGACCGTCAGAGGACAGGAATATTATAGCCTGTCAGTCATGAATGAATAAGATCACTGCTCATCAACTCTGTCTATGCATAATGCTGTCATGTGCACTCAAACACACACTGACACACCTCAGTTGTTACCTAATACTGTTCTGCAGGCTACATCTACAGAAGACAGCCACTACAAAACGCACTGCCATACACACACATGCAAGGACATATGCCTGCACAACATGCACGCAGACACACACACACGCACACGCAAACACGCAAACACACACACACGCAAACATTATGGCACATGGCTTGTAGCTGGAGTCTGACATGTTACAGCAGGATAGTCAAAACAGCAGATGGATAAAAATTAGGAACAATGGCTCTGGGAAATAGATTGTTGAACAACCACATGAGCCCACACACACATACACACACACAAACTGTGATAATGCCCTAGGCATACACTCAGACAGGGTGTGGATGGCATTAGTAGTGTGTGATTGTATTTGGTAGCGAGACGCAGGGTGTGTGTTGAGCGTCGGGCCGGCAGAGGTGTGGACGTGGGCTGTAAAAGCACCTGCCACGTGCCTCAACCCTGTCATTATTTCTACTGTAATGCTCTAAACTACATATTAAAAATGATTTTCACTCCCAGATTCTGTCACTTCCCTCCACCTTTTCTACCTGTCGTGCAATCAGTAAACTTCCTGCGCACCAACTGCCATCCTGACCACAGTACCCCCCCCCCCACAAACACACACACACACACACACACACACACACACACACACACACACACACACACACACATCCCTATGCGCTTCCCCTTTCAATATTCCATCTGTCATTAACCACTTCTGTATTGTGGTATGTCTGCTACAGCTACTCTGTATGGTTTCCATGGTGTGCTTAACAAAGCATGACCAGCTGATGGGAACCGAACCTGGGGTCACGTATTTTCCTGGAACTGATAGTGTCCCGACTGTTTGCACCACAAACCAAACCCAAATGTGGTGTCTCAAGTCTAGACTAGGTCTGGCCAAAAACAGGAAACTCTGGTTTGGTGCGTGTATCGATCTGAACAGACAAGATGTACAAACAGAGCTGGACACTTTCCTCTTACTAGTGGACACATGGATGATGTTGTTTGATTGGTTATTGACATACTTTGATCATAAAGGTGCAGATCTGGATACAGACCTCTCGTAGGCAGGTGTAGATTGGACACACCAGCACCCTGAATGGCTCTCCAGAGCTGCTCCTCATGGTGCCAAACACCTCACACAAGAAGGTGATGAAACCCAACCACCTCTCCACATCTGACTGCTGTAGCTCCTCGCGACGGGAGAAATCCCTCTGTGGGGAGGGGTAGGAAGAGAAAGACACACAGACAGATGCAGATTTAGTTTGGAAAATACACAGACAGATAAGCTTTCATAAATGTGTAATACAACTTCTATGTAGGCAGTGGGTAGGTGGATATTTAAGTGTTTCATAAATTCATCAGCCGCAGAGGTAATCACCATTAACATCTTTACTATCTCTCTGATGGGGAGTTTTTGTAGGTGGCACACATATTAACCTTGCGGTGCTTTAAGTACTTAAAGCCAAAAAGCTGTTGAAAAACACATTAAACAAATTCATGAATTTCTTTTATCTGCCAAAAGTAGAGGAGAATATGTTAATTTGGTTTGAAAGTGAAGGGTAGTGAACTGTGTCAGTGTTGTAAAAGTGTTGGGGTTAATATGGGTTAATGCTTAATGCGCACTTGTAAAGATGTTATACAGCAGGTTAAACTGAAGCTTTATTAACAGTCAGAACAACTCACTCTGCTTCTCATATTTTTCCAGAGTGTCCCTCCTATTATTGTGGACTGAGGTGAACTGGAGACACGAGCGGTTTATATTCTCACAGAATCGTACAACTATGCTGAAGGCCTGCATGTACACAGACATGCACAAAATATGCAGCCTTGAATGGATCCAAGAGAAAATTCACTCACACCATCAAAAACAAACATACCACACACACTCAAAAACAACGACACACGCCTTTCATAAACTTCCAAGGACATCGCCATGGTATTTGACACTTAAACAACAAGCCAGCAAAAGGGGGAGACACACACACATATATAAAAGTAATAGCAAGCGTTAGCAGTAGCAAAGAGAAGCTTAGGTAAGAAAAAAAGATGATGGAGGAGCCAACAGCATTATTGGAAAAAAGTCACTCTTCTCAGCCGTGCTAAATAAAGAGAATCTTTCATAGGTGGAAGTCTGGGTTTGTTTAATCAAAGCAACAACAAACCCCAATGCCTGTCGTTTAATAAGCAGAGCGGTCGCACACTAATTACCCCCATATTGAGATCCAGGGGTCTGGAAGCAACATCATTAATGATGGCCTTCATGAGCCCACTTATGACATTTAAAATGTTTTAAAAGCAAAAAAGCCAAAATGTCAAAGACAAGGAGGGGGTCCATGCTGGCTGGGAAGTGGGAATTAAAGTGAGAAATAAAGGAAGGGGCGGGACCACACAGCTGTGATAAAGGGGGAATAAATAAAAATTGATGGTAGTGGGGGGGGATTAAGAGGATTAAGGCAGGATTGACTACTGCTGAGTCTGGGATAAAATCTCACATCTAAAGAAAGAGGTGTTTAAATGGAAAAACACAAAAACAGAACGGAGGACAGAAGAAGATGTGGATGAAGAAAGCATCTGCAGGAGGAAGAAAGAGGAGTGTGAAAAAGAAGAAGAGACACGACGAGGCAGCAGGTGGATTAACATTTAGACTTTGAATGTCATCTGAAGACAGCATGTATGTCTTGTTTGCCTACTTCTAGATTGTCTGCCGCTCTGGTGAGGTTGTCTGGCACACAGAATGGAGCAAGGGGTGAAAGGGAGGAGAGTGGTTAGAGAGAGGGAGGGAGGGATGGGAAGAGTGCAGGGAGAAGTAGCAAGGCACTGGCCCGTGTCGTTCTGGGGGAGCACGGGAATAGAGAGCTCATGAGGGACGCAGAGGGGGGAGAGGGGGAAGGGGAGAGCGGCAGTGAAATATATAACGGCTGAGAGGATGTTTTCATCATGGGTGCAAGACTGGAACAGTGCTGTAAAGTGAAGGAATGGAGGGTGAAGGAGGGGTGGGAGGGGAGAGGTCTCTCTCTCTCTCCCCTGGGTGTTTAGATTAGCTACTTTGCCCACTGACATTTACAACATCACACACACAGTTGGCTTCCGCCTGAAAGTGCTTCTCGTAAAACTAAGGGGGGATTGAAACAACTAAATTACAGAGGGGATTTTGTTAAAATATGCAGTATAAACAATTAATGGTTTGCCAAATACATACAGTTTTATCAAGTGCTACTATCTTAAAATGAACTTTGAAAGGGCATTTTGATAGCACCTTGTTTAAAGGTATCTACAGGTAAGAGATAACAAGCCATTCATCAAATCTAGTTATTAAATTGGAGCAGAATTTGTTAAACCGAAACAGTTATCTGAATACAGATGAAAATACTGAAGGAGAGATGACTAAAGCTTGAAGCAGCAGAGAGATCACCCCGCTGCTATGATTCCCTCCTTGAGCTCTCACCTGCAGCATGTTGAGGAGCAGCGATCTGAACTTGGTCCCCTCCACCATGAACAGCGCCATCTTGTCACATAGCTTGGCAGCTGTGGCAGCGAAGCTCCTGTCTGACACGGCCTTGGAGTAGATTGTGCTGACCACCTGAGCCAGGGTTTCCTCCGACCGCGCTGAGCACTGCGCCTCCTCCATGAAAGAGGCCAGCTGCTGCTCCACCCCGCTGCTGTTGCTCCTCATGCTGTTGAGAAGGTCCACCAGCCGGTCCATGTTCTGTGACCCGGAGCCTGACGCCTCCACACGTGCCTCTTCCTGAGGCGGGAGATGAGAAAGGACATTAGTGATAGGTGACTGGTGATGATGCAATATTCACTTTCATCATTGGTTTGACCACAAACTCTAAGTTTCTAAAGACAAAATGAATGATGTAAGCCAATTTTTCACACATAATATGATAAGTGATGAAGCAAGTCAATTAGTCCAAATGGAAAAGATAAATTAAGTTCATAAGTATATATTTCAGGGTTTGTGGGGTGACTTTATTTCTTAAGGAGTAGTTGCTCACGTTACATAAGCATGAATGCAACACGTGGTGTCCTACATACATACATACATACGTGCATGCATATATATAAAAATCTAATTGTTATTTCTATTTATTGAGCTACTCTACAATCCCTCCAAGTACTCCTGGTTGGGAATCACTGTGCTAATGTATACACCACCATGACAAATGACACTCACCTTGCTTTCACGTCAGTAGCACATAATCCACAAGACAAGAATCCCAATCTGTGGCTTGTGACATGTAACCAATACACCAGTTCTTATTTTACGATCGTATTTATGTTTCTTATTTATGTTCATAATACTTCCAGTACAGCACATCCCAATCAGGCAAAATGTGGCCCTTAGACTGGAGTCATTGATTCACTGGCATCACTGTGGACATGTTTATTAAATCCTGCCTGCTTGCTGCCTGCTGGAGATTCCCATGCTGTCAAATCAAACCACCCCTGGTAGGTAATGAGTCCACTGTAGAGGGAGGAAGCTGAGAGCGGCACCACAGCAGACACAGTGGAAAACATCAAAACTGTTTAACTGTTAATGCTGCTTTAGTTTCTTCACCTCCTCAGTGAGAACATGTACTCTCCTCCTCCTTGCCAGTCGGAGTGTGTGTCAATCTGGATGCTACATAGCTAAGTAGAAATGACTCAAGCAAAGCAGTGTGAGAAAAGTGTGTGTCTACATGTCTGTATATTAATGACAGTGTGCATGAACATAATGAAAGTAATTATAAGACCAAAAGCGTGTGTGTACACATACACATTAGTCCTGATTGCCTTAATACTGACTGACAGGCACTAAGCAGCTTTTCAGTACCTTGTCCTTTAGTCTCCTCCTCAGCCTCTCCTTTGACGACTGCAGCAAGCTGATTTTGGGCTGCTCCGACTGGCCCTCGTTTGCCTTCCCACTTCCTGCTGGGTTGGGAGATTCCTTATTAACTGTCAGATCTGGGAAAGCATTTGTAATGAGTGTGGACTCAGATTTGGGTGATTCATTGGGACTCTTACTGCTGCAGTCTTGAGGCGGTCTGATCTGCTCGTCACCAGGTTTTACATTCTCAGTCTCTTTGTCTTTGGTTGTTCTCTGGGGTACTCCTTTATCGCCTGTAGCGTTTGACTGTCCGTGCCCCTGACCTTTCTGATTGTGGTGCCAACGCCGGTTCTGGCTGTATCCGTGGTGTGGAGGTCCTCCTTGGCGCTGCCCATGTCCTCCTTGGTACTGGCGAGGCGGTCGGTCAGCACTATTATTTCTGTTCTCTCCCAATTCTGTTGAATTCTGCTGCTGTTGGTTTGGAGCCTGCTGTTGGGTTTGATCCCTCTGGTGCTGCGGTGACTGTTGCTGTATCTGCTGAGGCTGGTTCTTCCCTCCTCCGCCGCCTCCTCCTCCTCCCTGAGGCCGCTGCTGTCTCCTGGAATGAGAGCAGGTTTCAGTTAGCTTCATAGTGATGTAGCAGCAGCTGGCTCGTACCTTGCTTTACTCTGACCACCTCTATATATCACACTGGCACCATGATGGCCTAAAAACCTCGTCCCAGCCCCTCTGTCCCTCCCAAAATTCACTATAACTTGTTACACTACTGTACATGAATTTCCCCTAGGGGATAAATAAAGTATCTATCTATCTATCTATCAAAAAATGGTCAATTTTCTAGTTTTCCTCAACTGCTTATCTAGTCACAGTGACTAACACTAACACTCTTCAATAAATATTACTATCATAATTTCAAAACCAGACACAAACAGTAATCTATCATCTACTGATACAATATTTAAGTAGCTAAAAATTCAAAAGCCTGGTGTCTGCTTACATGTGGATGCACAGTGTGTCTCTGTTTTCCTGTCCTGCATAGCTCTGTGCTTTTGCTGCACTGGCTCTGGGCTTGACAAGCCGCTGACATATGGTCCAGGGGATTAGTCACCCTGGCACCGAGGAGGCAACCTATTATCTGCCTCAGCCTGTGAACTAGCACAAACTCAGCGAGCAGCAGCCAGCACACCTTTGTTCTGATTCAGTTGAGCCCATAACTGCTTTTTACACCTTGACATTTTGCAGGCTGTGTATAAATGCTTGATTATCTGGAAATTAAGGAAATCAAGGCCTGTTTCAACAATAACAAGTGTGTAAGTAAATGAAGGAGATTTGCGTCATTTGTGCATAGGAACGGATACAACCACCAAAAACAGAACCAAAACAGCAGTCTGCAGCTTCACAGCAGAGTGTGATGTACTGTGTATGTGACACATTCCTCCCATAACAATTATTAAAGTTTTGTGCAACTTGTGCCACAGTAACCCTTCTGTCAGTTCGGACCAGACGGGATAACCTTCGTTGCTCTCACATATCAATGATTTGTCGATTCGTCCGTCCTTGGTACTCACCACGGCTGAGCAGCAGCTCCCCACAATCCTTGACATTTCAGAGATGCTCCAGTTGTCTAGCCGTAAACATTGTCAAAGTCACTTAGATCTTAACTAAGTTGCCCCATTCTCTTATTGGGAGCACACAGTTAAAAACAGAGACCTACAGTAGTTAGTTGCACTTGTCTATCAATCAGCATGCTTCAGCAGCAACATATGCTTCGCTATAGTAAACTTTATTTTACCTCCTCAGCAACACCAGATACCGAATTTGGTATGTGGTGCCCGACAAAGCACTTTAATAAAAACAAAAACAAAAACAAAAAAAACAAAAAAACAAAAAAACAAAAAAACAAAAAAAAAACATATAGCACACATAATCATATTAGCTGTGTCTTAAAATGGACAGTTTGAATAGGACCGCAAGAAACACGCTGCTTTTGAGTCTTAAAAAATAATACTTTTGTTCTGTTTGCATATGTGATGAATTCATTGACAATTCAGTGGGTGTTTTTGTTTGTTAAAAATTGTACAAAATGCACCAGAGCTCCTTGCAGTTAAACTCAAGCTCTTTGAAGACTAGGGAAAAAGATTCTTTTACAAAGAGATAGTACAAAGAAAAAAAAATTATAAAAAAAACCCCAAAACAAAACAAGAAAACACAAAAGCAAAATCTGTTACATCCATTGGGCTGTGTAAGCCTTGTGGGAGGCTGGATTGACAAGCTAAGAAAGGCATGTTGTAAGAGTTCATCAATGCCAAGACTGCAATGTGGATAACATCATTCCTCATAAAAGCCTTTCCTTGCACTTTTTAATTTAGCAAACCTTCAATAGCTTGATTTTTTAGACCAAAACATAAAAAATGAATGAGCAAGCCAGACATTTTTGAGGCTTCAGAGCAAAAGTACACAAACTATTCCACCTTGTGAAAGAGAACTTCGTACAAAGTGAAAGTTCTCTTTCACAAGGTGGGCAAAGACATTCCACCTCAAAAGTCAAGTTTGCAAACTAATTCACTTAACCCCAAATAGTATAATATTAGGAAAACCTTGGTAATTACCTTGGAGATTTTCTTTGATCTTAAAAGAAATCTAGTATAGTCATATGCACAAGTTAAAAACAAATTAACAAACTTGGCAGAATTTTACAGACTGCAGCATTAATACATGGTGGATTTTATTAAACCTGCAAAATAAAAAAGTGATGGATAATGGACAATGCCTCTATTAAATAAACATTTCAGTCATTGAATGTAAGGTCTGGGGAAAATAACTTAGAGATAAACCGGTAAATAACACCAGTAGCCTATTTTTGTATTGTATTTCTGTATTACACAGTGGGTGAAGACTAACAGAATATATGTACAGTCTTAGATTTACTGTCCAGTGATGAATACTAACCTTTGTAAAGATGCACCTCTGATTAGTTTTGAATATGTAGTTTGTGGTGTTGTTATTGAATTGCTTAATACTGTTAACCTTTATATCCTTGAAATCTGAATATCTTTGTATTTTGGGATGTTGGCCATGCAAAAGAAAAAAAATAAGATACACTGAGGTCTAGGAAATATTGAAGAGCATTTTGTTCATACTTTTTTTGACAACCTGGTTACTGAGAAAATAATGAGCAGATTAATGAAATGGTAATGAAAATGGTTTGGAGTTGAAGCCCTAGTTGGCTTTTCTTTCAACTGTCACCCATCTGTCTTGTGTGTGTGTGTGTGTGTGTGTTCACGATGAAGAAGCAGAGTGTATTTATAGTCTTTTTTGTGTGTGTTCATTTGGTTTATGTCTCGCCTGGCCTCCCTGCTCCAGTCTCTTGGGGAGTTTGCGAGTCAGTTCATCTTCTGACTCTCTCCTGTACCCAGCAGCCTGCCTCCAACACTTTGCAAATGTTCTCAGCATGTCAGATGTGTGTTGCCCTGAAAGAACTTTTTAATAACATAGTTAAGTCCTTCTATAGTAAACAATAGGTGGTTTTCCATCTAAATATATCTCAAACGTTAAATCAATTTTGAGTAATTCTGCAAAAGAAAATGTGAATTAATGCACATTTCCATCCACTACTGTTATGCAAATATTAGGAGTTGGTTTGCTGAGATAAACAGCTGGTGGTGCTAACTTTCCAGTCAGATGCTATTAAACCATTGCAGAAGAAGATGACGTAATTACAAGAGCGACTGTCAAACTTAAGATTGGTGAAAACAAATGTAGAAAAAATGATGGAAATGTGGCATTTCTGTTTTTGAGGAATGGTCCAATCTCATCTGTTTTCATCTGCTGCTATTCTTTATCTCTTCTTCGGACGTTTAAGTCACGATTCATAGTACACCCTCTTGTCAGGCACTCCCATCAGCATCCTCCAATGTCTCTCTTTTCTTTTCTCTTAATTATTACATGGCTGCTTATCAAGGTTTTTCCTCATCATCAAACGCAGTGTATTAGCTTAACACTGACTGACAGAAATAGTTTGAAAGAGATTTTATTTTATTTGACTGCAGAGAGTGAGATTTCATAATCTTTTGCAAAGCCATAGACTGCTCAGAGACACCCTAAGAGTTGAGGAGTACAATGCCTCCCTCTCGGAAACAGACACATTCACTCATCTGATGATTAATTTGATCTCTACAGTAGCTGTTAGTTCTGGCTAGGCTCTAATAAGACATTCCCCTGATCTACTGGTGATGCGGAGAGGTGAAAGTGAGACAGTAATAAAATGTTAATCATATTTAATGACCGTGAGCTCTGCAGTAGCTTGAGTGTTGCTCGGCTTGACCATATATCAGTCATATTAGTGCCAGGGAGATGTTTGCATTAAGGATAAATGATGGGGCCACTGATGAAATTTTATCTCACAATATCTTGTTACTTAAACAGATCATGTCTGGCGTGATTAACTGTCTAATCAAATAAGAAAATATATTTTTTTTTTGGGTTGAGAGGATGAGTCTGGTAACATAAACTTAGAGTTCAATTAGTGTTAGATGTTGCCTGTTTGGATCTCCTCTTTATTTTCATTCAAACTACTTCTTATATTGAACTATTCAAGTATTTCATGGAGAAAAAACAAACAAACACAAGAGGAGCTCTTTCTTCTTGTCTCACCATTTATCAGCTGACCTTTAGATGCTGAGGCTTCGTTAAGGAGGATAAAGCAAATGCAAATTACAGTGTGTCACATGTTGAAAATCCATTCACGTTCCATTTCGTGCTCTGGGTCTGGGCTTACATGTGGTCACTAACCTGGCTGAGACTTGCCGCTTTCCCCCGGGGCCAGTAGGCAGAAGTATGGTTAACTGGTCTCGGGTGAACAGATCAACCACTCTACAAGCAGGAGAAGAGGGTATGCCACAATGCAAGTGATTGGAGGAATGGAGGAGGACGAGGGATAAATGAAGAGTGTAGTAAAGTGTCAGAAAAATTTGAAGAGAACGGCAAGGGAATTATTATAGATTTCAGAAGAGAAACAGGAGATTATAAAAGATATGGAGGAAGGGAGGGAGCGGCGAAGCAAAGAGGGAAAAAAACAAAAAAAAGAAACTACAGGTTCATAACTATGTCATTCAAACAACATGCATACAGGAAGAAGAATGCTATGGAAACTAAAAAGGTGAAATGATTTGGCAGATGTCATCATGGAAGGAGGTAGGATGGTGATGATCGATCATGGCTGTTGCTAGGTGTACGTGTGTGTGGATGGAGATTTCATGGACCCATTGGACCATTGGTTGACCCAGACTAGAGAATCGATTGGCCCAGGGGGAAGAGAAGCCTGCAGGCCAGACAGTCAATAACTTCATACAGGCCACAACACACTGCTTTAATGGACTGTGGAGAGACAGGTTTTGACTGTCTGACGGAACATTTGCATCACTCTTTACACAGTTTTTTTTTTGTTTGTTTTGTTTCTTTTTCCTTTTAAAGTTTTAAGATTCAAAATCAAAGCTTACTGTGTGTGTGCATACATGACTGCATAAATACATTGCAGATTACAATCAATAACTTTGAGTCATCATGCCCAGAAGATATAAGCAGAAAAGCAAACTGTTCATCGTAGGTGCAGAAAAACCAGCAGACCTGGGGCCAGATGTATAAACAATGCGTGTACACGAAAGCCATGCACACACCATTTCTCACACATGAACTGATATTTGTTTAAAAGAAAAATGTGTGGTGCGAATGTATACGCAACACACATATTTCAGCTCACATGTACACAGTTTTCTAGAGCCAGCTGCGGGGGATATGATAAGGAAAAGATTAAATATAAGGTGAGAGGCGTAATCTAAAAGTAAAGTAGTTTAGTTTGTTTGCACAGTTCACTCACTGTGTTATTGGTTTTGCAGTGTTCACAACAGGGCATTTCAATCCAAAGGTGCACTTATAAAAATATATTTTAAATAATTATTAGGGAGTAGGGATGTCACCGACAAGTTACAGACAACCAAAAACCAGTATGCAAATGGTTTCACAGAGCATTTCGAATAAAAGCTCAAGCTCAAACTTAACTAAACACTTCAAAAACAGACAAACCGAGTCTGTACACAGGATTTAGGGTGAGTGAGTTTTAATTAACAACATGTCGTCAAAATTTTTATATCCTGAAATGCTAGCGGTATTGTTTGTGAGATGCAAGGAAAGGTTCACAAAGGTAAACGCAATCTTTTAGGCAGCTTCATCCTTTATTGTTTCTTACTGGATGCCTACATGTTACTGTTGTTGCTGGAATGTTATAAGTATTAAATAAAAGTGTTTATGTTGAAAAAAGTTCATTTTCTTGATTTGTTGTTTGCCGTGGTATTGAATATGGTATTTGTGATGATCAAATTACTGGTATTGTGACATCCCTATTTAAGAGGGAAAAATTTTATCATTCTATTATCCATATTCCAGACGTCATTTCCTCATTCTAGGAAAACATTTTGCAAAGTCTTTTTCAATGACTGCTATAAATTAATCATTGATCATCTTTCTGACCATTGATGATGGTTTATAGGTACATGTCATTATGTATTTTGAAATGTAATTTGTTAATAGTACAGGCATAACAGTTGCAACAGCTGTTCAGGTGCTACTGGAGAACCTTACCTATGTGACACAATAGGTAAAATTGCACTTTGCCATTCTTGTTATTGACAGGTCTAATGAAAAGTGGAAAGGTAGAAGTTTTCATATGCAAACAGCTGATTAGGTGTGTTTTTACATAGATTCCCTGCTAACTGTGGGAGTGGGAATAAGGCGTGTGCATGCGCGCACAGTTCCACAGTGATTGAGGTTTATGAAACAGAACCATGCATATGCACACCTTCAGAAATCTGACACAAGCATGCATATGCATATTTCTGTCTTTGTGCATCATCACAGACTTCGACACACAGTGTTATGCGTCTGGCCCCTGTAGTTTACTTTTACTCGAGTGCATAAATGCATGCATGCACACACAGCAGACATCATCATGATCACAGAATAGATAGTGAATTGGTGCTTGGTGTAGTTAAACATTTCCGCAGTTTACATGATACTTGTTTGTTCAGCTTATCATTTTATAACAACATTGTGTGGAAAGTACATGCTCCATCAGGCAGATAGGCTTAGTGTTTGGTGTTAAAATCATCTTTCTTCGATTGTAAGTACAGTGAAATTGATGCTGTGTAGGAGGTGAACTTTTAGTAAAACAGACAAAATAACACGTACATGTGTAAAAGTTCCTCAATAATTCACTGATTTTTTTTTAGAAAGAGGGAAAAAAGGGACGATAAAGAGCATATTAGCTCCTTTTTTGCCCCTTTTCTGTTTTAGAGCAGAAAGCAGTAAGCAGCACATTCCAGTAAATCACAACTAATTTCAGCCCTGCTTGACGTGCCTACTAAAGTAGAAACACATGCACTACCTCCCCTTTCTTTTCCTTCCTGCCACAGCCAGCCTACACTTTTCCTTTACTCAATCTCACAGCTCTCACTGTGTTTCTCTTTCTTGTCCTTTCTTCAGTACAACCCTCAACCCTCATGCTTTGCACATATAGGGTCAATATTTATCTCCATATTTCATCATCTGCTTCCAACAAGTTTACATTTCACTTTATTTTCTTCACAGACACAAAATATAACACAAAACTAAATAAACACAACTCTAACATTATCTACGTGCTTTCTCTTTGCAATGAATATTTATTGCCTCAGGCTACTGGTTGTGTTCTGTCACAGAGCCTGAATGCTGAATATTGAGAATATCGACATAAGAGGATTACCATGTTTGATAGACAAACATATGCAGTTAATGTGTTTGATGAGCAAACACGCTGAGCTTCATAAAGGACAGTATGGAGTAATGATGGCTGTGGAGGCTGTTTTCTTTGTCAGTTCTCTAATACAATAACCTGTTTTCATACAAAGTCTCTTGGCCAGGTTGGACTGTCATGTTCATATTTTTCCTGGGTCCTTCCTACTGTGTATAAGAGTCTTCCTAACTGCCAACTATGATGACATTCTGCCTTCCTTTACTAAGCTTTCCACAAATGAATAAAGCCCATATTCATACTGTCACTGTTTTCATTTGTATATACATTCACCAAGCACTTCATTAGCAACACTTGTACTTGTACCTGCTTACTGATGCAATCAGCCAATAATGTGGCAGCAGTGCAGTGCATAAAGTCCTGCAGACACAGGCCAGGAGCTTCAGTTAATGTTAACATTTAACATCAGAATGGGTTGAAAAATGTGATCTCAGTGACCTTGACTGTGGCGTGGTTGTTGGTGCCAGACGGGCTGGTTTGAGTATTTTCTGAAACTGCTGATCTCCCGAGATTTTCATGCACGACAGTCTCTAGAGTTTTTACTCAGAATGATCCGAAAAACAAAAAAACATCCAGTGAGCTGCAGTTCTGTGGAAGGGAACGCCTTGTTGATGAGAGAGGGCAGAGGAGAATGGCCAGACTGGTTGGAGCTGACAGGAAGGCTACAGTAACTCAGATAACCACTCTTTACAACTGTGGTGAGCAGAGCAGCTTCTCAGAATGAACAACACGCCCAACCTTGATGTGGATGACCTACAACAGTAGAAGACCAAGTTGGACTCTCAGGCTGCAGTGGACACAGGTTCACCAAAACTGGACAAACATAGCCTGGTCTGATGACTCTTGATTTCTGCTGAGGCAGCAGATGGTAGGGTCAGAATTTGGCCTAAACATCATGAATCCATGGACCCATCCTGCATCGTATCAACAGTTCAGGCTGCTGGTGGTGGCGTAAGGGTGTGAGACATGTTTTCTTGCCACACTTTTTGCCCCTTAATACCAATTTTGAATGCCACACTCAACCCATTTTCTAATAGGTATTCTCCGTGCATAATGCATATTTTGCAGAAATGTTGTGATGCAGTCATGTCAACATGGAGCAGAATCTCCAAGAAATGTTTCCAACATCTTGAAGAATCCAAGCTATAAAGAACTGACGCTGTTTTGAGCAAAGGGAGGCCCAACCCAGCATTACTTTGGTAGTCCTAATAAAGTGCTTGGTGAATGTATGCATGTTACATGATCTGCCAGACGGACCAAAGGTAATTTTTCCACCTTATGAACAATAAAGTTCTATTCTATTTTACTCGCCTTACTTCTGTCCTCGCCCAAGCTCTCTTTGTAATTGTTGAATCCTGTAAAAAACCATCCAAGATTTCACATAGAGATCCCTTGAAGCAGAGATTTGATGAATGATTTTGTCAGTTGTTTTTGAGAACAGTTGGTGCTTCATTTCTCTGTCCAGTTTATGTAAGTTTGGTTATACAGTTGTACTGATCTGCTTTTCATGTCTGTCCACGTCTATTTATCCTGTGCCTCATCCCTCCTTTTGATATTCTTCATCCTAAGCTTCATCCTGCTTTCTCTATTGCTGCAGCGCAAATATATTTGGCCAGCCTGTGAGATGCCTGTCTTTAATGTAAGGAGACAGGAGGCTGCATGTAACCCCAAAACATTACCAGATGAGAGATTAATTCTAATACAAAGATAATGTGGGTTCACATTCTAGCCTGGTGGGACATCTGTATCAAAACCTTGAACAGCATGTACTCCCCACTGAAGCAAATTTAAGGTGTGGAAAAGATCGATGGAGATATTGTCAGATCAAGTGTTCAAATTTCAGAATGTCTGAGTCCATCACTATAAAGTCATTGAGCAGAAACTAACATTCATTTTTAGTCTTATTATATTGCATTTCTCATTTCTTGTTATTCAACCTTGTGATAAGAATTTGCTATTTCCAGGTATAGTCCTTAAATACAAGCTGTAAAGTTACTGAATTACTGACAAGATGTGCTTGGAAGCAGACTATATGAAAAAAAAAGATGATGTCTTGTTAATATTTCCAGTTTACAAAACAAATAGACTGAAACCTAAGCAAACTGATGTTGGTCCAAGTTTATATTTTTGTTCTTTTCCTTTTGCCAGGCCTGATCTACACCCATCAAACATAAACACAATAGCTCTGGACAGAACCAATTATTCTCTGTACTTAAAAACAAGGATGAAAGTGCTTTTGTCCATTTCGTATAGCTGAAATTTCCTCTTTTTAACCACAAATACAACCCAAATATTTTCTCTTTGCCTGTCTCTTAGCAACTGAAGAACAGTTTTCCAGTGACATCAGGGTAGAGAGTGAGAGAACGAGAGAGAGAGAGAGAGAGAGAGAGAGAGAGAGAGAGAGAGAGAGAGCTCGAGAGAGAGAGAGAGAGATTTTTTCTCTCTCTTAAGACCTGGTTTCAATGAAGTCAGACTTGGGTGAAATTAGATTTCAGAGTGTATACACTTAAGATGTGCCACTCAAATTTAGTGCGTGGCACATTTTGGATTTGGGCCAGGAAAACAGGTTAAATGTTGCAAAGCATGACAATCAAATACATATTCACAAAAGGAAAGACAGCTTGAGTGTTGTAGGTAAAAACAGGTGGCTGAGTAACTGGCTTAAATTTTTTTTAGAGCGCTTTTAAAAGTAAAAAAAAAAAAAAAAAAAAAAAAGAAATACCCTGAACGTTTCTGCAATGTTTTTTTTCTTTTTCCTGTCTGCAGTGAAGTGTGGAGCCTGCATTCCTGTCTTGACATTGCTTTGGCCGGGGAGAGATGTTAAGGCTATGGGACTGGCTGTGCACTGACATCTGACATCAACGCATAAAAAAACATTCCCTCTCACTGAGGTAGGTGTGTGTGTGTGTGTGTGTGTGTGCGCCGGCTTGCATGCGTCATTACCGTCGGTCATTCCTCCTGCGTCGGAAGAGCTTTTTGGTGTGTGCAATCTCAGCCTCATTAGGAAGGGGTGGGAAGACCTGTTAGAGACAAATCATAGAGTAAGAGACAGCTGCTGTCAAGACCAGCAATTTATATCACTATGGAAAGTATCCATAGAATTCTTCACCACTGCACAAGTAGAAGTACACTGAAACGTGCAAACTTTTCTCATGAAAAGAACACATAAATTCTAGGCTTTTTCTTTAGGAAGATGTTTACACAACCCTGCAGAGCTAAATGTTCATGAAAAATCTTGGATCACCATCAAAAGTGAACTTTTAATGCCAGAACTCTCACGAAAAGTGAAGCATTTTTATGTCCATGTTAATGTTCAAATTTTCTATTGTTTCATGCATGTATTATTTGTGCAAATATACTAACGAAACCTATATCACCTAAAGTCAGCAGTAGAATTACTGTACATCTCGATGGCTTCCATTGAGTGTGTTCAATGTAGGTGAATACTTTTCTTCTTTACTAATACTACAACGTAATGCTGCTGAACAGGCAGTCTACAGTGATGAGAGCTTTACACCCAGATATGTATTTGTGTTTGTATTAAAGTCTACAACTAGACATGTCCTTAAATGTGACAGAACAGAACAACTTGACAGCTAAGAGCTTCATCTACTCATTCATTCGGCCACTCCCCCCTCAGTAACATACTCTAAAGTGAGCAGTAAATTGATATTTCTGACATTTATGAATCATCGTCATAATTGGCAGCTGTGGAGTAACACATAGGTAATCTTCACATCTGTAAAATGCACACCATTGCCCTGAGGGACTGTAAGCGGAAAGTATAGTATATAGGGCACTTTATAGTGGATAAATTTACGGACGGAATCTGAACATTCAAATAAAATGGCAATAGGTTGATATAATACACTATACACTAAAAATAGGGAGTGATCTCGGAGACATGCATAGTTTGGTGTTCTTAATTATTGCACCTGTAGGTAAAGACAGCAACTCAGAGGCTTAACTATACCGGTATTTTCTGTAACCCCTAAAATAAAATAGCTAAACGTGAGAACCACTCAAATTTAATATGCAGTGCGCTTGCTTTTTAAAAGAGTCTTCAGGACAGTGGCAGGAGGAAGGAGAGAGGAAATATGAACAACACTGCACAGAAAATTAGGAAATGTGGAGCAGTTGCAGGTAACAATGTCAGAGGGGAGGAGAGTTAGCGATGGAAAGTTAAACATATCTGTGTCCGTGTCAATATATAATGTTGTCACCGCTAGAAGCTGATTTAATAATATCTGGTAGCAGGGTGCAGAGATTTCTCTATGCTTGACTTCTCCATGCCTAGTGAAGCGTACTCCTTCCTGTTTAACTATTTGTTTGTCTAGCAACTCAAGCAACAGCAGTTGTTAGATTGAACTAAATTTCATTTTTGAAACCAAAACAGCAGGATCAAAATTAGTTGAAGTAATCTAACAACAGGTATTTTTCATTTTAATTTGATTACATGTGGCATTTTGTTGGAAAGTGACTATGGAATGTTCAACTTGTTGTGTAATGTCCGTCACTTGTACAGTTCACTTCCTGTGAAAAGGAAATAAGACCATCCATCATCCATTAAACATCAGCCCTGTCAATCAAATAGCATATTCCCCCTTCACCAAGCATCACTGTGTGCTGTTACCATGGCTACAGGTGGGAAACGACTAGCGCTGTTGTGTATACATACATACATACATACATACATACATACATACATACATACATACATACATACATACATACATTAAGTCTGTAATGGTTGATGATTTTGTGATAGGATGGTGCATAAATGTACTATTGTGCATAGGGAGACCATGACACTATGTTACAAGTAGATACTGTGCATAATGTGAGATACTAGAGATTGTGTGAGTCTGAGGAAAGCATCTACCTGCATCATCTACACAGTCAAAGCCAATGAGTGTCAATGTCAATCATTGATCAGAGATGCATGTGTGTGTGTGCAGCAGACAGATGCAGGCTGATGCAATAAGTCCCATATGTCCCCAAACTCTCAAACCAATGCATTGTGCAAGAAGGTAACCACAGTCTGTAAGAAGGAAGCAGAGCTATGTTTGTTCTTCAAACAGTGTCATTCAGTTGCTGTTCCTTTTTTGATTTCTAGATAAAACAATAACAAAAAATGGGAACCAAAATGTTTGATCTCAGTGTATCTTGTCTCATCATCAGTTAATGTACATCATGTGATGTTATTAATGTCTAATTCTCTTTATATCAGATCTAAAAGCAGCTACAAAATTATATTTGGTGAGTTTTTTGAAGAAAACAAGAGAGAGAAAGTTACACAAAATGTTTTTAGTACTGTAATAGCTTTTACACTGCACTGCATTGTCACTGTTTTGCATGAACAAACACACCAAACTAAAAAAAAATCTACTAATACTTTGGGTTGCAGCAAGGGTGTTTGGATTTCTGATTTTCTGTTTCGCACAAACATACTGTACATTCAGACATCCAGAAACACAAACGGTAGATATTCAAATGAGTTTGAGAGAGAGCTTGATATCTGACACTGCTGCTCTAACCTACTTCTCTCTTAGAGAGGCTGCTGGGGGATTGTTGGATTCTGATTAAATCCAGATGTCGGAGGCAAAAAGTGTGTGTGTTTGTGTGTGTCCAGGATGGGTGGGAGGGTTGGAGGGGCACTGCATTTGTGTGGCACAGTGATATCCAAAAAAGGCATACAAACACACTTAAATTGTCTGTTAGTACAAAGCTTTACTCTGACAAAGCGCATTAAAAGGTTTCACATATAAACCTAAAAGTATTAATATCTTTTTTGTTTTTTAACTAGACTTCAGCTTCTTGCCACTAGAAAACACTGACAGGGAGAAAAAGTAGGTGGAGAAAGAAAGAGAGGAACTGTTGCATGTTTAGCTACTGTAGTTTTCCTCTAGGATATCATTAGCTGTAATTCTGCCTTCAAATGGTAACCAGATGACAGTGAGCACACACACACACACACACACACACACACACACACACACACACACACACACACACACACACACTACGATGCACACTACACATATTTACCAAAACCCTTTAACTTTGTTGCTGTAATTTTCCATTGCTAGTTCAGATTGCATGTAAAAAAAATCTCATATTTTTGCTGTAAACGAAAAAATGCCTCTTAAATCATGCAAATCTATATCCAAAAGAACAAAAGCATTATTTTGGACAACAGCCATGCTTTAGAGAAAGGCTCCAGATTCGTGTGTGCACAGTTTATGATGCATCCAACAGAAACATAGAGGCAGGAAGCAAGAGATGTAGAAATGTCTCGGTGGCTGACAGGGAGAGCGCTCTGCGTGCATGTGAGCGTGCGTGCTTGCGTGTGTGTGTTAATATGCTATCTGCAGGTAGCAGCCAGTGCGGGGTAGATCAAAGAGAGGCGTGTGCTGCCCGGGTCCCCAGACATAAGACCTCTCACCTCGAGGCAGGCGGCCCGAGCCTTGTGGACGTGACAAGGATGGTGAGGGGGGTGGGGGGTGGGGAGGGGGGCTGGCTGTGTAAGGGGAAAAGACACCAAGAGAAGATAGAAAGCAGCAAGAGAAGCTTGTGTGTGCATTTGTTTATATTTGTTATGTTTGTAGGACAAATGCATCAATGAATTGCTAATGTGGGTATGTAAGATATATGAATTTTATACTATATTACTATATAATACTGAAAGGTATATGAAAAATAACGTGTTGTTTGTTGTTTAACATGCTGTTTTTTGTTGTTTTTTGTCTGTCTATATTTTTATTGTTGGTTTATATAATTTTCTTAACGGGAATTTTTGCATTCGTTTATACAGCGAAATCAATAAAATATAAATGATCAAACAGAAAATTAAGTGTGCTCAATAAATGTAAAGGGCAGGTGCGCTGGTGTGAATGCGTTGCTACAGGTACAGATAAAATATGTAAAATATATACAATGTAAAGCGTTGCTTTAACTGCACAGTAGTTAATAACACTATGACACTTGGAAGCTAGAAATCACGGCCACAACCCCGAGGTAAATACTAGAATTACGACGTTCACACTGAAGAGTTATCTGCCATCAATGCACTGATTTGATGGGCCAGCGCCTCAAAGGTTTCTGGAGGTAAGACCAAAGACGAGATGACTGCAGAAGTCTTGAGTTTTGAAGAGCAAAATGAATGTATGAAAGCTGTAGGAGTGGGAATCAAAAGAGTGGAATATACAGTAGACATTTTGTGATGAGAAAAGACAGTTTTGACAGAGTGAGTGATGTGAGGTTTGAAGGAAAGAACAGAATCAACATGCAAGAGAAAAATGACAGAAACTGTCAACACAGAAGGAGAAGCTTTGCAAGTGTTGTTGAGGGATTTAAGATCAATGATGATGACTTCACAGTCGTGATGGTTAATTTGAGAAAAACTGGGTTTTATCTGGGCTTTTATATCCTCAAGGCAGTTCATGATAGCGGAGCAGACAGTGACAGTTGCAAATCCTCGCTAGCTAGTTAGCAGATTCTTCAGGGTTTCGACCTAAAGCATTAATCATTTGTTTTAACCAAAGGAGCTAGAGTTTTTGACATGGACTAGCACAACACATGCATTTCAATGGCTTAAAATTCTCATCCCTACTGTAAACTGTTTTAGTGTCTTGTATAACACAGAAAAAAATGAGACTGAATATGCATGTTTGTCAAACAGGTTAGAGGGCCTATTTGTAAGTTTTCTCTGCTGCTGAACGTGGTTTCTTGCCAGATGCGGGTGTTAGTGATTGACAAGAGCTTTGGTCATTGTTTGTATTTACAAGACAAAAGGCCTCTGCGCAGCACTACGTCCTCAGAGCAGATTGGAGGCTACAGTGAGTCGCTATCGGACAGTGAAGGGACGGGTCGGGGCTAGCTCCTTAGCATGCTACCTTCAGTAGAAGAAAAGATGTGTTGGAGATGAGAGTTAACATTGGGGTTGCTTTCCACTTCTGAAGACAGCTCTTGGTGAGTGAAGGAATGAAATTTGATGCTGAACTTGCAATGTTTCTTCTATACTGTTAAGGCGAACGATGGTTATGTAGCAGTGGCAAAACTTACAAATAGCTCCTTCAAACAGTAAGTTATTGTAAAGCACAAGCATCAGACTCACGTCTTGCAGGCTCAAACAAACAGCAAGTCTCAGTTGTCACACACTGTGCCAACAGCCTACAGCTCACAGAACATTCAAAGATCAAATGAGCTTGCTGTCAATTTAAAATTTTACAACCCTGATTAAGATGTGTTTTTTGTGTGTGTTGTATTATGTGCTTGGGTGTACGCGTCTGCCTTAAGAGAAAGTTCACATACTCTGCAGCATTCCAGGGAAAGTCACAGGTCACTGGGAGAGGCTACCTTAGATGCTAACAGAAAGGATGTGTTCTTTCTGCACCATGTGGCCATGCAGCTCCCAAGAAATAATAGAAACTGTCTCTGAAAGGAGGGCATCAATTCAGTTTTAAATGGTTGACCCAACTACTAACCAGAAAGAAATATCTAAAAAGGAGTTTCATGTTTCCGAAAGTTTTGCCAAAAGGGTCACGGACCTCGGTCAGATGCCATTGTTGATCCATTCATAACAATGGCGCTGCTTTAGTTTGAAAGGGGTATATGTAACAAGGAAGGAAAGTAAGGAAATGATAAAAGTGACCAGGGATGGAAATGTGGAGAATAGAAACGGAGAGTAGCGATTATAGAACTTTCTCTGCAATAGCATAGAAATTGAAGTACATGTCTTCCTGTCCCTTCTAGTGTATAACAATTCTGGTATGATGCTCATTCAGTCAGTCCATTGTTTCTCTCGGCTTATTTATGTTGCAAGGGCCCTCAGCCAAAAGCTATAAATTTAAAACTGCCCCAGGGGTGGCATTACAGGACAGGTTGTTGAGAGCAGAGGTGAGAGAGAGAGCAAGTATGACAACAAGAAAGACTGTAAATACAAGATAGCACATAAAAGACAGAGAGGGAAGCCGAGAGGCATACATTGAAATAATCATGACATTTTGACCACATATCAAGCCTGAATGAATAATGCTTCTTTCTGTGTCTATATGGAAATTTGATTTAGCTATTCTGCTTTATGTGTTGGTGAGTTGGAGTTTTCTAACTGTGATAAAAATGTCTTTCATGTATTATTACACACAGCTATATTCAACTGTAAAATTTACTATAACTGTTTTATATAACAATTTAAATATGCATCAAGAGAAAACATTAAACCTGCAGCGTTTTTAAAACTTTCAGGAGGAAGACATTTTAATGTCCTTAAAACTGCAGTAAGTGATCATTTGGGGCGGAAACAAGCACAGCACTGACATATCATCATCTTTCAAGTTGATATGGTGAACTTGTGAGCAAGCAGTTACTCATTTAAACATCCAGCAGTCACAGACCAACTTTATCATTCATTTGGAGTTGTGGTTCTGTCCACCTAGCTAATCTAAGTCCCATATTCTCTGTCTTGTATCTCTTTTGGTCTCCACCAACTCCTCAGGGACTAAGGAAATATCTATGTTCACCAGCTTGTCTTTTACTGTGTGTGTGCATTCCTACCCTGAGAATTAAGTGACAGGAAATACTACATCATTTAAAATTGGTACTGGCACGCGGCTGTCATGAGCCTGGATATGTAGCGTCGAGCTTGCTCGTGTTAGAAATCAAGTTAACATTTAGGACTTCTCAAATTGTTTTTCTGTAGAATCCCTGTAGTAAAGGATTTACCCCATGTTTCATGATCCCTGCTTCAGGCCTTTCATGTAACTTACTCTGCAGATGATGCCTGCCAACAACACAGAAAGAAGAGACTTAGAGCTGCCACAGTCAGGTATAGCGGGTGATCAATGATAAGAGGCAAAGATGTGAGGTCCTGACATCCATGTCTCATTTAATAAGTGATCTGAGGCCAGGGCCACGGCAGAGCACAGACAGATAGACAGGTACATCAAAGAACTCGGGGGTCTAGCTACAGGAGGAGATGGAGCCATTGTGGGATCAAAGTGTCAGAGAAAAAAAAGAGGGGAAAAAAAAACTTAATTACCCTATAGAAGTGTAATCAGGTGACAACCACTGCTGCAGCAGCAGGTTTCACATTCCTATAGCTCTGTTCTAGGCATCTCTCTCAATTATAAAAAGAGACTTCAATCATATGTCCCCTTTGTTACATTACACTGACAGTCACCTCATCCTCTATGCAGGATCAGGCCAGGTGCTTTGTGTTTGCATGTGTGGTCTGATTTGCATTATATTTGTGAAGACCGGCTATTTAATTACCCGGATTCTTGTGAGGATATTTTGGTTGCTGCTTACAGAGACACAAGCTGAATCTACAACTATATTACAGGCATAAATGGACACTGTGGGCAGCAGTCACAGGTGACTGGCTTAACACAAACAGAGGCTGGGGATAAAAAATAAATTTAATTATGGCACAGGCTGGAGGTTCCCTTATTTCCTTGGATTTAATACACCAGTAATATGCTAAATACATAAACTACTTTAATAATTAGATAGGCGAAAAAAGGGGGCGTTTAATAAGTTACCCTCCTTTTTGACCTTTTTTACATTTCATTAATAGAATAAATATGGTTAACCTGTCTTTCTGCACCTATTTACATATTCTGGCTGTCATCTCAGATGTGATACATTTAACAGATTAAGTCACTCATGAGCTATTAATGAATATTAGTCACAAATTTCCCAAGGTATCCTGCTTTCATGCATGTACTCAAGTCTCCAGTGTTTCTCCCATGCTTGAGCCCAGAGAATAACAGTTAACAGCGGTCATTAAGCCAGTGTGCAGTTGATAGAGTGGAGGAGCCAAGCAGCAGTAGGACCAGGGACAATAGCAGGAAGAGACCACAGGGAGGGGGCTGCCGGTCACCATGACCCCCTGAATATTGTTCTGCTGCCCACCAACATTTGAAGGATGGAGGGGAGGAGTGAAGGACGACATGAGGAGAAGAGGGAGGAGGACAGAGTGTAATGATGGTGGTCAGAAGAGAATAGGAAAAAGGAAACAGCAAATAGGAAGAAGCAAAGGGAGACGAGGTAAAACCATGTTAGAAAAGACATGAAGGAGACAGACGAGTGCGTTGGAGGAGAGAAGAAACATACAGGAACAGTAAGTGTGAGTAAATACTGTGAGTGGAATGCAGGTCTCACACAAACTGACAGCTGACAGACCACCAAAAAAGCCCACCCCGCCCCCCCAATGTCCCTTCTCAACCCGAGTCCTGCTCTGCGGCACGTACACTTCCAGACAGAGGGGCCGACCAGTCTGTAATATCTAAGCTTCAGACTCCTGCTTTGTTCCCCGTGTTGGACAGCTTTGTCCACACACCAGAGACCGGATGTCTCCTCAGTGACTAGCCGCTTTCTCCCTCTTTCCTTGGTCTCACCCTCTCCTGCTGTTCCTTCTCTGGTGCCGGACATTCTTAAAGAACTAGTCAACATTATCAAATCAGCAGTTTGCATTGTCATCAGGGAAAAGTTTGACTTTAAAACAGAAGACCAGGGCTGTGACTAAGGATTATATTAATTATCAATTAATCTGTTGATTATTTTCTCAAATAGTTGATTAATCATCTGGTCTACAAAATGCCTCCCGAAGCCAAAGGTGACATCTTGAAAATGTCTTTCAAAAGTCAAATTTTGTCTCACCAGCTTGAAACCCAATGATATTCACTTTACAATCCTAAAAGACTAAAGACACCAGCAAACATTCACATTTGACAAAGTGAAACGAAAACTAATCGTTATAGCTAGAGTAGAGAATTAATTAGAAATCTGTCTATTTTGTATAATATTTCTTGTCATCATTAATATCTGAACATCTGAATTCGTTTTTACTGAACGGTCTATCAAACTTTCTGCCTTAATTTGTGTTTTACCTTTGATATGTCATGATATATTATAAGCTGTCTATTTCTACATTTTTTGTTTATTTTTTTCTTAATTTATTTTATTTCTATCTTTGTTTTAATTGTTGATTTTGGGTAAAATGGATTGCCAAAGTGCTATACAAATAAACCAATTTCTGAATATTATTAGGTAATACTAATGGTATTCATATTATTACTCCGGATCCATGTGATACTCAGATCAAATACTTGCTCTATGACCCCTGAATGCTTCTGTCATTACGACCTGACTCTGGACGTGAGGGCAGGGTTATTGTATGTGCAGCTTGACATTCCAGAGAGGCCAGTAGAGGTTCAGCAGCATCAGAGGGTGAAAGGAGGAAGCCCATTCTTACCAAGTTGCTCTCACACACACACACACACACACACACACACACACACACACACACACACACACACACGAGATGTTTTCCGCATCCCAGGGCTATTTGTAAATCTATTCTGGCTCCTGGAAAGGGGAAGTGAGTGTTGGTAGGAAGTGGATGATGTAGCCCTGCTATACAGTAGCTGGAGGCAATGACTGGGGAAAAGAGACGTGTTATTGTTGCTTGGTTACATGGCTTATGTTTGCATGAATGCTGTATAGTAATTTTTATGATAAAACAAATGTTATCTTCTTAGAAACAGTAAAATCTGTAATGCACAAGTAAATCTTGGAAGATGTATTCAGATCCTTTACTTTAGTAAAAGCACCAGTGCCATGATGTAAAAATACTCCATTACAAGTAAATAAATTCCTGCATTCAAACCCAAGTACACAACACATGTTTTAACAGCAAAATGTAGTCAAACCATCAAAAATGAATGTGACAGTTCTGTGGTAAAAAGGTGCCCTGAGAAAGTAAATAACATTTCATTGATGTAGCTGCTGTAGGTGGACCTATTTTATCTACTTTATATAGAGTTAAGTAGTTTAGTCCAGTGGTTCTCAATCTAGGGGTCAGGCCCTTCTAGAGACAGATAAATCTGAGGGGTTGTGAGATGATTAATTGGAGAGAACATTCCACCACTGCCACGAGCTAACAAGTGAGACATGACAGCCAGTCATGAGTTTTCACAGCAACAAATAAAATTCCCAGGCCACATAATATTGTTGTGGCTACAGTCAGGAGATGTATGTCCGACAAAAGTGAAAGTGCCAGCAGAGAGGAGAGATCCTAATAGACATACAGGGCGTTCAGCATCAACACTGAGCATTAAACCATGATACCGACATTTTCTAATGCAAAACAAACTCTCTCACTCGCCCCCACACACACACACAGTGAAATCGTAATGACCACAGCATATCCTCTTTTAGTGTGAAGTGTGATTTGCATGTGATTTTGTTTACCACTGAGCACCTGCCCATACAGAGTTCCAATCCGACATTTTCCTATATACCACAGCTTCACAGCGTACATGAAATAAAGAAGAATCAACCGTAGATATTACAAAAGACTGCCCTTTAGGGCTGCATCTAATGAATATTTCCTTATTGATGAAGCTGTTGATTGATTTCTTGATTGATTAATTAACCAATCTTCAACAAAATGACAGAAAATTGTAAAAAAAAAAAAAAAGAAGTTTTCTAGTCCAAGTTGACATATTCATGTGTCTTGTTTTGTCTGACCAACAGTCAAATACCAAAAGATAAGAGTTTGATATCATAGAAGACTAAGAAAACCAGATAATTATGCTTGAAAAATGAGTGAAACACTTAATTGATTATCAAAATAATTGCTAATTATTTTTATGTGGATCGACTGACCAATTGATCGACTAATTCTTTCAGCTCTACTCCCTCTAAAAAGTGAAACTTTGATTAATGACTTAAAATGGAGTTCATTTTTTCTTTTTATTTATTAGCTGTGCCATTTCTACATACTCTGGTCTCCAAACCACTCTACTTCAGGTCAGCTGAAGTTTATAATGACTGTGGTTTGACTGTTTTATTCTACAGTGTGGCTTCTCTAAAACTACTGGCCAAGTAGAAAATGGAAACTTAAGCGCCCGCCCAGTTGTCTTGGGGGACATTCAAGACCAAAGAGGTTCCTGTCATTAAAACAAGAAACAACTAGGCATCTGTGGCCTGGCATCACCGCTTCATGGCTCTGGGCATGATGCTTAGTACAGACAGAAGGTGAAAGAGAGACTGTGTGAGGATGGTGAAAGTCAGAAACAGCTCAGGAATTTGAGGGAAAGACAGAAAATGTGGCGCTCACTCCCCAGCACTGTGTATCTGACCTCACTATGTCCCAGTGCCAACACATGTCCGATCCCAAGCGAACCAGACAGACACAGTTGACCCCATCTTTCTTTTGGCCCTAACTGAATGAACGGAAAAGGCAATGTTGGCTCAGGAACTATGCAATGCGGAAGTCATCTTGGTAGTGCAACTAGGCCCATCATGGATGAAACCCTATGAGAGGGGAAATGCAGCTCGGCTCAGAAGCCAAGAGGGGAAGGAAAGAGGAAGACACTGTAGCTAAAATGCTATGAAAGATGGAAGACATCTTGGCTCAGAAAGCAGGGCAGGAAGAGAGAAGGGTGACATCACTGACCTATAATGAACTCTGCCACCTCTATAAATCACAATTCGCCTTGGAAAACACAATGCTTATTACCTTGTACCATGCAATGGCATAAACAACTGCAAAATTAATTTCACTTTGTTGGTGGCAGATACATCATCCTCAGAAATGGATTATAATGAAATTAGGAAGTTGTAGGCTAATAGGCCTTTTGCACTGTAAAACACAAGTACTAAGGGCATATTTGCACATTACAGAAGCATTCTGTGCCTCCAAACTGTCAGCCAGTGACTTTAAGTCTGAGCTAAACAAATCAAGTGGGTATTTCCACTTTTTTATTACAAAACTCACACTTTTCTTTTTCCTATCTGTCTGCTGAAACTCAGTACAGAAACTTTGTCTGGGGAAACAAGAAGGGGGAATTTTATACTGAAAAGATCATAGTGGAAAACACCTCCATGATTGGTCTAACTCAGACTGTAGTAGCCTCTTATTAGTTTCATCTGAATTAAAGAACACAAAACAGGACTGGGGATTTTGCAGACTGGGATCGTGTTGGGAAGGGCTGTTCTCATTGCGGAGAGGTGGAATTATTGCAGCAACTTTTAAACAACTTTTACAGTGTATGTGAATGTTGCTTTGAGCAAGACTTAAAAAAGTGTGAAACTATCCTTTACATTGAGCTCAAAAGCTGTTAAAGATTGAAACTGATTTAAAAAAAAAAAACAACCACTGCCTCAGAAAGCAACAACCTACATCGCTTCCCTGTAGATACACTCAGTTGGCAGTTTATTCGGTACACCTAGCTTAAACTAATGCTGTCTAATGCAACAGTTCTGCAATAGATCCTCCCCTCATGGCAGTCATACTCTCCTGATTTTGCATTCTGTTTGTACTGAAACTGTTTTAGAGGGGTGCTGATTCAACTGTATAGTCATTTTGGAGGCTGCAGTATGTGGTGCAGTTGAATTGTATTGTGTTATACAGACAGGTGTTTCTATTATTTTCTATCAATGAGGGCAGGCTAAATGACAGAAACACCTCTCTGTGTAATGCACTAGAGTTCAACAGCACCACAAACAACATTCTCTACACAGTTGAATCAACGTTTCTCTAAAACAATTTAAATAAAAACTGAACATTTTAACCTTCCTGAAGAGAGGACTTATTGCAGGACTCATGCATTAAACTCCATTAGTTTTAGCTTGGTGAAGCCAATAAACTACGTAGAGTATATATTTGGCTCAAACCTTAACTGTTGTTCAAACATATAACCACCAGGGGTCAGTATAACATCTTTTATCCACTTCTCATTTCAGTTACAGCTCACTTTAACAACTGCCCAGTAGATGTCACCAAAGGTTCATTTATGGTCAATCAGTCTCATTTGTAACTAATCTACCTTCTACAGACTGGTCTTGTATTAAAAGCTCTTAAACAAAAAAAAAGACATTAATTTTTCTTCTACAGCAGGAAAGTTGATCCCTGCTTTTATTTATTACAGTGCTGTTTCATATTTTAGTGACTTTGCTTTGAGCCTGTCAACAGCACCGTTGCTATGCTCAGTGCACCAGTTGCATTTTTCCATTATGCCACAAGAGGTCGCTCTCTGACAACTGATGGAGAGAGGCTTTCTGTCTACAGGTGATAGCCCACTGTGTCAAATCAATGCAGTTGCTATACCCACTTACACAAAAAGGGAAAAATTAGTGACTTACAGAGCACAGATGGGGTAGGAACCTCTCTATGTCATTCATGTCTATGCCGTCATCCTCCTCAAACTTGTTTTTATTCATTCTGACAGAGAGGAAATGAGACAGAGAGAGACAATCAATGAACTGTCACCCTCTGGGATGACACTGACACGAATCGGATCAATAGTGACAGAGGACAATTCTAAAGACATTAACTGAGACAATATGGAGTAATGAGAGCAAATTATGTGACATAGCAAAGCAACACCAGCAGGATCAAATACTGCAGATAAAAACCTTATACCCAAAGCTCATATCTTACCCCTCTCTGTCAATATGTGGCAGGTGCTTTGGCGTTCCTCTTAAGTGTTTCCTGTGGAAGTGGCTGAAGTCCAGTTTCTCTGGCTGCACATCCCAACCTGCACCCCTTTAATACAGAGACAAAGAGACAGACCAAAGGTTAGAGACAGCCAGCACCATGCATACAAACAAGGAAAGAAAGAAAAGGCATACAAGACAACTTTCTACATTTTAAACACAGACTTTTTTCTTACATGTACGTACGTAGGTACAATTAAGTACAGTAAGTAAAGGTATTAGCAACAAAATTTACTCAACTGGTATTGTATATTAATCTGTAATGATGCGTCATGTATCAACTGATCACTTGTACATGTTAAATCTTAATTTGAAAAGAAACTAGTAACTAAAATTTACCTGTTATATGAAAGTAAGTTGAGTAAAAAGTACAATATTTCCTTCTGAAATGTTGTGCAGTAGAAGTACAAAGTAGCATAAAATGTAAATACTCAAGCAAAGTACAAGTACCTGAGAACTGTACTTAAGTACAGTACTTGAGTTAATGTACTTAGTTACTTTCCACTGTAATACTCTAACATCAGCTGACATATCAAATGCTTATTTTCTTCAAAAAGTAAGAAATACGTTATGCAATTTGACATAACTCATAACACATAATTCAAAACTTGGAAATATGTGTTTGTAGATTGAGCTCTGTTATGGTATTTTAATAATATGCATTCTTAATCTTATGCAATCTATCAATTGTTCCTCAAAAGGAAATGTTACACCCATTTAGTGGACGCCTCTCACAGACACATTAGGCCACAGCAAACCTTTCAATTGCAAGGCCATTTGTTTCTCATAGTTTAACTAGAAATGACTCCTAATTAATTATCAATGTCAGTTTTCATTCAGTATTCAATCTATACTACTCTACATCTCTGTCTGCGTGAGGGGGGAGTTTCTTACATCATCCCACTGTGCCGACTCATTCACTGTGTGCTCACATGTGCCAACGTGGCCGGAACCTAGGTATCTGAAGCTGCCGTGCAGCTGTTACCATAGGAACCAGTCCCCCCCACCCACTCCCCACCTCAGTGCAACTGATTTATGTGCCACTCACTTCCTCTTTTTCCCTTTTTTTTCTCCTCCAAGTTTCAGATCCAGCTCTTGTTTGAAAAATCATTTAGTCACACTGAAGTTGAACAAGATTTGTTAAAGATCTACACTCAGGTCTAAATTGAGTAAAACTAACAAGATTTTAAGCATTAAGGTTTTCAGAGAACGCAGGCAGGGCTCCAATGGTTAGGTGTAATAGAAATGTGGCTTTTGGCTGAAACACTGAAACAAAATGCTTTTCATCAGAAGAAACACCAGCAGTGTAAGAAGCTCAGTGTCTGCAGTAACTTAAAGTGAGTTTGGAATGAAGAGACAGAGCTGGCTTAGCCAGCGCCTAAGATTAAGATGATACATTTCATGTTGATATGTATTCCTTTGGCTCCCCCCAATAAATCCCAGAAATGAGCTGGGTCTTGATGTCAAATCTGGGAAATACTGTCTTTGGCTAATCAGGCCAAATCTGATACAAAATTTGGATAGCTGTCCTCAAATTAAAAAACGCAATTGTAGAAGTGAAGGACAGAGAAGAGCAACCAAAGTAAATAAAGGACTGTTACAAAGTATGAGAGCAAGAGGCAAAAGCTAAGAGACTTCTTGTTTGTCTTATTCTGTCATATGACCTCCAGAAACTATGGTTGGAATTCAGACTCAGTAGACTGTACAACATCTTAGGTTTGTGAGACAGCAAGGCACTTACCCATGTGAGTCCATTGTGTTGGCAGCCCATATGTCTGTGCCCAGGATGTCAAAGGAGCCGTCTCTGTTCCCGTTCTAAAACAGCACACAAGGAAAAGCAAGATGGATATTTTCAGTATGACTACAAAACGCCTCTTACCAAATCATCACATACTTGCCTTGTATTTAATATCTATAAACAAGTACACCACTGCGACTACTATTCTTAAAAAGTAAATTCCTTTTTAGTATAGCCTCTTTACGCCTACAATTTTCCTTCAGTATTTATGTTGTTGATTCAAAGGGTCGCCTACCAACTTCGCACTACACTTCCAGAAAGTCGGGGAGCTTGCAGAGATAAGTTGGGGGGGCTTGCAGAAACAAATAAAAAAAGAAAAAGAAAAAAAGAGTAGTCAAAAGAGGTGCAGCAGAGGCAGAAATATCCTGACTTGTAGTCCCTATTGTAGGTCAAGCTCCAAAAATCATTGGATCCTACATTTCCCATGATGCATCAGTCATTTGACCTTCCTTGCCTGAGAATGTTCTGGTCTTTCATGCTTCACAAGCCGAGCTTGGGACAAATGTTTTCTCTAAAAAATCGACCTACATGTTCAAAATCGGTGGAGTTTAACATTTAACAATGATGAAGAGTTGATTTGCGGTGATATGTTTATGTGCTCATGATCAAAGAAGGGTAAAGACTCCCAAGGGGAACAATACAATGAGCATGGCAGGAGTCATGTGACTGAAGTATACTGGTCACTCAAAGTCTCATAAAGACAGATATTGTCTCTCCCATTAATTTCTTGCAGAGGTGATCACTGAAGGAACACTTAGGGGATGTTGTAGCAAGTAAGAGACGCATGAACAGCAGACAAATACACGCACAGGTGTATCTGTACCTTGGCAGGGCCTTTGAACTGGTTGTTTCTGCCTCTGCTGCCAGAGCGTGAGCCAGAACCTGGTCTAGACCCCGAACTGGGCCTGGAACCTGTGCTGCCATTACTGCTGTGTTCCCACTCGTCCTGCAGAGTTGAGAGAGGACAACAAAAAAAAAGGGCTGATGATTCTGTTTCATTCAAATTCAGTGTGTTTAATTTTCTGTCAGTTAGTAACACTTGGAATGCAGAGGGCAGCACAGCTACTTCTTAGACCAGATAAAACAACACAACAAAACAAAAGGTTTAGCCGATTTTAATAATGGTACATTTATCTTCAACCCAAATGTTATGCTAACAGACTGTTGGAGCTGGTACTCCCTTTTTGTTAGGGGAGGCTAGTGCGGCATTTGTCACCACATTTTTTTCTGCTATTGCTGAATTGTTCCCGATTGTTGTTGCACTTGTTTCTGAGTTTCACTATATACCGCAGGAAAAGATATGTCACAAGGGTTCAAACAAAACTCTGGCTCCTTTGCCAAGTCTATCATATCATTATACTTCCAGAGGCAAAATGTCAAAACAAATTGAAAATGGTAGGTTCATGATCTCTGGGACTTGGGAAGTTAACGTATTGATATAAACACTGACATTTCAATCCTAGTCTCTCCTGTAACCTCCCTCACCCTGCTCGCTATGAACGTCTCACCCATGCTGTGTCTCCCTCACTACTGTCTTCCTGGTGAGTCATACCAATGAATCTCTGAGGAGCAATAATACTCTAAATCTCTCACACACACACACACACACACACACACACACACACACACACACACACACACACACACACACACACATTTAGCAGACTAATATGACTGATAATTCATTTAGGATTATTCAGTTACTGGCTCTAGCCTCGCAGTATCTCATGTTAGTCATTAAAACAATACTTTGTCTTCAACAACCACAAGGAAGCTGACGAGCTGTGAAACGCTTAAAGCAGTTTCTTCTAATCATATACTTGAACAGATGATGTAAAAGGAAAGACTAACACACACACACAGAGACAGACAGACACACACACACACACACAGAATTGAGAACGGAGAAAACCTACGCTTTAATCTAGATGAGCACAGAAGAAGACAACAACAACTGCAACACGGAGGTGGCAGTAGAATCAGGGCTGTGTTGGAGGCTTAACACACAAACGAAAATCACTCTCTCAAATTCTGAAATATGCTACGATTGATCGTTTTGTTTTTCATTGGAACACTGTATCCTCATCCTGTATTTTGTTAACATGGAGCGACCAGCAGTTTAATTACTGTTTATGCGCTGTGAGATCTTTAAAATAGAGGCATTTCACATCTTCCTCCTGTAAAGGACAGGCGAGCGAGGAGAAAATGGAGGATGCAACAGATTGCAAAGGAAACATGGAGCAAGTGATTTAAGATTTAAAGAAAAAAGGTGTGAAGGTGAGGTCAAAGGTAAAGGACAGGACAGAACCCTGACAGACACACAGGCACACCTACCGGCTTGGATGAGCCTCTCCCCCGTGAAGACGTCCAGCTGCCATCTCTCTTGTCGATGCAGTCGTCCGTCCACTGGAGGAGAGAAACGGGGGCATTAGATGCTATTATTTTTGAAAGGGGGGAGGGTTCTTTATATGTAAATAAGGAACACAAACTAACACAAAAGTTAAGTAAAAGTAACAAACTAAAATGCAGGGCAGAAAACTCTTAAATCACAGCATATTTTGAGACATGCTTCTTTGCAGTGTTTCTTTTATAATGGACTCAAAATGGTACTGTGTCTTTGATCTCATCTTGAGCTATTTTGTGTATGTATAGATGCACAGAGGAGAAACTACGTCACAGCAGAAACAGAGTGTGTGTTGACTTTCTCATGCAGAAAACAGGACAGCTGTATATCCAGGGGCAGTGTAGGTGGATGCAAATCCACCTTTGTGTAGGTTTACATATACATTATAACAATAAGGGCAGATGTTTTGACGCAGGCTGTACCCCTCCAGCGTGTTATGGAAGACACAAAACAGAGACAATACTAGAGCCTCTACCAAAACATAACCACTGCTTCTAGCAGATATGGGGCTAATGAATACATGTCATTTCTTTAAGTAATAAGCCTCTAACCTGTGGCACCTTGCCACCATTGTCCAAATCCAAGTCTCCATCTGCCTTGTCTCCCAGTAGCCCCTGCACCTGGTACTCCAGCACATAGCTGTCGATGAAGCGTTCCAGCTCTTCTATCTCCTGTGAGCGCGTGCTCCCAGCCTCAGACGATGCAGACGCCACTGAAGAATTCTCCATGGCAACCGGTGCTGCGAATGGTGGAAGGGGGAGGAGGAGGGGAAGGGAAGGAGGAAAGTGACCTGTGCAGAGAGGAAAAGAAAGATACAGAGAGAGGAGTAAGCTTAAACATTTAACATGAATAAGACGTTCCATATCAGAGCATTAACTTCCTCTGACTACAAGGCTGATCTATGTTCACATCCAGATCTCCAGCATCAAGACAACAATAATGTGATTGACAGAGAGGTATAATGGAGCCAAAGTGCCAGAGGAGTGGATACATTAGGCGCTTTATATTTCATTAGTCGATTAGTAGATTAGTAATTATTTTGATAAATTGAATATTTTCTCAAGCACAAATGCCAAACACTGGTTTCTCAAATGTGATAATTTTATGCTTTTGTTGGGCATATATGATCATAAACTGAAGATCTTTGGTTTTTGGACTGTTTGCTGAAACAATGTGAATATATCTCCTTTGGCTGTGGGATATTACTATTAACAGGAATATTTCACTATTTTCTGACATTTTCAAAGATAAAATGATGAATCAATGCAGAAAATAATTGGCAGATTAATCCATAATGAAAATAATAATTTGTTGTAGCCTTAAGTACCAGCAGCAATAGTTAGAGCAGTTATTCCTCTCACCTTGGTCCCTCTCAACTTCCCAATATTCAAAGAAGGCACTTAACCTTGCTGCTGTCAGTAAACATCCATATCTGCACGGTGTGCTTCCAAAGTATCCAACAGCAAGCCTGTCCTGGTGCGGAGCTACAACAGGCCCAGATTACATTAGATCCATCTTTTGAAAAACCTCTGACTCATGTCTACTACTTTGTGTGGCCAAATGTCAAATCCATGTCAATTTCTCACTTTGTTTTTTCACCTCTTCCTTGCTATCACTCTCTCTGCGCTGTAGGTGTTGTGCGTGATCACCTGACCCCTGGCCAACAGGGAAGCAGCTTCCTGCCTGCCTGTCTATTGCTACTAAGCTCCTTTACATCACGGCTTGATCACCAGCCATGCAAAGAGGATTTATGTCCCTGGAGCACGCAGAATGGTATCTGCTGAGCCCTGGGGACTCGCTGGGGAGCCCTGTGCATTTGCAGCCAACAAGTCAGCTACACAAGGTCTAAAGCCTTTGTTTTGGTTTTGGCTACAGAGCTATCTAATACTATGGTAATGTGGAGTGCCACATCCCAAAGACTTTTTTTTTTATTTATTTATTTATTTTTTTACATCAAATCAGATCTTAATAACTGTGTAGGCCTAGTATCTTATCAAATTATTAAGGAACAAAAAAATAAAGTGAAGAAACAAATTAGATCATGCTATTTCAACAACAAAAACAACACCATACTCAGTACCAATAATACAAACAACCATGTTTACAACTATTATACTGCACTAGTAATACCAAGTGGGAAATGCTCCATTGGAAGATCCGACCTCAGGGTCAGTGGCAAGACAGCACCCCTGTTGAGCAGGACTAGAACTTGAACCAGCCTCTTGCTCAAGGACGTTTAAGCACTTCAGAGTCTCCCTTCTCATGACTTCCCTGCTACTTTCTTTGTGTACATTTAGGACTAATGCTTTAATCCCTCCATACTATGCAGCACGGTCAATATGACCTAATCTGACCTAGTGTCAATAGTGTAATCCATTCACACAATGTTGCCAGAGCTTTGATTAGCCTGGTGATTTGCAGCTAGCAGGCTACAGAAGCACTGGCACTCAGACCACAAGTTTTTTACCCTTAGGAAATAACAATAATAATAATAATACATACATACATATTAGCACATGTGCAAGTACACCCATACATACTGTATGTACTTGTGCACTAAGTTTATCTTTTTATGCAGGTTGAGATATATTTTGATTTGAATGTTCAGGGTAATTTCAGAGCATAGGACAAATTACCCTTGAACTACTGGCCCCATTTTTTGTTTCCTTTTCCTGCCCCAAAAAACAACCCATTATGTCACAACCCCAAAGTCGTTTAGCTCAGCTCAAATGAAACAGATGTCACTAAGTCGTCCAAGTCATGCCACTCTCCAGTTCCTCAACCAACCCAGTCTCCACCTGCACTAACAGGCTCCATAACAACACTTTGCACTTGGGAGTCAAATATTCCCAAACATTAACATGTGAAACCGCACAATGTAATGCATTTCGACGCAACAGCCCTGCACTAAATGTTATGTTAACAGTGCTTAACTTAAATTATTGTCGTCAATGTTTGTTGTCATTGTGTCAGTAAGGTATTTTTTTTTTAATTTTTTTTATATAAGACTTATTTCAAATGTGCTGAAGTGAAAAGAGCTGATTTTCATTAATTCCAACACAGTTTAAGAGAAGCATACAGTATTAGTACTCTGGATGGTTGCAACAATGGGTCAACTGATATACATATTGGTGGTGGAAAGTGTCCGGTCTGATGTCCTACTGTTGTCCTTGACATGTAGTATAGAATTACTGCCTGTGGGGAAGCTGCCAATAGCTATTGACCCATCCATTAACACAGCTCTCATCTGGTTCTCCACCTTTTTGCCTCAGTATCTATCAGTTTCTTTATATCACCCTCTGTATGATACTTTCAAAATATTTCACATGCTTATTGCAGGAGTCACATCTCACCAGGCCTGTGCATGCATTATAGTCACCCAAAATCAACCCGAGAATCCAGAAAAGTAAATACTGGTTATGCATTATCATGGAACTGGCCTGTTGTATTTCAAATGGGACTCAAAGTCCTCTCTATCCTGCTGTGTTTCATAAGACATCTCTCCAAACCTGCAGCAGTTCAGACTGTATAGTTGTAATGTGTGCTGTCAGGTGTCTACATTTACTTTGCTTTCGCAGAGAGTTCATCTTTCAACTTAGTAATAATAACATCAATGTTCTTCTGGTGGAGGAGAAACATGTTCACCTAGGGTGACACACGTTTGCTCATGTGAGAATCAACAAGCCAAACTACCTTCCCTGCAGGGTGCAGGAGAAAAGAGTAGGTTGTGAGGAGACTAAAGCAAGGGATTCATCTGACCCAGACAAAGAAAAGGCTACTGTCTTAAGCATCCATGAGAAAAAACAAACACAAATATAGACAGCAGGCTGGTGGCCCCTCTGAGTTTCAGCTAAACAGTGAAACTGACTCTGCAAGGTCAGGAGCACAAATAGCATTACAAAGCATCTCACATTTACCAAACACAAGTCTCATCTTGGCAGCGCATACACCCCAAGATGATGCAATGATACAGGCTCTCACGTTACAAGATATTGATGAAAATGATGAGGGAAAGCATTCATAAAAACTTTGCATTATAAGTTGGGAGCAATGACCTCCCAGCCTGTCCCTCACACAAAAAGAAAGAATGAGTTACGGTTACAACTATGATTATTTTCATTCAGATTAATCTGTTGATGAGTTTCTTGATTACAGGATGTGCAGCAATTGCACACATTTTCAATGAACACCAGAGAAGACAAAGAAAGCCAACAAATATTCATGACTAGCGGAACATCAGACAGACAAAAGTTCATGTCTGATGAAGCACTTTGCCGCAGTGGTTATCTCACTGAACGTTTGCACGTGTGTTGTCTGTTGGTTGTTGGCAGCCTGGAAGTACAGCACGAGTCATTGCAATGGGAGACCCCCCTCTTCTTTCCATCTTTGTTTGGCTGTCCCACTCTCCTTCCCCTTCTCAAACTACATCTTTCAGTCCCACATCCCAAAAACCCCGACTCCTCCCCTGCTCCTTCCTGTCTCCAACCTTTCGCACTCCCTCAAGTTTACCAGCTGTTCCAACAAAGAGCTGCCTGCTACTCCGTCCTGGCCACACTCTCAGCCTCACTGTTGTGCATTAGTGGTGCGGAACTAGCATATCGGTATACAACACTTGCAGACATCAAAGCATACTTCTAAACTTATTCAGTAACCTTATCTAGTTCAAGCAAAGTCATCTGGCCATCTCCATACTCATTAAATGAGCTAGTGTTTTCCAGGTCAAGCATTCTTAGCCTGATAATCAGACTGAATCACCATTTTGTTTCACTTCATTGATTCATTCTGTTTGAATCAGATTGATTCTGAGGTCAGGAACCACACTTAGTTTGTGCATGACCTTCATTTTCAACCAACCATTGATTCAACACATTATAGTAACACAGAGTAGGTTCCTGAGTCGACTGAATCGTGCACCAAAGATGAACTGTGAGGTGATGGAATACCTAACACAGCCAGTGACACTACAAGCCAGCAGACATGGATCAAGACTGTAAAGTGTAAAGCATAGCGTCCAACAATATGACCAAACTGAAGACTCTGTCCGAAGCCCAACACCAACCAGACAGATATTAAACTGGCCAGACAGACACGGCATGGCACTGGACAGCACACTGTTTCTTTGTTCACGAGGCAGTGACGAATGCCAATCCACACTTTCTATGTTCTGTGATCGGATACAAAAATCAGATAATAGATTTATTACTTGTATTTCATTTACTACACAATTGTGATCATGGAATGTTCTGCAATATCCCTCCCTATCTGAAACTTTTGGAGAAACTAAACCAAGAACCTGGCATACTGTGTAATAGTTAGTTCAGAAGGCTTGATAATGTGGTGAACTCACTTATTCCCAGGACCTGAACAAGGAGTCACCACTCCTTATTCAGGTCAGATACTCATGTGTTAGAGAAGTTATAGCTGTCCAGTGCTTTTCTTGAACTTACTAATTAAAGGCTTTTTCCTCGGTTAAGGATATGCTGCCCCCTCTCTGTTCTACTGCTTCTTTAGGGATTTGCTAAAGACAGATGAACTCTATTGGGAGGCTGGGGGCACACTCATTTGTCCAAATGTACTGACTTAAACAAGATCAGAAATCTTATAGTGAATGTTAGTATAACGTGTGTCTGAAAAATTAAATGAATTAACTATTCTAAAGATTTATAACTAATAAAAGTAATTTCTGTAAAAAAAAAAAATGGTAGCATAAAGCATAACAACCATATAAACCATAATCCCCTGGGGTCCAAAGACACACTACCACTACAGTAGACACTGTCTCCTAACAAATCAGACTGGCCGTATCATGATACTAAACAGCAACACAACATATGCAATAACAAAGTAAAACATGTCCTCAGCCGGCAGAGATTTGCAGTCTTTGATATAGTTACACAACAACCAAAGAGTAAGAACCATAATCTCCACCACCCAAACAGAGATGAACATGAAACCCAGTCTCCTCAGTGGGAGTCCAAGTCAATGTTCTTACCCCATGCAGCGAGAGCCGCTAATACGCCTAATCTGGTCTACTACTGACTGGCTGTCTCAACAAACTCACACTTGTGTTTAAATATAATTTAGAGTAGTCTATTTTTGAAAGCAGAATAGCAGCATGGTGTCTTCCAGTCTAACAAATATAAATCATTGGACATATTTACTACTATATGCGAGTATGTGTATTAATTCAAATGGAACAAGCACAAATCTAGATTTTTATACTTTAGTGTAATAATTTGCAAACAGCAAAATGTCAGAAAAAACTGTTGTGACTTTGTTTGTATAAGGTACATTATGTTTGCACATGGATGCAACAAAGGTAGCTATGTGAAAAATCTAGTGGCGCTGCAGGAACATAATCTATTCAAAGTTTTTTCAAATTTCAGCTGGTGTTTGACGACAGATGCAGAACTCAGTTGCCATGAATAATTTTCTATGATGTTTACTCCTTTACCACAACAACCGTTTCAGCACAGCCTCTTGTACTCTACACTGCATTTCACTACTGTATGAGCATATAACAAATAAAACTTTTGAATCTCATTTATAATTGTATCCTTTAGTATTTTGAACACTATCAGTAGAATGTATAGTGCCAGTGTGAGACTTGGACAAAACTTATGCAGCCTCTGTTCTTCCATAGCATGAAAAAAATACTTGCAATTTTTAGGGCCACTTCAACAACACTCCATTTTGTGGTGCGCCTACAAAATGTGACTGAAATAGTTGCAGCTTTCAACTCAAAGTGGCTCCATTCACATTACTTGCGCCCCTTCATGCTGCACTCTCTTGCAATACAAAATTTATGTAGCGAGTACCAATTGATTTGTTTTTTAAATCCTTAATTGGTCCACATCCCGCTCCTATGTAACATCTCAGGACATGCAGAATGCAGTTTTTAATCGGATAGTGTACTTCAGATGCATGTAGAAACTGATGTCACTGAAATAGAGGCAAGACACACACACACACAACCTCCTNTGTAAAGTGTAAAGCATAGCGTCCAACAATATGACCAAACTGAAGACTCTGTCCGAAGCCCAACACCAACCAGACAGATATTAAACTGGCCAGACAGACACGGCATGGCACTGGACAGCACACTGTTTCTTTGTTCACGAGGCAGTGACGAATGCCAATCCACACTTTCTATGTTCTGTGATCGGATACAAAAATCAGATAATAGATTTATTACTTGTATTTCATTTACTACACAATTGTGATCATGGAATGTTCTGCAATATCCCTCCCTATCTGAAACTTTTGGAGAAACTAAACCAAGAACCTGGCATACTGTGTAATAGTTAGTTCAGAAGGCTTGATAATGTGGTGAACTCACTTATTCCCAGGACCTGAACAAGGAGTCACCACTCCTTATTCAGGTCAGATACTCATGTGTTAGAGAAGTTATAGCTGTCCAGTGCTTTTCTTGAACTTACTAATTAAAGGCTTTTTCCTCGGTTAAGGATATGCTGCCCCCTCTCTGTTCTACTGCTTCTTTAGGGATTTGCTAAAGACAGATGAACTCTATTGGGAGGCTGGGGGCACACTCATTTGTCCAAATGTACTGACTTAAACAAGATCAGAAATCTTATAGTGAATGTTAGTATAACGTGTGTCTGAAAAATTAAATGAATTAACTATTCTAAAGATTTATAACTAATAAAAGTAATTTCTGTAAAAAAAAAAAATGGTAGCATAAAGCATAACAACCATATAAACCATAATCCCCTGGGGTCCAAAGACACACTACCACTACAGTACTGTCTACACTGTCTCCTAACAAATCAGACTGGCCGTATCATGATACTAAACAGCAACACAACATATGCAATAACAAAGTAAAACATGTCCTCAGCCGGCAGAGATTTGCAGTCTTTGATATAGTTACACAACAACCAAAGAGTAAGAACCATAATCTCCACCACCCAAACAGAGATGAACATGAAACCCAGTCTCCTCAGTGGGAGTCCAAGTCAATGTTCTTACCCCATGCAGCGAGAGCCGCTAATACGCCTAATCTGGTCTACTACTGACTGGCTGTCTCAACAAACTCACACTTGTGTTTAAATATAATTTAGAGTAGTCTATTTTTGAAAGCAGAATAGCAGCATGGTGTCTTCCAGTCTAACAAATATAAATCATTGGACATATTTACTACTATATGCGAGTATGTGTATTAATTCAAATGGAACAAGCACAAATCTAGATTTTTATACTTTAGTGTAATAATTTGCAAACAGCAAAATGTCAGAAAAAACTGTTGTGACTTTGTTTGTATAAGGTACATTATGTTTGCACATGGATGCAACAAAGGTAGCTATGTGAAAAATCTAGTGGCGCTGCAGGAACATAATCTATTCAAAGTTTTTTCAAATTTCAGCTGGTGTTTGACGACAGATGCAGAACTCAGTTGCCATGAATAATTTTCTATGATGTTTACTCCTTTACCACAACAACCGTTTCAGCACAGCCTCTTGTACTCTACACTGCATTTCACTACTGTATGAGCATATAACAAATAAAACTTTTGAATCTCATTTATAATTGTATCCTTTAGTATTTTGAACACTATCAGTAGAATGTATAGTGCCAGTGTGAGACTTGGACAAAACTTATGCAGCCTCTGTTCTTCCATAGCATGAAAAAAATACTTGCAATTTTTAGGGCCACTTCAACAACACTCCATTTTGTGGTGCGCCTACAAAATGTGACTGAAATAGTTGCAGCTTTCAACTCAAAGTGGCTCCATTCACATTACTTGCGCCCCTTCATGCTGCACTCTCTTGCAATACAAAATTTATGTAGCGAGTACCAATTGATTTGTTTTTTAAATCCTTAATTGGTCCACATCCCGCTCCTATGTAACATCTCAGGACATGCAGAATGCAGTTTTTAATCGGATAGTGTACTTCAGATGCATGTAGAAACTGATGTCACTGAAATAGAGGCAAGACACACACACACACAACCTCCTCAGTTGAGAGAGCAACAGGTGTCATGATCTAGAAAAAAACATGCATAGGAAGTTGTACTAGGAACACTGAACTTAAATTCAGGAATATGCATTTGTGGAGTTAAAATTACAAACCGACTTCAAAGGAAATGTGTTCTAATTCCGGCCTCCCATTGATAGTTACAAGCCGTTGTGAGTAAATGTGTTTACTCATCCAGTGTGAGAGCTGAATGACCTGAATCTAGAGGAACAGACCAGTAGAAGAGGGGGTCCAATGGTGTGTGTATGTGTGTACGTACACCTAAAACAATAGCCTCATTGTCCCCCTATGCCCCTGTAGTGACCTAATGGGAGAGGATTGGCCATGTGCAGTACTGTGGAACTACTGGGACTGTAGCCCAACAATGCCATTCTGTCCAGATCCACACACAAAGTCCTGGCAAACAACTGAGGGTGTGTAATACAGCTCATGGCCTTCACAACCTGTATGGAGTGTAGGTAGAAGTTCTGAGGCCTCAAAGCTGAATGGCAACAAAAGTGAAAAGAGAGACAACAAAGGTTAGTCTGCAAAAGAGCAGTGGCCATTATCGGTTAGGGCTGAACAAATGGGATGATGACAAAACAAGTAACTCTGAGAACAAAAGGTCAACCATAGAAAGACCAGACTTGCTTGTTTCTCAAAAATACAAGGTTTATAATATGCAAGAGAACTTATCTGCAGTCCTGCACTAAGCTAAATGCCTTATGCGCTCAGCTTTAAACCACCACCTGATATCCCTCCTCTCACAAAGCCACTGTATGTTTCCCTCAATCATGGCCCATGTGATCTCCCTCTCTTTCCTTTTTCTCTTTTCCCACTCACTCATCCGTACACTACAGGCAATGTAATGAGCAGCAGTTCCCATTGAAATGAGGCTAGATCTCTGCTTCGCAGCCTGACTCAGGGTGTTCCAGTTTTCTGCAGGCTACTCCCACTCTCTCCATAACATGCAGCTGTGTTCGCTCCTCCTCCACATTCTTCAAAACACTGCATGCGTATAAATGGGTCTGCGTCACAACCCTAAACACTACCCCCCCCAGTTACATGCTGAACCCTGGTATCACTTGATGTACTCTGAGATTGATCTTATATTTCCTATCACTGTTTGACCTCTGAGGGCAAAGTTCACTGCATCGGTCATTCCTCACATCAAATGCAGCATATGTGCTGGGAGTGAAGATCACAGGGATGATGACACTGCACTGACTCTGCTTAGATGGTATAAATAAAGCTGCAATTCATGCCAAGTTTAAACATCAGCAACCATAGTTTTTTCTATTTCAGTGTTCAACAGTAAACTTTCAGGAATAAATTGGACCGTTGCTGCGATGTTATCAGGTGAGGTCCTACATCATTACAGGCTAGATAATAAGATGCACCTATTGATCAGTCCCAAGCCATTTCACAGACTACGATCGAGGATTAGATCAGTTTCATGGAACAGGACCCTGAACAAAATACTACTGTAATTTCATGTGTCACTTCTGTATTGAGGTGATTAAGCAGTTCAGTCATTAAGCACACATAAATGTGTAATTGCAAGGTTGGGATCAAGCCTACGACTAATTTATGCATGGATAATGTGTCAATGTGAAAGCAATCTTTTCACATGGCATGTTATTACAAAGTCTGGATAAAACTCAACATTTTAGAGGATTTAAAATTTTCTTAATGTGAATAACAAACAAAAACACTTTAATGTGTAAGCCTAATATTTCACAACTGAAACAATGCCTCATGGCATGCAAAATATATGCAACATTAGTAGGGCCCATTACAGGTATAGACATATTATCTAGGTTTCAAAATTAGTTGGTTGATGTGTGTTGACCTCTGTCACCAGATGGAAACATGTTTAGTGGTTTCTTACATGCCTATTTCATTCATATATTTCATTCTCCATATTGGAAATAACTTAAGCCAAGTATGTCTAGGCCCATGTGAGATCAAACCAGGACTGATTAAATTGATGTATTTTTAATTAATCTATGCAGGTTTGACTTTGTCATCGTCACAAAGGGTACAAAAGTGAACAAATGACTTGATCAGGCTGGGTAGATTTTAGACGACAGGCACTTAGCCAAGTTAAATGTCTCCAATGTCTACAATGAATACTTGGTACAGGACATGACACTGGCTGAACCTGACTTACCACTTGGCAGACTAACGAATATGCATAGTTGAGGCACCACAGTAATGCTGGCAACTTGGTCAAGGATCATTAACAGTGTGACATTTATTCAAAGAAACAGATGTTCCTCTCAGTAGGAGTAGGTATATCTGATCATTCATTCATTCATTCATTAACCTGTTCTCTGCTGAAAATGCTGTCTGTTTAAAAGAGATTTGGTCTTGTTTTTCAGCATCAAAGTGTGTCAAATCATGTCTGAATCAAGTCAGGAGGGTCTCTGTTGTATGACTTGTGGTAGCATGCAAACATTCCTTCACATCTATAAAGTCACTCAAATCCAATCAGTCTCTGAACAGCAGGAATCCCAGGAATGTTATGAGCAAACTGGACTTAAGTATAGCATAAAGGACTTCTATGGGACAGATCAGCACCAGTTTTGAAACATTAACTTAAAATGTATGAATAATGATGTATAATCATACAGATTTTTAAGTTGCAAGGACTTGTTCGTTCCAGCACATGTTCCACATGGTTCAGGTTTGTTCCATCCCATGCTAGTTCTGCAAACATAATGTCAGCTTACTACCAAAACAACTGCTTGTATTTGCTTTATCTACTTCAGTTGAGATGACAGGTTCCACTTTAAGTATTAGTTTATGGTATATCACTGATATCCCTCTATCCTGACTTGCATCAGCTGTGATCCGGTCTTTGTTGTGAGGGTCAACAGCTGATACAGGCTCCTGATTTGCAGCAATCTCAGCGTCACAAGGTAGACTGACACCTTACGTTTTGAACGGCTATTCCTGATATTCCTGTCCTGCAACTGTAACGTAACGTTACTGAAACCAAACAAATTGCGAAGCTGATTATAACGATCCCATCATAACATTAACAACAGTTTTTCATATATATATTGGACTACCATAACCACGCCCATGCTGTCTGGGATGCTAGTGCTGTATGTACCCGCTAGCCAAGTGGTGTATCCTGACAGGACAGGTTAGGTAACGTTATCCAAATGGCTGCACCACAATATCCCTGTCACACTAACAAAAGCCACATCTGGAGGCAGCTCCACGCCCTGATGTGTCTGCCCTGCCCGCGTATCGCCGGTAACAATGGTGACGCAAGCTTTGCGGCTAACCAGCCAGCTAACGCTAGCTAGCTCTTAAGTACAACAGTAAACAACAACAGGCCACATATTACGACTTCAAACCACCCTCCGTCAACTGTGCTACATCAACAGGTCTGCAAGTTGAGGTCGAAGCAAAAAAACAGGTCAGTCACAGCGACAACTCGCAGCAAATCCAGCGCATCTTATAAAACTGTTATCTGGTTACTACGGTCATAGCACTTCAACCGACACACACACCTTCAGCCGGCTCAAAATGACATAAAACCTTACCCGACGTGAGATTCTGACTCCTGGCGAACCCGGGATCACCCCCTGAGATCAAATCCGCCGTGTCATGGGTGTGTTTCTTAAAAAGAGAGGTGGGAAAGAGGATTAGGTATCTGGTGGTAACTCCGACGTCCCAGACTGAGGAAAGAGGGAATGCAGGAATGTGACGTTCAGTCCGGTTTGCTGGCAGCGTTGACACGTGCACTCAGGAGCGGAGCATTGTGGGAAACGTAGTTCAATATTGAAGTGATTCTTGCTTCTTTAGATAGGCCTACCTGATTAATAACTGGTTCTAAATGTCACACAACCCACTATTATCGTCTCCTTGCCTACAGGACAAACTGCTTTGATACAGGACCAGGTAATGAACTAAACTAAACACAAATGTTAGCAGTTTATCCACCTTTTGAATTAGCTAGCTACTTTAGCCACACATGCATCTTTGTGATGTAAATCCATTATGGTAGCCAGTGGTGGAAAAGTAACCGTAACAGTAACATAAGTACATCAATTCTGTCTGCAATAATTCAGTGCTTGAGTAGAAATTTAAGTACTTGTACTTTACTTGAGTAATTCTATTTTATGCTTCCACTTTCACTTCAGCGGCAAATATTGTCATTTTTACTCCATTACATTTATAACTGTGCACATTCACATTACTAATACAAAATATAATCAATAAACAAAGTATGATGTATTATCATAGATCAGATTACCTAGCAGTATATAAAGTAATTAAAATTTGCCCCACTTGTACTAGCCACAACATTAAAGACAAATCATTTATAATCCAAAAATAAAATATATATTATTCTGCAAAGAACCCTTAAATAATGAGTTTATTTTGATAATAATACTTTTATTCTTTTACTCAAGTAAAATTTTTGGCTTTTACTTGTAACACAGTATATTTCTATGCTGTGGTGTTGCTACTTTTACTCAAGTAAAAGATCTGAATACTTCCTCCACCACTGATGATTGCTCAAGTAGTCATAACAGATTTAATGGTGCTAATAATCCAAGTCCTCTTCTCTCCCTAAATCATAGGCCCACCTTGAAAACCAAACACAAATGGCTGCAGATCGCAGTTAAAACCTGCTGATAAAATCTTTACAATGTAATTATGACCCCTTGTGGAAAATGAGAAAAGTGCAGGAAGAGGAATCTTCCCCAGTGTGTGTGTGTCTGTCTGTAGATGAAGATGTGTGGATTTGTATATTATGAATATGCATACCGCAAGGATTTATCAGGGTTGTTAGTCAATATGGCAGACAGCTGGAACATAGTGCTCAAACAGACTGAGTGATAGACAGGCCTGCATATGAATATGAGACAGAGCTGTTGATAGTGTTTTTGGCACAGAAAACAGACAGACAGATGAACTAAAGTCTGGGTTTAAAGATGGGTTTGATAAATCTGAAAGTGCATGGACAGGTAGGCAGGCAGTTGAGTGGAAGGTTCCCTCCTCTGCTCCAGATGGGTGCAGAATTTATTTGCCACCGCAGTCAGAGGCTAATTAACCACCACGCCGTGATGGAGACTCCAGCAGGTCACTACACCCCCCCCACCCCCGATTCGTCTCCTTCCTTTTAGTCTCCCTTTCGTTCTCACTCCCTCACCCAGCTCTATGTCTATCCTTAGTCGTCCCATAATTACTTTGTTGTCCTCTTCACATCACCCACAGCACCACAAGCCATGCAGCCCTCCATTTCCCTCCCATACTGCATCGTCTCTGTGCAGATGCTCCCTTTATATAACCTCCTCTCACATGTACTCACCTTTTTTCTTTCGACATGTGTGCCTTGAAAAAGTAAAACCAAAGTCCTCTGGTAAAACCATTGATGTGCCATCCTGGCTGTTTGTGAACCGAATTGTGAGCTGAAGAAGAGGACAGAAAATGTAATGTCACTGCTTTTAGTGCATTGAATTCACAATCCTCTCGCTGTCTTGTAAATCTTGTATCATTTTTAAATCAAGGAGTCTATGAAACTGCAGATTTAAGGCTTGTCTGGAGCAAAGTTGTAAAAGTTGGTAAGATTCAAAGTCATTTGCACTGTTGCCAAGGAAACTATAATGTTGAATTGCTGTATAATTTCAATGTTCTAAAAATGTCAAGTCTTGTTGCATGGCACGCAATCCTTGAAAATGCTATTCTATTAAATTACTTTTTTAAATTCTTTATTCCCCCTGTATGTGTCTCAGTAATGTGTATTTAATAATATTAAACACACCCACAGAGGGGATAAATCATTACTACGGAAATGTAATTGTTTTAATGTGTTAAGTCAGAAATGTATAGGATGTGACCAAGCAAAGTCATTTTAATCTTAAAGTATAATAATCTTAGTCACAGTTCTTTCTAGGCAGTGCCAACAGTTCCTGAATGTATATGAATTTACATATAAACATACATCAAGTGTATTTTTTCACTTTTCTTTTTTTTTTCAAGTGAACTTTACTGTTAATATCTATTTTAATGCTGGTTTGATGTTCTGACAATAAACTCTGTGGAGCAATAGGAAGCGAAGCAAAGGCTGAAATTGGCGTTACTGCTCAGGTCGCCCTGCACAAAGCTGAATCCTCACCAGAGGGATGGTACCAAGGCACCAATTAGCAGTGGAGAGGGCGCATGATGATATTTCCGTGTGCTTGTGGCCTGGGCAACTCCGTCTGTGTGTGTTATAAAAGGCAAAACCATAAACATGGAATTAGACAGTACAGGCCCCACAGCTCTTAAGGTCACAGACTCTCCCCTCCTGCGGCTTGTGAGAGCAACGGTGTGGTATAAACAACACTGGCCAGCAAACTGTTATTACTGTACGTTCAGGTTTTCTAACAGGGCGCCTGATTATTTTGTGCTTGTCAGTATGTGAAGTTCATTAGGCCAGTGGCCCTGATGTGGCAGACTGCTGCAGCTCTGCTCTTTTATTGTTAGGTCGAATGGGTGCAGGAGATAGGTGTGGGAGAGAGATCACTGTGAACCAGATAGAGAGAAACTAAGTGGGTGGAAGTGACTGAACATATCTTTGTGTAAAACGCACACACAGGCGCGCACACACACACACACATACACACACACATTAACACTCAGACAAATAAACACACTGAGGTTGGCCACGGTTCAATTTGTTGAGTAACAAAAACATGAGATCTTTCTAACCAGCAGGTGGGGGCAGTTGACAGATCATAGGAGTGTTGTGTACTGAGCAGTGCTATTATAATGTGCTCTAAGTAATAGATCAACTACAACCCCTACATTGGAGGTAAGTATGTGCTTCTCTGAAATGTGTTTTTTGTTGAGACTTATTCAACTCTGTGGCAAAAATGATAAAGCAGCAACATAAATATCTGTTCCCCTTGAATACAGATGAGAGGAATCCGCACTCATACTCATCCTTGACGAACTATAGATCGTTTGAAGGCACAAAGCCTCATCATTCTGTCTGCAGATCACAGTGCCACAGTGGCTAGAGTCGATTGTTTTGGTGGACAAACAGAAGGACACACCAAACAGAACAATACATTAAGAAATAAGTGAAAGAAAAAAAATTATTTGCCATATTTGTTGATCCTGTAGGTTCAATAATTATGACTTTTTGTTAGAAACTACTACCTTTTAGAATAGATCACAATCATAAATGTGGCGCTTGATTCATCTGTCTGTTATTGTCTCGATTAACTGATTAATTATTTGGTCTATAAAAGGTCAGAAAAAGGTAACCAGTTGTCTGAGCAACAGTTCTAAACCCCAAACTATTTACTGTAATGTAAGACCAAGAAAAGCATCATCCTTTTAATATCTTTCATCAAATGTTTGGCATTTTTGCTTGGAAAAAAACCCCTTTTGTTACAGGTCTACACAAACAAGAAATATTGTTTTATTTTGGTATATCATTTCCAGATTTGTGAGCAGAGAATGGAGCACTTGAAAGATGAAGTGCAGAGGAGTGAACTCAACCCTTCCCTGGATCAAACATAAAAACAGGGATTATTATTATTCAAGCTGCACCATAGTTCGTTTCGAAAATCTCAAACAAGAAAAACAGATCAAACACCAGTATTGCTTAGTATTACTTTGTTCTTCAGTCTCCGTCTCCAGGTTCAGAGACTTAGGGGCCTCTCTGCTCCCTAAATCCCTCCCCCCATTCCCTCCTGTCCCTGGCAGCCCGACACTCCCCCTGCTGTTGAACTGCGGTAGAGCGTGGACCGTCCGAGGAGTGAGTTGACAGCTCCGGGCCGTGTGTGTGCCCGCCTGCATGTATGGTGAGCACCCGTTGAGTAGGTGGGTCTGCTGGAAGGGAGTGGGAGAGGTGGGAAAGGGGCAGATGGAACACAGAAGGAAGTTCACCAGCGACACATAGAGTGTCAGAAAGTAGAGAGGGACCGAGAGGGAGGGGTTCAGCGAGAGCCACAGGGACAGTGATAGGTAGAGGAGGCAAAAGTGAGAGAATGAGGGGACGGATATGCAGAGAGAAAGGGGTGGAAGGGTGGCGGGTGGGATAAGGATGAGGGAGAGCGAGGGTAGAGTAAAGGATGGAGAGGGGAGCAGGAGAGGTGAGACGTGTCAGGTAGCAGAGGGAGAGGTGACGAGCAGCAGGGGTAGGAGGAGGGAGGGTGACAGGTAGGGATGGAGGGTGGAGGAGTTGGGGTTTGGGGGGGGTGATAATGATATCAGGTGCAGGAGGGTAGCGAGATGGGTGGCTGGTGCAAGGACAGAAGGGAGGGAGGGAGGAAGAGACTTCTGACCTTCAACAATAGGTTGATAGTTGGATGTGAGCAAAAGAAGAAATTGAAATATTCTCTCACAAAAAGTTATTTGCACTTGTAATAATTCATCTGATTACACTGGAGGGGTTGTGTTGGCGGGGCACTTTAACAATTTGGAAGTGCCCAAAACTCCTTGGCAAAAGGTTTCAAAAATAGATCAAGCTTAATGTTTGGTTTTAAGTTTGAACCCAGCACTTTTTATTCCTGGTGTCAGTTCTGAGAACATACTGAATGATAATATAAGCTGAAAGGCTTTTTTTCTTTTAACAGCAACAACTATAGACTCTGGTTTAAGCTGCAGCTTCCAAACAGTGTATAGTGGAAAGAAAGGATTAAGTTGGTTGAAAAGCTGCAACCAAAAACAAAGGCATTTACAAAGACACAGCCACTTGTACCGACTATGGCATAACTACAGCATGTATTAAAGAGTAAAACTACCTTTTCCCTTCTTCTTATTTATCTTATTATCTATTCCTTCTCGTTGACAAGGTCGTCTCATCTGTGTTGTGTCCTGAGTTGATGCAATAAAAGTAAAGTTAGAAAAAAGAACATTATTTGTTACTAAAGGTCAAAATAAATCAGCATAAAAGCCCAAGAGCCATTTTTGCATTATAAATATATAAATAATAAATGACTTATTGAAAATCAAAAAAAGAAAAATTATCTCTATTAGCAGTACATTATAAAAGTTGCACTTCAGTTTACACTACATTATGTTCTCCAGACATGTTTTTAGACATAAACATAAAATGATTAAAAAATTTTGTGTTTTTCATACAGAAAAAGTTTCATTAGCTTGAAAAAAAAAAAAGCTCAAAATTTCATCTACTTCTCCCTCATTGAAAATTCAAGAATCTCCTATTTCACTGAAAAGTTAATTCTCGGGATATGTGCACTAGAGTTTTTAAGTTGAAAATTGGCTTCCAAAGACGTTGTAGTGTCACAAAATCATGTTTTTACATACATGCTTTAGACTCCAGCAGAGGAATGCAGGTGAATGGGAACAGTCTTCTCCTGTCAAACTATGTACAAATATCATTGTGAAGCTTAAAGTGAAGTAATAATATTTAAAACCCATTTTGAGTGAAGTGGGTCTTTGATGAAATTGCACAGTAGACCCCAACCCTGCTACACACTCAGTGTCAAGAACAGTACAAGTTCATGTTAGCCGTAAGAAAACAACATCCCAGATTTGTGTTCTCATGTAACCACTTTTCAAAAACAGACACTGCCCAATACGATGTCATTTGTTTGTTTAAATCCATTAAACTAACTTTTAGTCTGAATGTTCATGACAGATGTCCATGACATGCTTCCTGTTGGTTTACGTCAGTCTTCAGGGATTTTTCATTATCCCATCTCCCCCGTGTCAATGCACTGGCAGTTCAATCTAGTCTCGTCTCTCTCTCATTTACGAGCCATGTAGTGGCATTATGCTGTCTGGACATGAGTCAGCGCTGGAATAACCTCAGCTGTTTGGAAATAAAAGGACAGTTTAAAAATGTGAGGAACTGTATTTACAGCCCCATCTTACAATGCTCCAATTTAAATGCGTATTTGGCCTCCTTTGGGAGAGCATGCTGTTATTTCATCATTTTGCTTAAACCTAAGTTTTACAATTTCCCACAATTTTCACTCTATAAATGGATCAGCAATAACTTGTAACTCATAACAAGTCTTTATAAACACTTACTATACACACTATCTTTACTGATATGAATGAGGTGGTATGTTTCTCTATGTTTTGATAAAAAGTTGCTTTTTAACCACAGAATCTTTTCTGCCTTACAATAACTTGCTTTCCCATGCATATTTTTTTGCATGATGTGGCTACATGGTTTCACATTAACTCCTTTCCTCGGGTGTGTGTGTGTGTGTGTGTGTGTGCCTGTGAGGACACTTGTGTGTCTCAGTGTGTATGTGTGTGTGCTAAGCAGGAGGACTCCAACTAGGGGCGTTAAAACAGAAATCTCAGCCCACTAACTGACCTTGTCTGAACTGCACAGAGCGCACAGTGATAGCATGAGGTACCTTCAGGTCAGAGTAGGGTGTTAAAATTATCCAATATAACATCTGTGTGTGTATGTGTGTGTGTGTGTGCGTGCGTGCGCGTATGCTGGTTCATGTCTTGTCTGGGAGGGGGAAAATGAAAAGAGTGTGTCTGGTTATACAGTGTCCAGCCCCAGCCACACTACATCCCACACAAGGCTGAGAGACTGTGGGCTCCTCTGGACCTTTTTTTTTAATTAAAACTCCTCACTTTCCTCTGTATGTGTGTGTGTGTGTTTGTAGTGTATGTGTCATGGCTACAATCACTTTAATGCATCCACTTGTCACGGATATTATGTATATTTATTTTACAGACTTTTGTAATATAGGCATGTGACTGAGATTTGTATTGCAGCTGTTAATGAAGTCGATTCGCCTCATTTTTAATGAAAAGATAAATAAGTAAATAAATCGAAAGTCAAAAGTACAGTATTTGTGTTTATTTGATCAGCTGTTCTGTTGTTTTTCATCATTACTGCCACATTAATTAATACAATAAATAGAACTAAACTCGGAACTGAAACTAAATGAAAATTAAATGCAAATATATTTTTGAACAAATATTTACTTATCAAAATGTATATTTTTATTTATTTATTTATTTGGTATCTTCAGTTTCTTCAATTAAATAGATCCTGTCAATTGTTATTCATTTAGTCAGTCAAAGCCTTAGATATTACATTATCTTTTAATGCAATATATTTTATTTGTTTAGTCTTTGTGTCAACTGTTTTATAGCACTTGATGTTTTATTGTGGGCTGAACTCTTTAACTATAGAAAATAGAAGGTATAGATAAAGCATTGTCATCAGAGTGTTCAGTTTGTTCACTGAACACTCTCAGGTAAGCTCTTAAAGCAGAGAGTTGCTATGGTATTCACTTGCAAATATCTTTAGTTACTGAAGTCTTAGAGAAGAGTTATTTTTAAAACATCTCTGCGTCAATGTAAGACATACAAGCTCATATGTCTCTTTAATGGCAATTCAATTTAAATGTATTGGGTTTGAAATTGAGTTTAAGATATTTTCTTTATGTGCACTGATTTTGTGAAATAATTGAAGAAGTTATTAAAACTTAACTTATTATTATGAAATGTTATTGCATCATTCATTTTCATTGACGTTTCATAATTCTGCTTTTATTTCATATTGGCATTTGGCAAGAATAAGATGCTCATAAAATTCATATCATATAATAACTAAATACTGCAAATAAATTGGCCTATCTGAAATAGTAAAAAAATAGAAATAAAAAAAATTTCCCAATAAATGTTACACTTTTTCCTCTTTCACAAGAGTAATCGCATCCAATGTGACCTACCGCTACAAAAGTTACACATTTCATGTCATGTTATGGTCTGTTTTACCTTAACAATTCAACATTGCGTTTGACAAGACAATGCTAGCAAAGTAAAAAAGTACCGTTAGCCAGTGTTTAGCCGGAGTTTAACTCGCATGCAGGGCTCCCATTCACTGTTGTGACCCCGGCTTCCCATTCCTTATTAACCAGCTCTTCCAACAATGCCCAGCACATATTTGAAACCACCGATCCTATGGGTGGATCCTTCGCGGCCCAACCTATCCCAAGATTCAATACATGCCAATGATGAATCACTATGGAATCACCTTTCAAAACAAGAATATGGTGTTCACTGCAAATAAAACAATGGCTGAGTATAAATAGGAAATCCTCTGTAGACTGGAGCATCTCATTTCGGTTTGGCCTTCATAGTCAGCGATGGCTATAAAGGCCACACCTTCATAGATCGCGTCCCTCAAAGGATGTGAACCCTGAACTCAGACAGAGCTTATTTCCTGACTTGGAGAAAGAGCGCTGTTTCGGTGCGCATCGGCAGCACTACACCTATGGTCATGACTAATGAGAAGTGCATTCTCTGGGTAGTGGAACATAACATAGCATTTAATAGTCTAACTGATAATATTTGTCTCCCATACATTTCCGCTCAATTGATTCTAAAAAAATATGGAAATATAATTTCAAACAGGAACACTTCTTTTAGTTTCCAATTACAGAATGACTCTGTATTTTACAGGACGGCTGGCAGCCCTACTAGGAAGGTCAAATTTTTCTTACATCTGACTTGGCAGTAAAAAGTACAATAAGACTGACAGCTGCCATCTTGAGTTGTCCAAGGATGTGAGCAATCGCAAGTCGTAAACATGAGAATCTTTCTTCCCTCCCACATGACATGAACACAGCATTGGCTTCAGCCATTACTACTGGCTCTTCACATTGATGCCTAGATAGTTAGCCAACTAAGCAGATCATATTTGCAGCCATCTTGAGCTAAATAAAAGTTGATGAAGTTCTTTGTACTGTCTTTATTTACAGCAGCAGCAGCTTGTTAATAAATTCAGAATTACTTTGACATTGTTGTTGCTCTAGCTAAGGAGGTAAGTGGGCATATGGTACACTGAAAGGTGAGGAGAGTGACATGAAATTAAAGTCATTGTGGAAAATGCCATGAAATAAAATAAACTCTTATAAACTTCTGTCATCTGAAAATAAGAATGATGAAGTAACATTTACAAAAATGAGTTGGGTTTTAATAATTTCTTATTTATTTATATAATACTAAACACTTGGTTTCCACAGAAGAGGCATGGCTGCTATTATCTAAGTCTGGACAAAGCCTTAACCACAGTAAGTAGTGAAACACCTGTGGGGCGTCACCGCAAATCCAGACCCCTGATGACGATAGTGTAGAGACAGGAGATGTGTGTGCATGTTTGTGTTTGTGTGTGGTCGTGTGGTTGCATACTTAGGTTAGCCCATGGTCGTCATGGTGAGGGGCTGCTGCAGCTACATGACGTGATCAAGAGCACAACGTTTTTTGTGTGCGTGTGTGTGTGTGTGTGTGTGTAGCAGTGGCTTCAGTCAACCACCCCCATACAGTAACGCATGGCACTTTATGGGTTGTGTGTGCAACAGGGACAGGGTGTGGGTTTCTTTTCATCTTGAGCAAACAGTACAAGAACACACAGAATGTGGAGGAGGACGGTGATGTTTAGGCAATTGTAACGGATATTTGTATCTTGTAAAGGAAGAAGTACACACACACTGAGACGACTTACAAGCAAGCTGATTGGTGCTTATTTTATTGCCAATAATGGCTGGTTCTAATAGTTTGGACAGCGTGTTTGTTTGTGTGTGTGTGTGTGTGTGTGTGTGTGTGTGTGTGTGTGTGTGTGTGTGTGTGTGTGTGTGTGTGTGTGACTCATGCTGGAACATGCTTGTGTTTCAGTTTTTGGAGTTTTATAGTCAGTCACGTTCTGTGCGTTGGCAGAAGCGACAGTTTGATCATCATAACAAATACATACACACACACACGCACATGCAAACACACACACAAACACACACACGCACGCACGCAAACACATACATAGTCATCAGGTTTAAATAAGGCCACATACATACTTATGAATGTACACAGCAAATACTCAAATACTGTACTTAAGCCCATTTTTTAAAGTATTTGTACTTTACCATTTATACTACCATTATATACTTTATACTTCTACTTAACAACATTTCAGACATTAACATGATAGTTTTTACACCACCATGTTTTTACCAGATTTAGATAAAAGTTACTCTTAATTTACAAAGATCAACTCAATATCATCTTATCATCATAAAATATGTTATGTTGTTATAAACCAAATGATCAAACTGCACACCAACCTACTGAAGAGTCATTAATAATTAACCAATAATAGAATATTTAATGACATAAGACTCATGGGAATACATTTTCTGAATACTAAGTAGTTTTACTTTGTCTGCATTGTTACGATACGTCTGTACTTCAACTTCAATTATGAATGCAGGGCCTTTAGTTGCGATAGATTATTTTTATATTGTGGTATTGTGACTTTTATTTAAGTAAAGGACCTAAATACTTCCATCATTGGACACAGATGTCTCCTGCACAGAACCAACCAAAACTATATAAAAAAGATATACTGTAACTGATTACACTTCTGTAGGCAGGGCCATCTCATAAAATTTGAGAAATGCTTTTATTTTGTGAGTGACGCACTGAAATATTTCTTTCACTTTGGGTTTGTGGAGAGTGTTTTTAATAGCAGCTAACCGTGTGGCTGCAGGCCAAGTGGCCACTGTGGTAAAAAGGCAGCAGTCAAGTCCTTTTTTCATGACCTGTTTGGGTGAGGAACTCTGCTGACACACCACCAACATCCATGCACATACGAATACACTCATGCACAGACACGCCCATGCTGCATGTGCACATATACACCATATATACACAAACACACAGCATGACGCACACACAGACACACCACCTCATACAACACATACATACAACGTGTGCGTACATGTGGATGGAAACATGCATTAAATCCAATCCAATGTGTGCATAGGTGTATACAGACACACAGGCAACATAAATGCCAGCAGCAACAGAGCGCACATACACGCACACGCACACACACACACACACACACACACAGTATTTATTCTAAGAGTGTATCCCTCCCTGATGACCGGTTAGGGTGAGGAGTGCTGCCGGCAAAGCGGACCAATCCAAGTCATTCTACAGTTGATTTACTGTCCCACCACCAGTCCACTACTGTATAATTACCCTAACACACACACACACACACATACATATAGACACAAGATTTCTCTCACACACACATACACACACACACACACACACACACACACACACACACACACATAATTACACGTGCAGCACAAGCACACACTTACTGTACGCTCACATGTACACACATTGATAAAACGTGTAACACAAGCGCAGACAAATAAAGAAAAAACAATGCACAGACAAACATGACACGACACTGACATGGAATCCTTGGTTTGTGAGGGTTTTTTTTGTCTGCATGTTATCAAATTACACCTAAATTATTTTATTATCTCACATTTTTGGAGTTTCTTTGGGTCTAGCTCTGCTGTAAAAATGTCATCACAATAACATAGTCTAGTTTTATATTCACACCTGAAAGGTGATCTTTGCTCAAGGAAAACAGAAATTAAATTTATACAGTTGAAATATTTAATTTTAAAAACCTGTCTATCTCTCTGAATTTAGATGGTCTGAATTCCCCTTTTTTAGATTTTCAGAACGTAATTTCAAATTGCATAATGTTAAAACTTTGTTTAAAGTTGTTTTTAAAGGTCTGCCAAATGTAGACAGAAATCAAATAGTTGAAAAGTGTATCACAATTTGTCTGATTGAGTTGTTTTTAGATTTAAAAGTAAAAAAAAAACTCAGAAAATCAAGTGGCTCACATTGGATTGGTTAAATCTTAACACCAAAGATTTATGTGAAATTTCTACGGGGTTATCAAGGACCCAGAAATGAAGTAATAAAAAAAGTCAAAATAAGGGAAATAACCTCATTACTATCAGGAAAATTACAACTTGATTTGTATTGGAACCACAAAGGTGAATGGTGTGAAAAGTGAAAACATAAACCCACAAGTCTTGAAATATTCAGAACAAATGCATTTACATCAACTTCACGCTCTTAAATCCTATATTTCTGAGAATTAAAGCAGCCTGTTTCCCAGCATGCACTGGGTTGATAGCAGGTTAATTAAATGGACAGAAAAATCACTGGATGAACAAAGACAGAAAATCTTTCCCATTCACACCTATTGATAACGCTATCCACACATGAATGACCAGGAGCAAGATTTACATCCAGACCTCTGTACTACTAACTGTACTACATTTTTAAACTTGATAAATGACTTAAACATCAATTTGTTCTCTGTGTGCTGCACAATATCTTTCTTATCTTTAATATTGCTGCAAGACAGCCGCTCCACTACAGCGGCTTCCCCTTCTACTCATGTAATTTTGCCCTTGTCCTCAACTGAGTCTGCCCGCCTGCCTGCCCCAGTCCGATTTGTCACTCTCTAACCTGCAATTGTATTCAAGGCCAAATATAGGGGTGGGAATGCTAGGGTGGGCTGTCTATGTGTCACACAACAAAGCTTCTCACAAGGGTGTAGCCCTCTCCCTTGCATCCTCCCACCTAACCACCCGGCATGGCCAAGTTGTTTGCATGGAAACACGTCTGCGTGTGTTTTTGTGCATGTGTGTGTGTGCGTGTGTGTGTGCGCTGAGGTCCAAACTCTCCCCACCCTCCTCTCCTCTGGTGAGGCAGAGATTACTCCCTCCTCCCTCCCCTCTCGCTGCTTTATTTGGAGTGTTTCTCAGAGATTCGTCTCCTGTCACTCCTTCTGTCTACAACACTGACCTTCAACGTCTTTGTTTTTATCTGTGTCTCTTCCAACCTGTTCCTCTTCTTGATTTGTCTCAATTTCACATTCCACGCAACTCATTGCCTTAACAAACCAAACACACAGGGTTTTTTTTTTTTTGAGTTTTTGTAGCTTCCACAGCAAGAGAAATAAACACCAGCGGGAAGTGCCAGCTTTTTGATGGGCATGTGATTTGTACAAAGTTACAAGCCGTTGTAAGGCATGAATTGGAAGTTCCCTATTATTACATGGTAAAAAAAATGAGTGGCCTTTAATGTTGAGAAATGGAAAGGGAGATGATTATGGTTTTTGTGCTAGGGCATCCCGATTATATGACCACAAAAACCCATGCTGAGTCACATAGGTCAAGATAGGATGTGAAGGAAACAAACATACACAGACAGCAACAAACACACACACACACATGATCAGAGTGAAATTATTTGGGTTTTTTTTACATTATTTGCATTATTTAACTCACATATAAGCTTCCATTTTTCATGTTTGCTATTAGCAAGTCCATTACCATGAACACACACTGAGTAATAGTCTGGTTAAGCAATTTGTTGACTCAATATGATAAAATACTGGAGCTAGAAATCATGCAAGTTTTATCACAAAAAAATAGGAAGACAAGAGGTATGGTATCAGAAATAATGTCACTGTTTAAAGCCTTTAAGTGCACATTACCAATAAAACTTTCTCACTCAAATGTAAAATAAGTGACACATAGTTTGTAAAATGTACAATATCTGTATTTTGCATTATAAAATACAATGTTTGTATACTTTTGTTTTGGGCCTTTTTTTTAGTAATTTCATAGAACATTATACCTGATATTACACTGGGGAAGTATCTATGTTGTTTTCATGTACCGTGTACCAAAGCATAGGATATACTAAATTACCATAAAAAATGTTAATGCATTAAAGAGTGTAGAATCCAAAACACACAATGTATGCTCTGTTACAAGGTATGTGACTTTATTTTAATTTTATTTTTTTATGTTTTTTTAAACTTTTTTTCCAATTTCAGTCACACACAAAAATAAGTTTTTCTGTCTGGCTATGCAGCAAAAGATATAATTTCAATAACATGTAATTTAATTAAACTTTCAGATTAAAAAACACTTTTTCAGAAATAATAAGAGACGAATGCACTTCTATCGGTGAAATGGTACTTAATGACGTTTTTAAATCAAGCTGATTGTATATTAATATGCACTAAACTATAATACATATTCAAATAGTCGATTGCAAATCAAAACACATGGGCAATATATGTTATACGTATACAAATTATGCTGATTACATGCAATAAAGCTTTCAAATTCGGTGATGGCAATGTGAGTTTGTCCACCACTTTGATCCTCTCGAGCCACCATGATTAAATTTATTCTTCTTTCTAATGAAATGCCCTGACAGCTATAACAACATTCGTATTACCAACAGGATGAATTGTGATTAATTTGTTGATTTTTCAATTAGTCCAACTAAGTACCTAAATACATAACTAAACTAAATACCTGAAAAACTAATGACATTCCCACAAACGTCATCTGTACTTTGGTTTTTAGAGATAATTAAAAAAACATTAGCATGCTAACATGCTAAACTATGATGATAAACCTGGTAAACCTAAATAACATAACCATGCTTTTCATTGTGTGCATGTTAGCATGCCGACATTAGCATTTAGCTCAAAGCACCATAGTGCTGGAGTACAGCCTCAGAGTTGCTAGCATGGCTGTAGACTCTTGGTCTAGTTTATATATATACAGTTTATATGTCCATCTACTAACAGACATGCATTGCATGCAGTGTGATGCATATCCTGTAATACGTAGTATGTCATTTAAAATTCGATTTGCCTGCCATCTTTCCTTCAACTTCCTCACATCAACGCTGGGATTAAAGACAACACACAAAATTTTTCACGTGCCTGTAAATGTGGCTGCTGATAGACCAGTCTTCTTCTTTTAAAGCATTCAGAACATGATCCCTGCTAATTTCTACTGCACGCTTGTCTCCCAACACAACCAACAGGTCTCTCATCTATGCTTAATTCAAGTCTACACTCCCTGCTCTACACAATGAGACATCAGAATAATTTGTCTGACGAGCAGGGAGGCACATGGCGCACCCCATGCTCAAATGCCCCTCCGCCCCATGATGATATTCCTCAAATATGCAGCGTGTGTGACAGCGGCTACACCTGTGACTCACCTGTGCATGTCCGTGCCCCTGAGATATCCCTCACCTGTCACTGCCCCACAAACCCATCCTCCACACACACACACACATACACACACACACACACACACACACACACACACACACACACACACACAGCACCACTGAGGGCAAAGGAGGGGGTTCAGTCTGGGCTGAGGTGCAAGACGCTGCCCGCGCGCTTTAATTTTCACCTCCCCCACCATGACCCTCTGCGACTGGTGACACAAGTGGCCTCCTGCTGCACGTATCTCCTGTTTTCTCCTCTCCCGTCTGCCCCATATTCCTGTCTCCTCAATTTGCTCTCATCTCCACCATTTTGTACTTTCCTCAGCTGAACAACTTACTGCGATGAATGTGCAGCCTACATAAAACAAGACACAACAGGTCCTCATTCAGGATGGCAAGGCAAAATGACAAATGAACAGCAAACATTTGAAGTATTACAAGTCACAAAGAAGAGATCTTCAACTCATGTATTTTTCCGCCTCTTCTTCCTTCTCCTCCCAACTCTTCCACTGGCAAGGTTACTATTGTGAATATGCAGGCAGTTGGATTTTTTTTTTTTTTTTTTTGCCATTTGTATATAACAATGTTTCAATGCTGATCTCTGCATGTCCGGGTTTGATATTTCTCTGACGCACATGCACTTCTGTTTACATGCACACACGTGTCTCTATGAATACCTACAACCACATGTACACTATTCACTGGAGCATGTGTTTTTGTGTGTGTCTCGCAATAGTCATACTATGAAAATCTTCAGCACTGTGCGTGTGTGTGTGTGTGTGTGTGTGTGTGTGTCTCATCAGCTGATGAGGTGTTTACTAGGTTCTGTCTCTAGCCTGGAGGGAGCCCAAGCACACTCTAGTCCAAGCCACCACACACCAGAGTAATTGGCCTTTTCACACTGCATAAGCTTCATTACCTGCACCCCTATTTGCAATGCAGAATGTAATGTGCCACAGAGTATATGGAGTGAATGCATAAACAGTTTTGGTTCAATTCATTTTTGGGGTGTGGGGCTCAGGGTGAATTTAAGCGGCCTGCTAACCGCAAATCGTCATGTGTGTCTCAGTAGGTGTTCGTCATATTTTACCATGAGAGAGCCAGTCGGCGTGTTAATGCAGTTAGTCAGTCAGTTCCTCCGTCCATCACTCAAAGGGTAACGGTGAGTTTCTGTATCTAAACTGTACAAAAACAGAGTCAAATAGCTGTAGCAATGATGTTAAACAATCTGATATCCAATTCAAATGACCAATGCTTAATGAATCACTGAATCATGAGTGAAACCATTCTTCTTTTAACCTATAAAACAAAGGGCACTGCTTTCAAAAGTGAGGGGACATTTGATGCAAGCGTTTCCTATGATGAAGTTTCTGTAGGTGGCAGTTTCTCTCTACCAGGTTCATATTTTGTTTGCTCTAAAATATTTTGTTGTTTTGCTAGTGGAAACATGAAAGCTATGAAACAGCATGTGGTAAGAAACATATCAATTTTCAGCCCTAAGAGTGAATGATTTACAATAACTGCTCTTCCATATTCATCTTCGTATTCTCTGATTGAATGTCACTCACAAAAATGTCTTTACAGTGGTGTCGTTTCCTGCATGTGTGGAGCAACATATCACAGCTGCAGTATGTGTTACGTGTTTGCGTCTGTGTGTGTCATTTCTCGCTTTTTTTTAAATTTTTTTTATTTGATAGTGCAGTAGAGAGAGACAGGAAATGGGGAGGCAGAGAGAGGGGGAATGACATGCAGCAAAGGCCGTCCGATGCGGGACTCAAACTGCGGCCAACTGGAGCGAGGACTGTAGCCTCTACACATGGGGCGCCTGCTTAGACCACTACGCCACACAACGCCCCACATTTCTCGTTTTTTAACATCTTAAGTTTGACCTTTATTCTCTTGACACTAAAACACATTGACCTACATGTTCAAGTTTTACGTAGAAGTACTTGTAATTCACTTTAGTATTTTCATTTTATGTTACTTTATCATTTTACTCTGCACTTATTTATCAACATTTTGCTGATAATACTGTGCTGTGCTTTTACTCAAGTAGGATTGTCTTTTCTATTACAGTTTACTCACATCTGTACAATTAACTCTCACAGCAGACTGACTGTAAAGCATCTGTGGGTGAACCTGTCCTCATTCACTGCTAAATCCTTACAAGGCAATTCAGTAAAGAAGCTCTGGACACCGCTAGTCCCTGTCAGGCTCGTATTACTGTATCTTTACCACCTGCGGCTCCATAATCTTCCATATAACAAGTGGCTCTTCAAGGTCTCACTGAGCCAGATTTGATTCTGTCACCTTGTTGCTAAGAATACACATCTGGAGACAACCTGAACCTGAAACTGTGGTTGAAAATCACACACATAGTCACGTAACTCTGGCCCCACAAGACTACTCAAGACGCTCAACCAACGATGTCAGAGCATCCGCTTCTTGATGCTAAAGATCTTTATCTCTTTACAACATTTTCCAACCATTTTGTTTCTCTTGGACTCTATTTTAAAACAACTTCCTGCTGCCTGGAGCCCACTAGATACCCCAACACCTGAATTACAACTTCTTTGCCAGTTAGGTCGATTCTTGTTTAGTTTGTTGTTGTTGTTTTACACTATAGTCATATCCTGGGAGACAAATAGAAAATTGGCTTCTGGTGCCAGCTCCTCCCTTTCCTTCCCCATGTCACTCCATAACATCACCCTCTCCAGATAGTCCTATACGTCAAACGCAGTCCAGAAGCGATAGACCAGCTCTACTCAGACTCAAAGGTGACCTCATTCCACTGCGTCAGTGCTGAAGATGTAAGAGGTCTGCACACAGTCATGCATCATTTCCGATGTTTTAAATGCAGTGGTGGAAAATAACTAAGTACATTATTCAAGTACTTAAGGTCACTTTTGAGGTACTTTTACTTAACTTGAGTAGTTCCATTATGGTTTGCTACTTTGTACTTCACCACATGTCAGAGGGAAATAATGACTCTAGCCTTCTACATTTATCTGATTGCTATTTCAGGTCAAGATTTTACATGAAGAATATGATACCACACTGTTAAAGATTCAATTGGTGTTTACCATCCTTTTTGGCTTTTGACCCTTTACTAAAAAACACTGTCATTGTCATGTAACAGCTGAGATGAAACATGAGTGGTTTCCAGTTCTTTTTTTTTCTTTTTTTTTTTACTTTGCAGATGGTATCAGTTAGATAAAAGTATTCAACTTTAAAAAAAAAAATTTGAGAAAAGTCCAAAAGATAAATACAGATTTGTGGTCAAATCATTGCTCTCCCATTAATCATCTCACAGGAACTACCTTGTGTATATAAAGTAAATAAAAACAGCTGGCTGCTCACACATCAATACAATCTATAAAATCGAATATTGTCATATATAATGATACATCGCTCACATAGGACATGTTCCTGCAGAGCCTTTGACACTATAAAGTCAAATTTGCTGTTGATAGTTATACTTATGTACTTTTACTTTTACTTTTAAATGATTTTGAATGCAGAACTTTACTTTTTGATGGGAGTACTTTTACTTTGCTGTATCTATACTTTTACTTGAGTAAAGCATTTGAATACTTTTTCCACCACTAGTTCTTCAGTGTGTGAATTGGTTCATGGAGATAAATACAAAATCAGAATAAAACTAAATTCAGATGATCAACATTATACGAGAGAATCAATGTGCTTACCCTGAGAAAATTGAGTTCCATCACACCTCTGTCTTTCCTGTTCCTGTTTGGTTTTTACCCGAATGCTTTGTGTACAGCCTGTTCTGTACCATTAACACTCTATAACCAATCCTGCTATAAAACAATGACAGGGACAGAGGTAAGGGCATATGTGACTGCTAATAGGCAGAGGATGTGAGGGTGAGTGGCTGATGCTATTTTAGTCTGAGCAGGGATAACTGGCTGGACTGTGAGACAGCCGGAAGCGCAGTAATGGTCACTGTCTCCTGGGGGTCCAAGGGTGAGGTCAACGCCACCAGGCCGTGCCTCTGCTCTCAGGCAGGCAGGAAAGGCATCGGAAGGGGAGGGGTGGGCACCGGGGTGGAGGGATGAGGACATGGAAAGAGTAAAAGGAAACTGGTGAGAGTGTGTGAGAATACTGGCTGCTGCGCACACACTTGGATACACCTGCACACACATATCAGTTGCCTGCTGCGAAGTTCCATCCTACAGGACACAAAGACGAAGGGCTTACTTGTCACCATGGCGATAACCCTGATCAGATCTTAGTTACATCTACACCATGGCAACCAGTGAAATGTCCCACAGCCACAACACAACCCTGTCTCCTATAAATTATGTTTCTATAAAACTAAATGGCAAGGGAAAATACGTTTTAAAGTAATTGGTAAGTATCAGTGAAATATTCACAGAAAATTTATTTGTTTTCTGCCAAAATATCTGGTCCTGTAATACAATATCCACTTGTAGTGAACTGTAGTAACAGGGTTGCACAACAGACATCAGTCACTCCCGTTATGCCTGATGTCATCGAGAGCGGTGGACATTGGGTAGGACACGTTGCATCTGTATCAGCTAAACCAGACAAAACTATTAAAAATTGAACGGAAACTTGAATTCTCTAAACTAAAAGTGATACTGCTGCTATGTGCAAATTTTTTTTTCCATGAAAGAGTTTCTTGAACATATTTGTGGAAACAGTTTCTAAGCCTCAAGAAACTACATTAATCTACAGTACTTGAGTGGGTGTTTCCCTTTGTATAGTCTTTGACTGACAGTTGAGAGCTGGTATTTTTAGGAGACATACTTTAAATGTCTGAGATGTGCTACTGAGTGGAGAACATCATAAGCCAAGTTTCCATCCAAATATAGTGCAAATCTTAACCAAACTTCCAGAAAGTAGCCGAAAGAAATGCTAATTAATGTGCAATAAAAATTTGATTCACTCAGGTTGTGTGAAAATGTGTAAACTGAAATTGCACATAGGTAGTTGGAGATGCAGCGTGTAGTGTAAAGCTTCCATAAGACATGTTCTCCCTTTTTCATCCAGCTCAGATACTGTAGCCCTGGCTATCAACTGTTAGCGATTTAAGCCTTCTTCCCCTCAAAAATCTCTTATCATGTTAAACAAAAGAAAAAAAATTTAAATTCTTGTTTTTGGCAATTTTAGAATAAATACATATGTCAAACGCTAAGGATGTACATGCTTTAAAATAACTACTTTAAAATACTTTAAAATATAAAAACGAGGAATCAAGCAAAAACAGCAAAGTGCACATACATGCAAATACAAGCACACAATGCATATTAGATCTTTTCTAATCTAAAGGGGTCATCGTACATACACATCCTTCTCATCTTTGCTATCAGTGTATGACTCAGACACAAAGTGGAAAGGCCAACCTCATGTTGGCCTTACGTGGCCTACACACAGCACTGACCCAGAAACTTAGGCCCCTTTTCTATTCATCTACAAAAACGCGACAGATAGCAAAACTCACACTGGGTCGTCTACTGATCTTCTCCGAAAAGGAAGAAACACCGGCTCAGTTATATATATATAAAAAAACAGAATCTGCAGGTGGTTTTTGGACTTTCCAATGAAAGCTACAGAAACTTGTACAGGATAGAAAGTACAATACCTATCAGACTTTCTCTCTGTATTCTGTTTGTTGTGCCTCAGCTATTATGCTGTTAAAGTTTAGGAGAGGTAATGAAACACTTGGCGGTCTCATCACCAACAAAGATCAGTCTGGCGGGGAGGCAGTTACTTTATTTAGATTAATAGGGGCAGCAAAAAAAAGGAAATGTTACGTGGGGGAAATACAGACTATGAACGATTAACCGCGTGCAAAGAGAAAAAAAAACAAAGCAAAAACACAAAACAATCAAACAAAAAAAAAAATTCAACAAATACTATGACCTGACCCGTCAAAATTAAAGCAAAAGTCCAAATCCAAAATCTAGATGCTATCCCAAAATGTATGTGTGTATGAAGTTGTTTGTGTGTGTGTATGTGTGTGTGTGTGTGTGTGTGTGTGTGTGTGTGTGTGTGTGAGCATGCACGTGTGAGTGTCGGTGTGATTGTGGTATTTAATGGGGTAGTGAGAGGCCCAGGAAGGATTTCGGTGGTCCCTGCGTGGCCTTTTGTGCCGTCGGCCAGAGGCTGGTGCCCAAGGAAGTAAGATGATTAGAGCCTGTGTGGTGCACACAATAGCAGCTATGACCAGAGCAGGCACAACGGCAATGTGTGTACCAGTAAAGTGTATGGAAAACTCTGGTATAACATTTAAAATACAAATAGATTTTAATTATTAACATGTATTGAACTCGTTTACCATAAACTGTCCTCCTGTGAGCGTGTAGGTTGTCTGTGCAAGCAGCTTACTACGACCCATTGTCACGTTTTGTTGTCAGGCCTCTAGCAGCTGGAGTAAAATTATGACAGGAGCCAACACAATCTTTTCATAAACCTAACCAAACTGTTACCATTCCACAACCATAGCTGCCTGCCGCTGGTAATCTCAGATGACTTGTTATAACTAGCACTTATTTCTACGCAACAACTCTTTAAACCTTTTAAATTCTGTGTATATCAGTAGGACCCAGCAGTAAAAATCACGCTCATTGAAGACACAGCCCTGCACTATGTCACTATTGTTCTGCTGTTTGATTTCAAGGTAATCTTTGACCAGCTGAGGAAAAGTCTCTAACCTGTTACATATATATATATATACACATACATATATATATATATATATACACACTGAGTGGGTAGAAGGTGGAAGGATGTAATCTTTTTCTTTTCTATATATACCCAGTGTGTGACATTTATTACACTTCTCCGTACTTTCCACAACACATTCATGTGTAAAATTTCAAATAAACAGTGAACTGAACAGCAGAGGAAAGACAACACAGACAACTAACTGTCTAACTTAAATGTTTCGTATGTAAGCAGCATCCATACTGTATGTATTGCATGCGATTGCTGTAAAATGTATTCTATAACAATGCATCATATCTTATCAACTGGTGGAGTATAAGTGTAAAGTAACATAAAGTGCAGGTACCTCAACATTATATTTATCTACAGTGCTTGAGTGAATGTAGATTGTTACTGCCCCCTCCTCCCCCTCATTACGGCAGCTCTCACTGCCACTCAGTCAGGCTCCATCTCTCCCTCGCTCCACACTATCTGTCAGCCGTGGCCACTGTCCTTGGGGTGCCTCCACTTGTATTTCAGCTCACTGTTTCAAATCACAACACTTCCCCAACACTGATAGTAACAAGAGTAAATACAGCAGCCTCAGTTGTCCGGGTAAATATGACATTGTCTTTATTATGACAGAGCTGCACATGCCAGCCTCAGTTTCCCCATTTACTTGTTTTCTTGCCTCGAGTTCGTTATTCGGCTCTGGCATTAAACCCCAAGACTCAAAGAGCAGCCCATCAGCTGTACACACACAGTTCTTTCCCATGATGCCCCTTCCTTCCTTCCCTCCTTCCTTTGTCCTCAGCTTCCTCCTGTTCTTCATTCCCCTCATACAAGCACACCCAAAAAAAAAAAAGTCCAATTCCAACTCTTCCATATATTATACACCAGTGTTTCTCACTTAATGCTTCATTTAATCACTCTTACTACTATTCTAAATTATCACTCATTTATGTTTTTCCTTTTTTGGCCATCCATTACAGGGGAGCTAATTTTTCTAATGAAACTCAGGGTACAATCACACCCACAGAGCGCGTGCAGCCTGCCTCTTTTATATCTAATTCGATTCCTGCTTTTCTCTCTTAAAGGATGAGTCTGGTATTAATCTAATTTCTTCTTAGTGTCAATAAATCTCATGAAAACACCAAAACCAACAATGAATTGATCATGCTAAAGTATTGTCTGGGTATCCAAAGCCTGATATAGCTCGTTCCTCTGTGTCACAGATCTCAATTTCAGTCTAAAATCTATTAAAACACACCTGTACAATGGGTGACATTTCCTTCATGACCGTGAACATGGACACTGTGGTTCACTATGAGTAAATCCCACGAACACCATCCTGCTGCTGGACATACTGAATAGATCAGACCAAATGTGTCTCAATCTGACGCTGAAAATAGTCCCCAATAAATGCAGGTATTCCTCCTGTTTGAGGAATGTTTGCTAAAAAACTACAGTGCCCAACTGTTTAGGATCTTGTTTTTTCCTTTTTAAAAACTTGAAACCGTATATTTAGGAGCAGTTTACATCTTCAGTCATACACGCAAAGAGTTGTAGGATCCAGCATTCTAAAAAAAATCAAAAGAAATCAAGATATATCCTCCGCTGTTTCATTTTAAAAAATGGAATTTCAATACTTGTTTTATTAATGCTCCCTCTAAAATTATACAGTTCATTGTTTTTTAAGTACATCTAGCTAAAACTAATGTAATCTAATACAAAAAATGGCGCGGTAAAAAAGATCTTGATGCCAGAGAACACAAGACAGAAAATGTGTCACTGTCATTTTTCTATCTTGAACCCTAATTAGAGGAAATAGTCTCAAAAATTCAAAGAACACTGATTCATCTCATCAATGTAGACACGTCTCGTTTAGCCCACTGTGATAACGACAATTATCAGAGCTGTCCGAGGTCACAGTCATGAACAGAGCGTGGATTCCTCTCTTTTTCAGTTTGTTATTGGAGATGCTGACATCTGATAAGAATGAGGCCCAACCTCAGCTTGTGTAGGGGAAGTCCAGATTTTACTAATCTAATGTCTACTGTGAGGTGTTGAACATAGCGGGGAAAATATTATTGTCTCTTTCTTATTGTCTCCGTGACAAATACAAAATAAGCTTCTGAAAACTCAGCTCACACTGAAGTAACCACAACAATGATCAACTATTTTGTCCTTTTAATTCAAACTATACGGGACTATCTATCGCTGACTATACTATCAAAATGAATTAGTTACACGACAATGCTTTTCTTCAGAGACAGATAGAATCGTGTTTAACAAAACTGACAATTAAATAAGATTTTTAAAATCATTTTCTTGAGCTAACGCAGTTTAAGAGAAGGTGAGAAAGACACTCTACCTGCTGCATCTCATCAGTCAATGACTCTCAGGTGACATTTCTGAGCATTTCCTTTTCTATGTGTATCAAGCCAAAGCACCCAGTCACCTCTGGGTCTAACATCTGCCAACTTGTCCTACACAACAAAAATTGAGTTTGACAGATTACGCAAAGTCTACACATGTGCTCTGAATATTTACTGCCACAAATTCAGGCTACTATTACAACACCCTGTGTCTAATTTAAGCTGAGGGAAATATTTTTTTCTTACCATGTTCCAGGTTTAGTGGAAGGTCAGGCCCAGTCACAAAACTGTACCACTGAGGCTTGCTCTGGTTGAAGGATCATCTCCGAACACTTAGCCACCCTGCCGAGTGCGAGGTTTGTGATTAGCAAGAGTGAAACACCTGTACCATCTGTCAATTGCCAAGCTACCTGACTGTCAGCAAATGACGTCTGTGATCGTGGGCCGACATCTTCGGGCTCCTCAGTCAAACACGATGACGATGACACACTTGTTTGAGACCTTTGATGGACTGATGACCTGTGCGGGTGTTTTCCTGCCTCTTGTCTACTGCGTGCTGGGAGAGGATTCAGCTTCTGTGGCCTTGAGCGGTGAAGGATGGTTGTCTGATCATGTCACTAACCTTGATGCAAAGTTGAGGTTTCACTTTGCTCTGCTTTGAGTGCAAATGTTACTTTTCACTGTACTTACTCCATATTATTTCAACTCATATGCCACTATAGAGAAACATAAAGATTAGTCAAACTGGGCCGACACACACACATACAGTATACCCAGGAGAATTCCTCTCTTATGTATTATCACTGCATAAACTTTTATATTGTGGTTTGCAAGTAGATTAAGCGCAAGAACACAACCACATCTGTTGCTGTAGACATGTAATTACTCTCTGATAGAGATGTTGATGAAACTCCCTGATGATGTCAGATAGTCATAAAACTCTGGTACTAAGTTGAATGTTAAAATTGAATTCCAATGTGAAGCCCATCAGGTAAAAAAAAAATGACTGCATAATTTAAATGCAGAAATGTACTTTTCAGACACCATCACTCATGTTCACCATAAGGTTAAATATAATATCCCTTAACGAGCCATAAGCTCATGTCCTCTCAATCATAAAACTACCATGTAAAACTGATAACAAGCCCAGAAGGTGAGTAAACTGTTGAGTGTTCAAGAGATACAACAACCATCTGCGATGCAGTTTCCTTTTCACCTCCCCCAGTTCACACACGTCTTGCAACACAACTGTAAAACAGTTGGTTTTCCTTCTGTACATGCGAAAATGAGGGCAATTGATTGAGCTGGAGCTGAGTGCAGGGAGATGTTGATGGTGTACTGGGCCCTGAGCGAGTTGCTGATAGGTCGTCAGGTCACACACCCACCCACTCCTCATTTCCCATACTGCACTGCTGACATGGCAGAGCTCAAACCAGTGGTAGGCGTTGCTTTTCAAGGTGAGGTTTGGGGTTGAGACATATCTTCATTATCTGCAAGTTATTAGTTTCAGTTATACATACACACACACACACACGCACACATACATGCATATATATATATATATATATATATATATATATATGAAGGTCATAACAAGTACTTAAAGTATATTTATATCTGATAGTTCTTCTGTAACTTTACTTTAGGATTATGATTGCAGTACTTTAACTTGTAAATGAGTATTTTGCTGTGCTGGTACTTTTACTTAAAAGATCCCCTTCCGCCACTGTGAAGTGCGCATACTTATCTGTGAGATGTAGTACAGCAGAGAATGCACAAAGCATGCTTTCGCATGCAGGTATACTATATAAGATACAAATGCCTGTTTATTAAAACCAGCATTTATTCTGCTTTTCAAAATTCTGGATAGAAATCATGAAATATATATTTTTATGTAAAACAGCAAAATCTCTACAAAGCAGTTCCATCCTTATTTTATGAATGATGTGTAGAACAACATTTTCCAGTTCTCTGAGTGAAAAGCACAAAGCCATTAGATATAATGCAAACATTTAATTGGCCTTAGTGCGTCTGCATGTGTGTATATGAGTGTGTGTACCTGTGTGTGCTGGTCGACGGAGAGTGAAGCCTATTTTTAAATGACGAAAATTACTTTAAGGGCACACAGCAAAATTGGCATCCACCACTATCACCACAATTGTTCTTGCCATATCCAAAAAGGAACCAATTTTGTCAATTTTGTTGGGCAGCTTCAGGAGATCAGCTGCAGGGCCTCATGGGTATTTATTACAAAGCTGATGGGAGGTGTTGAATCTCGATCTTTTCGTCAATGAAAGACCGATAACGATAAAACTGTGCAACTGTGTGGTTAACTAATCCCTGATGAACAGAGGACAAACACTGAGTTGGTTTTGAGGATGAGCTGTTGTTCTGTGAGTCAGCGCCTCTGTTCTTGTGGATGACTTCTTCTTTTTCATCACTGAGTCATTTTTGAGTACAAATAGCTGATGGGTTATTTATACAGAAATTGAATGAACACAAGAAGTAGTCCTTTAACATACTGAGACTTTGCACTCTAACAGTAAGACAATGGCATTTTAATGTGATTGCGACCCTACCTCTGTCTGGACACGTGTAAGTTTAAACTGACACGTATAAGTAGATTGCTCTACTGTCAAATTGATGCTTCATCCATATGTGGAATAATTCTTCCTACACTAAGACCATGCACAGGGGTATGCAGTGTTTAAGTCCAAAAGTTTGATATAGTAAGCAAAAGACTTGCCAGTGGTAAGAGACTGCATAAAAATGAACACAGTGAAAGAGGTGGGTAGAGGGTAACAACTGAGAAAAAGAGAGACAGATGGAGGACAGGAGAAGTAAAAATTAGACAGAGAAGAGGAGATGGATGGATGGATATATGCATGGATGGATGATGGATAGATGGATGGATGGATGGATAGATAGATAGATGGATGGATGGATGGATGGATGGATGGAGGGAGATAGTGATAGAGAGCAGCGCGGAGAGAAAAAGAGAGAGGGATGAGGATGAAGTGTGAGTTTGGCTCAGTGAGAGCAGCTGTATAGAGGACACTGTGGGTGGAAGTGGTAGAGTCGTGGGTGAGCTCAGAGTTTAACTGCCAACCCTCCCTGGTCTCACAAACTGTCCGTCACACACACACACACACACACACACACACACACACACACACACACACACACACCACAGTCAGTCACACACATGCATGCTCACTTGCACATACATACACACTTGCATGTGGAGTTTTAGCTTGACAACCTGGAAAACTTTCCATCTCACTTCGTATATGCTAGACACAAGAGGAATCCATCCCTGCAACGAGTAGTATGCTTTCTGTGTCACCCTGCTCATACTGGATGTTACACGGTTGGAGACAAGTGCATTATAAATACACTTATGCCAATGTTGGTGCATAAAAATGGGGAAAATGCAGCTGTGTGATTATTTTGTCTGATGTTTTGAACAGTTTGTGGATGGCAACATACGTAATTTGGGTGGGAGGGTGTGGGTGGGGTGGGGGTTTGCTCAGTTTTGGCCCATTTGAGCTGATGCCTGTAGTCAATTGTAGGTTGCCTCTTCTTGTCGAGACTTCTACTATGATAAATAATGAGAGCAGCAGATCCTGAAATAGAGTACCCCCCCTCCCTTGTCCCTGTGGTACGCCCTTGTGAAGCTCCCGTCCAGCCGTGACTTTTCCAAGCGATCCCCTCCCTGCTGCCTCCTCCGTTATGGTTAGCATGCCGGCTAAATCTGTAGCCGTGCGTCTGTAATTAGGCTTCGCCTTTGCTGGATTGAGTGCTACACACTGGCAGCTGGCAGGCCGGGGCAGTGCAAACACACACACACACACACGCGCGCGCGCACACACACATACCCACACACATGCACGCACAGTGACATGCATGAATGCATGCACGCAGGCACACATTTTATCTCATGTAAAATAACTGGATAGAGGGTATGCCAGGACAGCGCTGTCTGACAGTTACAGTGCAGGGGGAAGTGCTGGGGTTAAAGAACAAAAGGAGCCAATGTGGAGCTGAAAATGTTAATTATCATCCATCTCACACTAGCCTTCATCATCCTCTTCATCATCGTAATCTCCTCAATGCATTAATTTGTCCTCTTTCATTCTTTTCTTCTGTCTGAGTGTTTTCCAACCTTTCTAATCTCCTCTTATTTCATCCCCCCTCAGCTGTTCCTCTCTTTTTACTATCCCTCTTTCCCTCCAACCACCTGCCTGCCATCATTTTCCCCTCCCCAAATACTTTCTATCATTCCCACTTCTCCTCTCTCACCTCTTCCCCTGCTCAACCCATCCCATCCCAGTGCTGTTGAGTGTAGAGTGGGCAGGTTGACCTGGCAACACTAAAAACCACAGTAGTTATGAGAGCTTTTTACTTCCAGCTATATATATTATCAAAAAAAAAAAAAAAATCGTGTGATGTTACCTCAGCCCTGTTACCGCCCAGTGAGGGGGCTCCAGCACAAGGCAGCGAGCACATGCAAAAGCACATGCTCGTACACAGAGGCACAAACACCTGCAGGTGTGCGCACTTCTGAACCATTGCATGAAAGTCAAATAACGTTCCCATGCTGCACACACACAATCGCCTCTTTATCCTGTTGTATTCAGCACTTAAACCAGTCATACAATAAACAATGGCTTGCGTAGTGAAAGACAGTTAACGTGACATGCATCACATATAGGTTGGAGAAAAATAAAATGGGAAAAATAAAATAAGAATTTTAAAACTTAAAACCCCGACCTTGTAACTGTGTGAAGGGGCCGCTTTAACAAACAGTTCAGCATTTTGGGAAAAGCTCTTATTTGCTTTCTTGTTGATAGTTAGGTTTGAAGATTGACACCTCTGTCATGTCTGCACAGTAAATATGAAGCTACAATGAACAGCTGGTTAGCTTAGCTTAGCATAAAGATTGGGAACAAGGGGAAACAGTTAGCCTGGCTCCAGAGGCAACAAAAACCAACTAATTAACATGTGATATCACATTTGTTTAATCCATCCAAACAGAAATTTAAAAATTACCAGGCTGGTATCAGTGGGACTACTTCTTAGCCAGCTGCTGTGTCTTCCTGGCAGTGGTGGAATGTAACTCAGTGCATCTACTCAAGCACTGTACTTAGGGACAGATTTGAGGTGCTTGAGTATACTTGAGTATCTCTGTTTCATGCTACTTTAGACTTCTACTCCACTAGAGGGAAATAATGTACTCTGTGTTTTTTTTTGTTTACATTTATTTGAAAACTGTAGTTTCTAGTTACTTCACAAACTGAGACTTTACATGTGATCACATGCTCGGTTTACATTGTTACAGATGAAACTACCCAATAATGTTGGGAAGTCAGCTGCACCTCAACCAACTGCAGCAGTAAAATTCTACCTACACATTAATGCATTAGTATTATATATGTGTATATTTTTATTTGTATAATACTCACAGGGATTAGGGTTATGTTTCTGCTTCAGGAATTTGGTTTTTGATACTTGAAGCAACAAAGATATGAGCACAGTATCATCTAACTTTCAAAAAAATAAAAATAAGCATATTTCCCAAAATGTTGATCTATTCCTTTGAAAATTCTAAAACACCAATCTAGAATGACATAATTTGCATATGTGGACTTCGATTTAACTTAGTGACAGTAAAATGGAGCTCTGTCTTGCCCAATAAAAGTCAAGTATCATCCTCAATCAAACTACCATGAAGATGTTTAAATAAAACATTTCCTGTCCTTTCAGCACCGTGTGTTTTTCCCTCTCACTAGCATGGCCTGACACTCATAACTTGTGCTTTTGTGGCCTATAACTGCCGGCTTGTGTCTGACAAGGGCCTCTGATTCCCTGTTGAGATGAAAGGCATCGAGGCCAGTCATTTGTGTCAGCGTGTGGTTTCGTCAACCCTGCCAGGACGCTCTCGAGCTCCGCTGGTCCCTGTAGTCACATGCCCCACCAGTCGCATGGCTATTTTAGCTGCTCTGAACTGCAAAACCCACAATCCTCTACTGACCAGCGCCCTCTCCTCTCTGCTGGCCATAATGATTATGTGGATATTGATAGACCAGGGGGATTATTATCATTCACTGAATATACTTTTATATTGTCTTGCATGTGACTGGCTCAATCTGGAAAACAGTAAACAAGTAATCATGACGGAGCGCTGTATCCTTCTTTCAACCTCTGTCTGTCTTTCTGTGTTTTTGTTTCATTGCCCTGTGACCTGAGGTTGCCCTGCAATACACACGTTTAGAATATTTTAGCTGAAACACCCAATCATAATTAGCAAAAATGCCCAAAACACATTAAAATGATCCAAACAATATGATGGACAGTTTTGGGAAATGCAGAAAATTCATTAAAAATGTCAACAGCAAAGAAAATTATGAATATATTTTTCTGTTTGGTATGCTCCCAGTTTTAAAAAAAAAAAAAAACCTCATCTGAGTTAATAAAATCAGACGCCCAAATTGGCTGCTCTGTGGATCTGAGGTCAACACCATGCACTTTTGGTTGGAGAGCACAACATCACATTTTTTGAGTCTAAATAAAACATTTTTTAATACAGCCACTCTTGGCTGCAGTTCTGGGCCAGTGGTTAATTAGACAGCTACGAGTTGGAATCTGAACTCTGATGAACCGCCACTGTATGCTGCATAATATGAAAATATGTTCTAATCCATTACTCCTCAGTGCTGCAACACATTTTTTAGTGAGGGTTGAAAAGAAAAAGGAAGCTGTAAGTGATTCTTTATGTGCCCCAGCTGAGATCTGGTATTTTACCACTCAATGTTGGAACTATATAAAATACAGTATGTCAGTCTAGAGGAAGAAAAACAGATTTGTTCAGATTTGTGCATCTCAATGATGTTACTGGGCAATGTCTGTCTGTCTGTCTGTCAGTGGGTTGGTTCGACACTTTTGTCTCGACTGAAATGTCTCATCAACTATTAAATGGATGGCCATGAAATCTGGTACAGACGTTCATGTCCCCCTCTAGCACCACCATCAGGTCAAAATTTAATTTGCTTTTTTGCTTCTATTTATGACCAAATCCTGGTTAAACTAGATGGTGGTCAGCAGTATACATGTAAAACATCAACATGCATCTAATTACAGCCTCACAGAGCTGCTAGCATGGCTGTAAACTCTTGGCCTTATTCAAACATGAACAATGACTTGCATATAAAATATTTAAATTAGCCAGTTACTTAAATCTGGTATAATTTTTATAATAGCAATGTGAAAGGTGTCACTTAGCTAACAGTTAGCAACTAGCTAGAGAGCAGTGGCACATTTAGCGAGCCAGATATTGCCCTCAGGAATTGGTAGAGACCAAAACAGAGCTAAAAAAAAACCTGTGAATATTCCTAAATTCACCAGATGGCTAGCAACACAACTCACCACAAATGAATCATGTTGGTTCGTAACCGCTGGATGTGTAAATAAGCAGCTGACTTAAAAGGTGATTTGTCAGTGACTGCAGGTTAAACTTTCAGCTTGTAGCATTTCTTTTCTTTCTTTGATGTATAAAAAAATGTTATGATTGATATTTTTCTGTTTTGTTTTATATGTGTTACCAGGAGTTGTTTTGTTATATTTCAGATGATGATATATGTGGGATAAGCTAAACCGACTGACTACTATTATGTTATATGAGACGAAAAGAAGACGGCTGTAACTATCAACTATCTCTCTCACTCTCTTTTTCAAGAGTTGTTGTCACATCTACACCAGGAGAGCATATCTGCTGAGACCCACAGATGGATGCTGTTTCTGTTTAAGGGCCCTACTGTGAAAACCACAACAAACCGATGGCAGATATTGAGACCTGCTGATAACAGACACCTTAACCTTTAAAGCTGTCTCTCTCTGCGGAGAGCAATGAATCCTACACCACATCCTGTCAACCCCACATCATCACAGCTTCAATGAGACTGCTGCAAACACAGTATGCAATAAGCACAGTAAAAATGTGGGCCAGATGAAGGATCGAAACCTGGAAAAGATGCTTTGTGAAAGCCCTCTTTTTTCTTTTTTTTTTATTCGTTGAAAGCAAAGAGGACGAGCGTGGAATCATGTTCACACTTCTTGCTGGCTAAATTTTTTTTTTTTTCAGCAGTTGTCTTTTTAGTGAAACAGTCACACTGCCTGTCCCTCAATAATGGCGTTATTGCCCACCCAAAGCTCTCCCACCTCCTCTCAGTGGGTCAGCTGGGCCCAGGGTGTGTGGGATGTTGCTGTATGTTGAGGGAGAGGGAAACTGTGTGAAAACTGTGTAGGAGAGGCTAAGAAAAACATTACGGCCTGGCAGCAGTGTTCTAGGGAGGGAAGGACGAGGAGGAGATCAGGGGGAGCAAGGGAAGGGAGTGCTGGGGGGGTGGGGGTTGTGTGGTGGAGTGGAGTGCATGGGCTTGGATATGACAGAGGGGAGGTATGAGTGTATGTTTGTGTGTGCATGTGTGTGTAGGGGGTGGGGGTGGCTGCTGAGGTAATATCTCTGGGAGTGTGGTTAGATCATATTCCTCTCCCTGTCTTCTCATGGCTGTGGGTGGGGCTTTGTGGTGGGACCGGCTGGGAGAGAGGGAGGGGATGGAGAGACAGACGGAGAGAGAAAGAGCGAGAGAATGAGAGAGGGAGAGGTGGGGGGAAGTAGGAAGGGACATGGTGAAAGACGGGTGGAGGAGGTTGAGAGATGGGCAGTGCCGACGGTTCTCACTAAAGCAGCACCAGTGTTACGCCCCTGAAGTGGCAAGACTGGTTCACATGAGCTCTTCTCCACCTTTCTTTTCCTTTCTGTCATTCTCTGTCGCTTGTTTCCCCTCAGTTGCTTTTTTTTTTCTCACAGCTGAACATAAATTGGATAATTTAGAAGAAGTCAAATTTAAACATATCAAGCAGACAAGCACTTACAAGTTGGCAGAAATCACTCCAATTATGCTATTTTGTCAATTTTGTTTTGGTGGTGGTGACTATGGTAACACTTAATACACTGTATGTGCTTCAGTATATGCAGGGACTTCTTGCAGATGACTAAATATAACTTTACATAGTACATAACTTTATCAAAAATATACAGTATACATAATATACATTTTGCCAGATTAGTGGTGTGGCTAAGTGTTGGTTGATCATATCTCAACAACTATAGGATGGATTGTCATGTTACAGACATTAATGGTTTGCAAACGATGAATCCTAGTGATGCCCTGACATTTTCTCTAGCCCCACCACAATGTTTACATTTGTAATTTTTAGTAAAAATGTTTCCACATCAGGAAGAACTTTGGTGAGCACCACAATCAGGTAAGTCCAGCACTTACCTTCAAACCTAAATACATTTCTATCATCCTCAGCTGTACTTTGTATTTAGAGCTAAAATAGCAAATGTTAGCATGAGAACCTGGTAAATATGATACATGCTGAACATCAGCATGTTAGCATTGTCATTGTGAGCATGTTAGCACTCCTGTGCAGCGAAGTACAGCCTCACAGAGTGCTAGCATAGCCTTAGACTCTGAGTCGTGTTTTACATACATACATGTCACATTTCTTGAAGTGACACAATTCCTGCCTGAGATGCGGATGAATACAAATTCTTCCATAACTAAATGTCTAAATACTGCTGTATTTTGTTGTGGAATATATCTGCATTTGCTACATTTGGTGCACTTGGCAGGATATATGCAGTCATTGTGTGGAGGGTTGCCAGTGTAGTGTCAGATGTTATATGAAGGCTTTGGTGCAGCAAATGGTAATCCACGCCAAAGATAGACGAGGCCTATACTCTCAGTCCGTGAGCTGCAAGACGAAAGAGCCACAAATCCAAATCAAATCAAAATATTTGACTGCCATTATTTTGTTACAGACATGCTAATGTATAGTAGACTTAGTCTTTGTTCTAAGTGTTGTTTGGTTTGGTGTTACACTGTCAGAAATGAAATAAATAGAAATGTTAAGAGCGCAGATACAGTCCCTGTGAGCTGAACATGAACACTATCTACGGCCAGAGCTGATAGGAATGTATATAACCTGACAGAGTGAGATGCCCTGTTTTTGTCGCTGTTGCAATCTTTGTCTTGAAGATTAGATTGAAGAGGCATCAGCTTGTAAGGTTGGAACTTGGACAGGGAGAATCCTTAACAGTGCTATAATAACAAAAACATCATAATGCAGAAGCACCAGTTTTGGCCATCTATGACTTTGGCCACACTGTTATGATCCTTCAAGCCATCTGGGGTCCATCCATGTTCACATCTTTTTTATGTTGCCAAATGTATGTGCCATGATCTCTTTCTCCAAGAAAACCATTGTTTCCTAAAATGTAAGAATCTGAGAATAAGATCTAAAAATCTGTATAAACTCCTGCAACTTAATATATGTCAAAATAAATCAGCCCATCACAACTTGTGTTAAGACAAGTTAAGCTCTTTAAGTATCATGCCATCCCTCTCTCATCCTCATTTTTCACTTTCTCCGTCTTTACCTCTTTCTTTATTGTAACGTTGGCCTCGTCCCTATTTCTGTTGTGGTGAGTCATGTTAAACTGGTTTCATGATTATTATAGTGGCCTATTTATAGTTGCATCTATGGGAAGGTTTGAATGGCTGATGAATAATGGTGTGTTAGCACCTATAACAGCATATACCTGTCTTACCCAATCCCACCTTGTCATGAACATTCACACCCCTGGGTGTGTTCATAGGTCTGTCCGTGTGTCTGCCACCTGTTAATACCAAAAATGTTCAAGACTTGAACATGGTTTTCTGGTCTAGTTTAGATACTTAGAACATTATCAACGGATACTAACAAAGACCATACTACAGCAGCTTATGTCAGCAACCAACAAAAAGACCACAATTCACCACACGACCACAAGTATGACCCAGCCATGCCTCAGCCTATATGCATTTAACACACAGTGCGTATCTCCTGGGGTCCTCCCTGATACTGCCACATTTATTCTATAAATAATTACAGGGTTGTACATCTACTAAGCAAATAAAAAAGAAAGTAAAAAACCTCCTAGACTAACTTCTTCAAACTTTTGTTCCGTCTGAGTTTCACTTTCAAACAGCACAGCTCATGCTAACAGAGGACAGCTCAGGCAATATCAGGCTGCAATTGAAAATGCTGATCTGAGGTCAGTACATTATAGCACCACCCTGACACTGAGCTGACAGAGAGCAAGGGAAGCTGTCTGTACACTGGTCTCACACCAACAAGTTGGAGACTATATACGAGTATCATCCTGTACACCAAAGGTTCAACAACCCTTCTTTTATCCACATATTGTAAATATCCAAGATACACTTGTGATGGATGAGATGTTAATTCAATTAAGCACTGCCATGCAGGGGGAACGCACTGTACATTGATCAGTCACTAACTTCAAGAACATGCACACAGCAGGTTGCAGACTAGAATGAGTTTTAATGTATGCTATTTTTTCAGCTATCTCGCCCTCATCAGAACCTTAATTATCACCCTGATGAAGCCGGCACAGCTCAAAATAAGAGTTGTACAGGTGGTTTTAATTTTGATGGACTTATATGTAGATTGGCTGCCAGAAATAACTTGCTTGTGAGTTGAGTTACTGTTGTGTTTTTCTTTTTCTTTCTTTTTTTTTTTAATTCATGCTTGTGACATGACAATCGATCTCAACAATGGAATGACATGAAATTTTGCAGTCATTCATAGTCCCCAGAGGATACATCCGACTGACTTTGTGATTCTCTGACTTTTCCTCTACCGTGAGGTTGAAATTTGTGGGCTTAAGTGAAATGAAATGTGTGCACTGACTCGGTTGCGTTGGTGGGACTTACTGTAACTTTGAGAAGGTCTTCAGGGCTCAAAATCATCCAGGATGAATCCAGCAAACCGGACATGGACGGTAACCCTCCAGCTCCAACCCCAGTCACGGAGGAGGTGGACGAGGACAAAAAGGTGGTTTGCATCTCGGGCATCGGGCCACATATGTTTGAACCTTCGAAAGCAAAGAGAGCTGCCGATAATGTTGATGTTGTTGCAAACTGACATCTCCCACACACACCTACACACCTCTGACCCGTGTTACTGCCTCTAGTTGTAGTTAGTTCGATGGATTTAAGAGAGAAGGGTGGACACAGTATATTTGGCATGTAACGGATAGAGGAGCAATAAACAAGAGAATACATCATCATTTCATGGGATCTTTAAAATAATTACACAAGTTGGAATTGATCTTACTTTTATGTTGTTTTCTACATTTTTGTTCAAATTGGCATTGACTGCTTTTCTTATTCAAGCTGCGAATAAAAGCAGTGGCTTTACAACTTTACAGCAGTTATATAGTAGAAAAAGGTAGTGTAATGACAGCAATGGTTAATAACAAGATATATTCTATATTTTGAGGTAATTCACCCTCATTATCAGTAAAATGACATGATTATAGTGTCAATTTCTTTCTTTCTTTTCTGTGTTTTTTTAGTCTATTCTCCTTTTTGTTGACCATATTTATTTCATTTTGGCTTCCACCTGATCTCTGCACGTGTCTGAAAGAACCGTGACTTATTCTATCCTTTGGTGGGAAGCCAGAGGAACTGACCACATCAGTGTATTCTGGGAAATAAAACAGTGAAATTTCTGTCTAAAGACCAGGACAGCACTTCACTTATCCTTATCCTCCACTTCTTCTGCTTTTAATTTATAAGCATCATTAGTCTACCTTAACCATTATCGTCTCTCAAAGCACAGCACTTAATCACTACCACTTTTCTTTTCACCGTGTTGGGAGAGAAGAGCCTACAGCATAACAAAACTCAAAACAACACAAAAACTATTCATAAAACAGATTCCATCACCCAAAAACATGGCCCGTGAGCAGAAACAGGTCTATCTGACAGATTTGGTGGATAGGATGGTGACACCCACTCCACAGGTGGCAGGATGAAAGCAACAGCAGCATGTGGGTGTAACTAAGAGTTGTTGCTTTGTGTGCTGCAAGCCTTTTTCGTTATTGTATTCAAAGGGGGTAGTTCTGTACCCTGGACCCCAGCGACATGTACAAAAAAAAAAAAAAACCCACATCAGGTTAGGAGACACACGCAGAGACATAATTAAAAATCCAGATTTTAATCAGTGTTGGAGGTGAGTTTATGCATGCCATTGAGAAAACTTGTTTATACCAAAACAGAATTTGCACAAGATTATTCACTTTTAATTTGGCAAGAAATTCAAAAATTCTCAAAACTCTGCCTTTGCTCTGCTGCACTGCCCTTGATGTGTCTCCTCCTGCTAAAGTTTCTGAGAAGCCCCAGTAATTAACAGGGTGGTAAACCTTGCCAACGGATTTATGCTAATGAATGTGAGCCAGCCCATCATGTTTGTTCTAAGCAGCTATGAGAAGAAGTTTTGGACAATCTCAAAGATTCATGATTGGACTTTGTATGAACTTTATATTGATTTAAAGCTTAAGTCTTAAGGCGTTGTATTTGTGTGTATCCTCATAAAGCTCTTGTAGATCGTTACCTCTGGGGGCCTCCTATGAAAATAATGCATCTTATAGTTATGTGGATGTGTGCATCCATGGTAAGTTCAAGTAGGAGCTACCAAACCAACCGACAGCTGTTATAGTAGCTCAGCATAAAGGCTGGAATCATGACAACACACTTAGCCTGGCTCTGTAACAAAATCCCAGCATCTCTCAAGCTCACTAATTAACACGTTATATTTTGTTAGTGTAAAAGTTTAAAAGTTTAAAAGTTGCTAGTAAAATCACCTCATGCTGATGAAGAGATTCAAGGTAACTCCCTCTATTACCACAACCTGTTGTTTTTACATCTGTTTTTTTTAAACAAACAATGTATGAAAAATTTATCAATGACCTTAAATGTGTGTTGAGACAGAAAGTGAAGCAGAGCAAGAATTCCTCGCTCAAGCAGAAACATTTTCAATTCGCATAGACGTGTCTTCGCATCATAGATAGATAGATACTTTATCTATTGTCTTTCTATGCAATTGTGCTGCCTCTAAAATTCGCCTTGGATTCTGTCTGAACACATCTTTAGAGCTAATCTAGGCAGATGTTTTTACCTTTGCACAGAGTTTAGCTATGTTCTTTCTTTCTTTTTGTTAGCTGTTTTCCTGTTTTCAGTCTTCATGCTAAGCTAAGCTAAGCTAACTGGCTGCTGGATGTAGAATCATATGGAATCGACAGATATGAGTGTGGTGTTGATCTTTTAACTCATGGCAAGAAAGCGAATTAACAAATGTCAAAAAATTCCTGTAAGGAGCGAATCTGAAGAGGAAATGAACACCCTTCTTGGTATGAAGAAGGTTTTCCATGGTATAACTCTGGACAGGGTGAGGCAGTGCTGAGCAACCTGAACATGTCTTTGGGAGTATTAAAGTATTCATGTACTGTCATAAACTGATATTGAAGTACTTTCCCCCCCAGTAATACTGTTAAATGGCTTTTGTCTGGCTTTTGTCTGGCTTTGCACTTTGCAGCCTTTTCATAATGAAGGTATATAATAAAAAATGAAGATAAGGGTAATAAGATGAGGAATCTGTGCTGTCAAGAGGCAAGAACTGTACCTTTGGTTTAACAATGCACAACCTCAAGTAAGTCTTCCCACATTAAACAGACTTTGTCAAGAACTATTCAGGTTTCAGATGAAAAACGAGGATCTTAACAGTAGCTGCACAGAAAGAAAAGCACCATGTTACATGTTTTACACTTGCTTCCGTGCCCCACTGTAACCTTGTGTGGTTCGGTTCAAACAATATATTGGCTGAGCAAATTTGCTCAAGCAATTTTTTTAATCCACAAGAGAAGTTAAATATTAGGCCTCTCCAAAGCACAAGACACTACATAGGACAGGACAGAAAATGGACGCTGGGTGTGTTTATCTATAAACAAATGCAGTGGACTAGAGGCTTGATTCCGCAAACGATAAATCCACAAAACAGTTCAGGGCTATTCTAATTTTTATTCACACTAGTATGTGCTAAAAATAAATTTAGCTAGTTCAAACGTTGAACTGTGTGATTATTACATGAGGAAATTGGAATTTACTATCCAGAAACTCAAAGCTTAAGGTAAAGTAGATGTTTCTATCAGAAACCTGCCAAATGAATTATTGTACGTGTATCCTGTGTTGTATCCTGCATCCTGATGAGATCTGAGACAGGGGAAACCTCCATGAGATGCCTTAATCACATGGTTTGCACAGGAAGCACAAACATTTTACCTTCTCTAGTGTCAGGTGACATCTCTGCAGGTTAAATGTGGGATCTTGCTCCTGGATCTTTACTGTGTGGCATCTTCATGTTGTGTCTCGTGTTAGTGTGGAGGTTTCTGGCACAGCTTCACCTACTTCCAAGGTGCATGGAGAAAGGAAAAAGTCACATTTTTTTCACATTATCAACTGATACTTTGGTTTAAATGAGCTATTTGTAAGTTTTGCTATTGCTACACAGCCAACGTTAGCATGAAAAGCTGTTTACTTACCAGTATAGAGGGAACGTTGCAAGTTCAGCATCACATTTCATTCCCTTACTCGCCAAGCACTATCCGCTGTCTCAAAGGGTGGAAAGCAACGCCAGCGTGAACTCTTGTCTCTATCACGTCTTCTCTTCTACTGAAGTTAGCACGCTAACCAGCTAGCTCCGGCCCGTCTCGTCACTTTCTGATAGCGACCCACTGTAGCCTCCAATCTGCCCTGAAGACAAAGCACTGCTCAGAGGGCATATTATAACCTCTTGTCTTGTAAACGCAAACATGGCCGAAGGTCTTGTCAAGCCATAATCACCACAGCCCGCTCCTGGAAAGAAATCACATTCGGTGGCAGAGAAAACTTACTAATAGCCCCTTTCAAATATCTGTTTCAGTTTGATTGTTTTTCACAAGCACATATTTTCTATAAGTCAGTTTTAAAATGGAGAAGGTAGATGTTTTCACCATTATTTAATATTCACCTAGATGTCACAAAATCCCTATTTTCTCTGGAGCTTGTTTGGTAATCTTTAGACCCCATGATGTCTATTGCATCTGTATCACCCAATATGACACGTTCAGCATTTACATCACTCATTACACCCTCTTATTATATTCCCATTACACTGCATTATGGGCTTCAGAGCAGCACAATGGTTCTTACATCTTGCCAGGTACGAGCTGGTACACTGAAGTACACACCCAAATACACTCACACTACCCTTTCTTCAAATCTTTTCATTTCTCCCCTGATATGTCTTTTGTTCGACACCTGATATGAACCCCTCTAGCTCCTGTTTGGCACAGGCAAAGACCCACCCACTGGTTCAACCCTGCATTATACTTGAACTACCTCTTCCCCATTTTTTTTTTTTTTTTACCTCAACCCTGTTTGAAACCTCTGCCCCGTCATCCAGCATCAGTTTGGCTGTTTTATTACCTGCTCCAATCTCAGTGCTTCAGCCCTTGCTCCTGGTTTTGCCCAAGCTCTCCAGGCTTGTCTCTGGCTCCAAACCTCCATCTCCTCTGCCCTCCAGCCCTGGCCCCCGAGGCTCAGCTATGCCTATTTCCAACCACAACCATACCACCCAGTCCAAGCTCGCAAGCAGGTTTTTAGGCTTGGCCTGTGAGTGTGAGTGTGTGTCACTCCCCTCCCCTAAGCACAGGTGGACTTGTAGGGAATGCTGCCAAATACTTTTGGTTTAGAGGGAGGGAGGGGTGTTGGCTGAGGCTGGTGGGTGTAGCAGTTTTTGTTTTGTTGCGTTTCTTAGATAACCGTTTCGTGGAACGGTACCTTTTCACTCCCCCAAATCACTGACACACCTTCAGAGCAAATTTGAGACTCTATCTCGCCCGCTCTCACTTTCACACGTCTGCCCGCGCTGAGACAGTGTTGACTTTCCTGACAGGGACTGAGTGCATGAGAGAGGAACTTAACTCAAAACTTTTCCTCTTCAAAGGTCAGTAACATCTCGCTGTCTCTTTCACTCTTTTCTTTTCTTTTTTTTCTTCATCGTAGTACTATTTCCCATGTCCTAAAAAAGTCATAATGAGAGGTTCATATTTTCTGTGTTGTGGTAAAATTTCAAAGCATGCAAGAGCTGTCTGCTACCCACTGAGTGCCGGAATCAGACTAAAGGATGGCTGACCTTTAGCAGTATCAGGTTCCCCTGTGTTGCAAATGGCTCCATGTCTCAAACTTTTTCTTTTTTTTTTTTTAATAATAGGACATACAGTAAAAAAGGGATGTCCATTAATTGTCAGTGCTCTCCAGAAACCTTCCTGTGCATATCTTGCAACAGTTGTGCGTGCAATGAAAGCCTCCCCCTTCACATACTGTAACAGCCACACTGAGGAGGAAGCAAGTGAAAGCATGACAAAGCTGGAACAGATTGAAAGACTGATATCATTTTTACTCTTGCTTGTTATTGCAGCAGCAGCTAGCATAACTACACAATTAATTATTGTGCATGATTTCTATTTCTATATACTTTTACCTTCTCATCCTCACATTTCTGCCACCAAGAAGCTGCCTGAGTGGTTGTAAGATTAAATTAAAACACATCTCTGAATTGATATGGCACTAATAAGATGTGTCCTCTCATCAGTCTCATCAGATTAGATTTTTACTTTTTCTGTACTTTCTCTGTGCAACAGATGTGGAGGCAGATGTGTGACATTCAGAATTATTACACTCTTCCTGCCTGTGCCACCCCCCCAATCATGAGTTACTGTTAACCGTTAAGCACATCATTAAATGGTGATAATATGGTATACTGGCTGATATATCAGATATAGGCACTACATTGTTCCATGTCTTTATCTGGGATATTATGATAAGTAGAATAATTAAGTGTTCCAGGTTGTGGTGTAAAACGAGGTAAAAATGGAGAATGCAGCTTCTTAGTTAGTGAACCTCATAAATGACAAGTTCTTCGTATAGGGACGCTGTTTGTTTCTGTTATCAGACGCATGATGGATAATTCATGAAAAGTTGTAAAAGAAAATGTAGCTTCCTTAAAGTGTACTTTCATGTAAAAATACTCTGAAGCATTGTGTACATGTATCGCAGTCTGTAATGGTTATCAGCCTTCATCAATAATTTTAAAAAAAGTCACAGTGGGGGTGGGGGTTAGATGGGGATAAAGTCAAGTACACACCACCACACCTACTCTCAGGTGAGAAAGAGAGAGGCGCTCTGTTTGCCTCTCTCTCTCTCTCTCTCTCTCTCTCACCAGGATTATCTGAATTTAACCTGATCCACACAGGTCTTTTGTTACAGGGTTTCTCTTACATCGGTGTGTTTAACAAACATTTCCTGAGGCAGATTTCATTCATGTTTGTACAATCTCACCTATAGTGTACTGTATATGACAAGCAAATAGCCAACTGGCTCCATAAAGGCAGTGGCCTTGTATTTGTATGAAAATGTATCTGAGCGAGTGTGTGTACGCATGTGAGGGCGTGAACTCACTTGACTGAGAGAAAGAGAGACTTCAGTCTGTCGAGTGAATGAGGGTGTAGCTTCATAATTGCAAAAAAAAATGATGCAGTGTGTTCATTATGAGCCTGACTGAGTGAATGAGTCCACACGCCTTCTTCCCAACTGACAGTGTGTGGGCATGCCCATGTAACAGCATTTACACAGGGATACACAATCTGATTTTAAACTCCTGTGACACAGATGTCATCTTATCACAGCTGTCTAAAACCAGAGACAGTGTTTTCAAGTCCTGCTCAGTCAGCTGCGACAGATTCTGATCCGTGTGACAAAGTGTCACCTGATCAATTAGGCGTGCAGCCTCGCCGCAACTCGTGCACACTTGTGTTTCTATGTCTACAAATGCCGTATAGCCGCTTGTGTGTGTGTGTGTGTGTGTGTGCGCACACGTCAGCCCTCCTCCGTAGGATCGAGGTCCAGGTTTTGTTGTGTGGAGTTGGGCTGGGTGAGTAAGCCGCCCCTCACAGATGAATAGAGGATGGGAGGAGGCTTGAAGAGGCTGCCGTGGGTGGGAGGCCCGAGCCCTGCCAAAAAAGCTCCTTCTGTGGGATTTGTGTACTTTTGCGCTCCTCACGAAACACAGCACCTGGCTCAAACGACAAAGCAGCCAGGGAGGCAGGCACTCGCACTCACCAGAGGTCGGCTCGACTGCACCCTCTCTGCTTTTCAAGCCATATACTTTCTTTCCGTTTACAATTTCTCCATTTCCACCATTCTCCCCTTCTTAATCCTTCTGTACGCGCTGATGCTTTTTATCACTTTTCAGTATTTTGTTTTGACTAAAGTAACAGATTATGTTCACATAGTTTAAACAGTAGATCATCACATCTTGCCACCTTGGCACGGTTATGAAAAACTACAGCATGCCTTTTGTTATATTTGTTTTCATTATTTTTGATTTGCATGGAATCCCTTTGCATCAGTATATATGTGAAATAAGTATAGATTTTTTTATATAAAATCTTATTTTATTTAGCCTTACTTAAATTTAAGACATCAGCTGCTGAAACACAATAACTTTCCAATTTAAAATAACTTTTATTTTACCTTTTATGAATTGCTTATGACACTGTAGCTGCAATCTCTGTGTGTTTGTGGTGTGTGTGTGTGTGTGTGTGTTGCAGTGGCTTTTGTATTCCTAGCAGAGTCAAAGTTATCAGAGAAAGATTTTTTTTTGTCACACATTTCAACATTGAAATGTCAGTGCCAGCCACAGTTTGTAATGTGGTTGCACAATGAAGCATTTTACATTCAAATTGTGGGTGTTTCCTGAATGTTACCTAGATAATAGAAAATAGGCCCCTGTAACCACTGGCAACCCACCTTGCCTCAGTCTATAGTGACAAGTACAAAGAGACATGATTCTCTGCTTGACAGTCAGGCAAAATGATCACCTAGTAAATTAGAAAATTAAGGCTCTACTTTGTAGAACAGAGCTGCAAAGACATCGCAGGAAACATTCAGAGTTGAATGTCATTCAGTATCAGGGAGTTAGATGAAGAAAAAGAAGAAAGGGAAAAAAAGAGCACGATTTCATAATGTCTAAAAGAAAGATCTGGGTTGAATAAGTGGGTCCACCCACCTGTGTGTGAGAGGCAGCGAGAGAGAAAGCAGGGCTGGATGGCAGTTTTAGAGACATGAGTGTGTGGGTTAGGCTAGCTGGCCTGCTTATGCTATCTAATCACTGGGAGAGAAAGGAGAGCAGCATGCCTTGATCCACCCACCCACCCCAGACAAACAGCAGTTAGCCTGCTCAGTACTATATGTGGTCGCCTGCAGCTCGGGGCCGTACATGGGGGAACGGAGATAAAATGTGACAGAGTCTGCAGGTAACAGACATTCAGCACAATTATGTCTCACTCTGTGCTGGGGGTGGGGGGGATGTGTCAATCTGAAAGCTGCTATGGGTCACGACAGCATGTGAGAGAGTGTGAGGCACGCTCAGTGTGTGTCGGTGGTGAACAAGTTGGACATAATCCAGCAGGTTTTCAGGTAGAAATAAAACTAATGAGAGTTCATTGATGAATTATAAACCAAATTAGCCAAATTTGTTTTAACCTGAGGCTAACCTTAAAAAATAAGTAATGGATTCAATCATGAAACTGGCATATAAACAGATTAGGTTACAAACACATTCACGTATGTTAAAATTTTCTTTGTCTTCGATTATGTGCAGCTCTATTAACATGAATTATGTTCCCGCTGTGTGGATTTCACTGCTTCTTTTTTGTCATCTGGGTCAGATACAGATTACTTACCTGTGTGATACCTGAGTGGGTGGGATGAGATTGTTCAAAAATAACTGACCCACGCAACACACTGGTGTATTTGTGAGTGTGCATGCGGTTGAATGTGCTCTGCCACCTCATTCGCATGTGTGTGTGTGTGTGTGTGTGTGTGTGTGTGTGTGTGTGTGTGTGTGTGTTTGTGCCATGACAGGCATCTGTCTCCCCTGCCCTGCAGCCTGACTGGTTTTAATTAGGAGGTGCCAGAGTGCCCGAGGGCTCTCCTGCTGACACACACACATGCGCACACACAAACATACCCACACACACACTACCTGAGGGCAGACAGAGGCTGTCCCACCAAGGCTGGCCTCCTTCTCGTTATCACCGTACGGACTTGTCCTCATTCACCCCACGACCCTCCCAACACACACACACGCTCACACACAAATATTCACAAAGTCAATCAAATGAACACAACAACACACTGTACCGAAATGCATTCAGAAGTAGCAACATTGTAGTAGAGGTCAGGAGGTTTCAGGTCCAGAATACATTTCCATATTCTAGCAACGACATAAAATAAAAGTGGTCGAAAATGGCCTCCAACATAAACAATAATCATATTTGTCTTCAGCAAACATCACCACAGACATTCAAGTTATCTTCACGCACAGCAGTGGGTTCATACGACGCATTACGGCCACCTGTGAAACACTGTAACTCTGTCTCTCCCAGCACTCGCAGTTCTAAATATGCAGCTTGTGTACTTTGCCTCCCTTCTGGCAAAGCTTCCAATACCGATTAGGATGTTTGAAAAAAAGACAAAACAGGAGAAAGTTAAAGCGCAAACAGACAGGTCAGCAGTAAGTAAACGCCCTCACCTCACTCACCCGAATGGCATGCTCCAAGGTGAGTTCTAATGACCCCAGTGCAATGACAGATGGGTGTGTGTGTGTGTCTCTGCGAGCCTTTGCCTGTGACTGAGTGAGGCAGCGTGTACAGTGGGTTTGCACACATGCCTGCCTCCCTTTGTGTTTGAGCAGCATTGCATCTGTGCGTGTGTCTCCGTCCTTGGACTTCTGGAGGCAGGGGATGTCGACCTGGGAGGCTGCTGTGATGCTCTATCTGTGGACTGTCAGGGGATGAATGCCTCCCATTCCTGCCTCTCTGCCACACCAGGCCACACCTGGCCTCCGAGACACCAGGGTAAAGGCCACAAGTCAGACTGATCTCTCTACAGTTTTTAATCTAAAGGAAGCCTTTTTTAGTTGTGTACAGTTGACCAGCAGCAACCTGGAATCTAAAGCTTCATATAACTTTTTTCTAATATTATTTTAGCTGAAACTTAACAGCCTGCCCGCAGTGCATAGATATTCTCCTCCCCTTCTAACCAATCAGAGAAGGCCAAGGTCAAAGATGGGAGCCTGTGGAGTCTCATGCTAGTGCTAACCGGATTTACAGAACTTGCATATTGTAGCTTTAAGCTGCCAGTATAATTCATCAAAAGTGTTAGTTGAATAGTTTCTGAGACCCCCTCCCCCTACACCTTTCTAACGCTGGAATTATGGTGGTTGTGTAACTTTCCGAAACTGTCAACCTGAAATTCACACCCACAATTGGTCAGCTGTAGGCTTGAACTCCCCCGTTCTTTACACAACTACCTTTGTCACTTTTGATGTGAACAACTGAGTGCAAGACTATGAATGCCTGGAGAGATGCTGTGAAAAAGTGGGCTATTCTCCCAGCAAGTCCTCCAATTGAACAATGACAGAAGCGTCAACTAGACGCGTTTTCAGATCTGATGCTCCTATTAGCAAAACAACATCATTTGTCTGTGCCGACCAACATTGTTACAAATCAGCGTTGAAAAGTAAATTACAAAAGTAACTTAGAGAAAGATCATGGTCTAGGTTAGAATGACTGCTTTGTTAAGGTTAAGGGGTTCTTCATCGTCATGGTTACAACACCACAAACACGCAGTTATGGTTATGACACACTCATGGTCACGCTTTAAAACAATTTCTTACTTTAAAGAATGCACATACAGCAAGGTTAGGGTTTGGGCTTCAATGAAAGCCCATCAAAATTAAAACACAGTAGCTAAAGCTTCTCCAGAGCTCCATGCACCAAATGTTTTCCTCTATCTTGCCTTCACTGGGGTGCTACTTTAAAAAAAAACAAAACAAAAAAAAAACTACAATGCTGATTTACAGTTGGAAACAGGAAGTACAACAGTGTCCCGTGTTCAACATTTTGTTGATCCATCCATCCCCCCCAACCTCGTCCCTACGGGGATTTTGTCGCTCTATAACAATGCCACTTGACTTCCCGCTTTGCTTCCGTCATAATTACTAGATCCGCTGGAGGGCTTTGTCACATAGACGTAAACATATGTTGTATTGGGGCACCAACTGATGCTGTCCATTTTCTTGGTAGTTACAGTCTCCTTAATTCCCATATTTCAACAATTATCACCTCTTTCTGACGGCCAACTTTTCAACCCCGCATTCAAGTTTGGCCATTTTGAACAGCAACAATAAACACTTCTTAAACGGTTGGACGACACTTAGTACAAACTAGTTCTTTTCAAGCAACCTGACCTTTGGCTGAACTATCCCCCACTTTGTTTTTGGTGCACCACTGTAATAGTACGGACTGACGGAAACTATTTTTGAGCTCTGCTGGTGCGAACAGCAGTTAGAATATATTGTTTATTAAGAGAACACTTCTAGTTTTATGAGTGATGCTGCGACACTGACATAATTACTGCACACTTACCTACCAAAATGATGTTATGGCTGAATGCTGTGCGACTAACAAGAACACATAATTTATGTTATCAGGTGATTGAACACTGACTGAACGGCAAGTTCTGATGTTTTGAGTGTGGTAACACTGGGGGGAGATCAAAATGAGTGACTGAATGAGTGAAGAGGGGAGGTGAAAATGCGTGTAAGCATGTGTGTGTGCTCTATGGTGCAGTATGTGGCTGTAGTGCTGCTACTCTCCAGTCTTGAGATATTTTGATTGAGGGCCAATTTTAGTCAAGTGCAGATTCAAGATGTATTTCTGTTCAAAGTCTGTGTACTGTGTTTGTGGTACTGTACAGCAAGCCAAGACAAGTACGGCATCAAAGTCTCCATGATATCAACTTTATGTAATGATGCTTCACACCCCACCTCCCCCTCCAAAGTGCCAATCTGGTGCCCTGGTACGTGTATCTTGCTGGGTGCAGCGGGTGGCAATAAACAGGTACGCTGAGTGATATAGACAGACAGACAGACAAAACAGATGACTCTTACTCAGCCCCTTGTATCCTTGAGTCTTGTGACTGGTAGCACTCAGACTGAGCAACAAGAATCACCACATCTCGGTGCAGCCGAACACTCGAGAAGGATGGAGGGAGGAAAAGAATCAATATTTAGCCTGATGATAATACTACAGAAATATAAAACACTGAAGCACCAAGATAATTTTTTTGTTCTTCAGGCTACACAAAAATCAATTTCATGCTTGTATCACAATATATGAAACTTTTGCAGGCACATTAATTAGGCTGAGAAACTTCCGAAATTATACCACTAAATGAGCTGCAGTGCAAATCTGTGTAATTTACACAGTGTACGTCTGCGCCATTAGACCACCGGTTTGTGTCAGTCATGGCCTGACATGACAGGCTGCAGTTTCACAGGGTTACAATGCAGTCTTCGCAGGTACCATTCACAGAGCGTTGCTATGATAGCAGCGACATGTTTAGAATAGATAGCCGATCTTATAGCATGGCAAGTGTTGTTTTTCTGGCCGTCTGGCCGGCCTGCTAGCAGTTAGTGGCTAACCCTGTTTATATATACTAGATGCCAATGTGAGCTGGCCTCAGCTCTCACCCTGTACAAAACAGTGTAAACCACTAGGGCATGGGCTGTGGTTTGCTTTGGTCCATGTTTTCCCCAGGGGAAGTGGGCATAGCAGTCTGATGTACACTCTGATGTCTACTTGTTTGCGGAGGTTAACTCGACATAATTTGACTGTTTTCACAGTATGATTGTCGGCTATGATTTATGGACGGTTAGGAATATTTTAGGAGATTTGAAGGTGCAGTAACCACTAAGAAAACAATGGCTCACTGCATAGTCCACCTTTATGAATGAAAAACTAAGCTAAGATTGGATTGTTTTAGTATCTGCACCACAACTTTTGGTATTTTTTCTGAAAAAAAAAAAAAACGTCTGTTTGAAATAAACTTTCAAAATGCAAAACATGCTGGTGAAGCTTTGTTGGAAACTTAATTGAAAAAAAAAAAGTGTTACAAAAGGCGTGGTTTTATGATGTCACACAGGAAAGCCCAATGGCTGTTACAGATCCTGTGAATATGCTATGTCATAGTAAAAGATTCGGTCCGTCTGTGAAAGCAAAGGAAATACTCTTCCTCTCTTGTTCTTCTCTGTTTTCTTTTTTCTTTCTAACTTTGTCATACACACACACACACACACACACACACACACACAGGAAGCAGCTTTGTCAGCCATTCTCAGTGCCATTGAGTTTTGATACCATGAACATTTGAAATATTTTCTCTCCACATTTTCTTGCCGTCATATATCGCCCCAAAACTGCTGCTAAAACAGGGTTTGTCCTCTATACATTCTTCAGTGCTTTGTCTTTTCTACACCTTTCTGCACAAACTTCCTCCTCCTCTCCACAGACTGAGGCGGTGGTGTAGTCACCAACTGTTAACCTGCTTCAGTGCTTTCTGACTCAAAACAGGAATCTAACGTTAGCCCTCTGCTCTCTTAAGCTTGGTTTTTGAAACCTGGGTTTCAATACGTTGGCAAAAAAAATAAGTCTGTACATAATTACTTGTGGTATTTTTTCGTTTGTGGTTTAATTTAGTATCAGATAGAGTCAGGTTTTAAGTGATATTTCCTCTACAACAAACAGCTTTGTCTGAAGCAGAGAGTTTTATTGGGCTCTGAACGGCACACGGCTAAAATGTCTTCAGTAATTAGTCTGTTGTGATGAAGCCTTTACGGGGGTCTACGTGTGCCAGTGTGCACCTTGTGTCGCCTGTCTGTTACCCTACAGTGCCTGAACACATGCACAGAGGTCTCAGGAGCTGTCTGATGTTTGTTTTACTATAGAAATTAATTTAGTAGAAATGAGAGAATAGCAGGATTCGGGTTAAAACAGGTGCAAAACTGAAACTAACTGGCTTTAAGTTGCAGTTGTGTTTCTGCTTCTGTACATCTCATCTCAGCTCGAGACTAACCAACAGAGGTGCACAAAATAGTTTCCCAACTTTTCTCTCTCTTTTTCCTTTCCTTTTTTACCCTCCCTCGGTCTCCCCAAACAACCCCTTCGAGTTTCTTTTCCCCCGGTCCCTTTATACCAAAAATCCACTCTAACACAACTAAAAATTCATTTTGTCTGACCTAAATCAGAGGGTGTCTGCGCCATGGGCTTATTACACAGTGCACTTAAACTTGTGTTGTGGAGGAGGATGGGGTATTATTATCTTCCAGCTACCCACCCTGCTATAAAAACTAGTGGTGCGACATCTCCACAGCGCAGTGCTGCTGCCCTCCCTCCCTTCCTCTCACTCTCTCGCTCGTCCTACATGAGCCACACACAACAGTGAGCCTGACTCTAAACTCCACACTAGCCACGCTGCTTCACAGACAGACCCAAGAATCACACTCTGCTCTCCTCTGTTGCGCCGCTTTTGCTTTTCTCCATTGGATATTCTTCCCTGGGTGATTTTTTTTTCCCTCTTAATTTTTGTGAATGGGCAACCGTGGCCGGTGTGAGGAGCTTGTGAATGGACTGACTGCCTGGCTGACTGATTGACAGACTGGCAAAAAAAAAAAAAAAAAAAAAAAAAAAAAAAAGATGGGCAGCTGTGTTTCAAATAAAGAGGGCAATGCTGAGAGGTCACGCGAGGAGCCACAGAGCCTCTTAGTAGTCTGGAAATACAAAGACACGTGAGGGGAATCGAGAAACTGCAGGTACGGTAGGTGAAAGGCAGCTGAGAGCTGTGGAATGCTGGAGAACATATCAAGACATGTGTGAATTTATGTGGATGCCAGACTTTTGGAACGTGCACATGGGCGTGTATCTGTGCGTATATGTCCGTAATAATTTGTCACATTGTTGTAGAGTGTGTGTGTGTGTGTGTGTGTGTGTGTGTGTGTGTGTGTGTGTGTGTGTGTGAACAAGCTTCCACTTGTGCGTTATGCTACAGTGTGCACACGTGCATCACTTAGAGTTTATATGAGTGTTGCAGCCTTCTGCTCTACATCATAAAGGCCTGACAAGGTGCAAACAGTTCAATAAAGTCACTTAATGACTCGTGTAATTGTTTAGGCTGTAGTGTAAATATTGTGCTATAAAAGTCTGGAAATAGCCCGAGTGTTTATAGCATCACAACATGTCTTTGAAACGTTTTAGTGGACTTAAGTATGTGTTTTGTCTCCAGCAGTAATTATACAGTTCACTTTTAGATATTCCATATCTATACGACATGCTCCTTTAAATCCAAAATAAGTAGTCAGGTTATTCATAAAGTTAAAGAAGATGTTTGGGAGTGTGGCCAAAATAAAAAACATGTTATGGATTTCGCGCTGAGCTGCAAATTATTGTTTACAGCCAGTCAGCTCATAGACCTCTTACCTCATGTAGTTACAAAATGCAACGGCCAGTAATGCCATTAGAGCTGTTTACCAGCTGTTGTTTTTCATTCAGGTGTGAAGGTTTGATGGTGCGCACTAAATTCTTTACTCAAATAATGAGCAGAAAAATGAAAATTGGCACCTAAAAATGCAGAACACAATTCAGTGTATGTGGGAAATAAAAGACAGAGTTATTTTGCATATAAAAATGTTGTTGCAGGTGTATGAGAATAAGCCACCGTAAAAGAGTTCATGTGGTTACACACCTACTCAACAGGCTCACAAACTGTGACAGGAAATTTAATGTAGATCAATGTCATACCAAGGATATGTTTGCTTAATCACCTATTCTAACTCTGATTATGTCTCATTAGTTCCAGTCAGTTTTTAACAAAAACCTGCCACTGTGTGATACATATTTTTTCTTGAGCCTTTGTTTTAGTTTTAATAATTTGGGGTAATGTTTATATGAGCTGAACCTGTTTTTCTGGGCCACATTTGTGAGTGTCAAAAAATACAAATAAAGGACATTACATTTTTACCCAAGGCTAAACTGTAATAATTGTAAAAAATAAAATATTGTTTCATCCTTGCTTGAGCTATTGAATACAACCTTCTCCTGTTCATTACGGGGTCTAAATTGAAATCAAACAAAGACACAGAAAGCATAATGTGAAAATAAACTGTCCTTCTTTTCATGGTGAATAATCTAGAAGTGACATTCTTAATCAGACAACTGATATTCAGCAGCAAACCATAAACTTTTGTTTACTTTGGGGGTGAGAGAGATAATGGCGTGTAGCTGTGGGCCCCCCTGAAGGCTCGAGAGATGACACCTAGTGCAAACAGGCTCTTTAAGGAGCTGAGTGAATTCAATTGGCCTCCAGACCTCTTAAAACCAGATCGGGTGTTTATTTCAAATTATTTCATTCTATCGCACTTCTAATGAATAAAAATTAAGTGTCAATTACAGGCATAAATTGATGATCTTTTGCTAAAGTAATTCTGACAAATAATGAAATACAAGAGTGATTTTATAGTTTAACCTGTTGAAACATTTGACCAAGAATAATGTGGTTTATGTTGCTGGATATTAGGAAATTTGTTGAACTTGCAGGCCGATTTCCCATCAAAAATAATAATTTTTCAGTCTATACTTTGTCAGTCTATACTTAAATTAATAATATGTACGGCATCTCACTAATTTTGTTAATCGCCATTTGTTCTGTAAAAGTGTAAATGTGGTACCAGTCATGCCAAACTCTGTGTAAATTTTGTATAAATTATAAAGTGATACTCAACTTTTAAGCGAAACTTGTGCAGTTAAATGCTGAAATTTGACCTGACACTGTATAAGATAAATACACCACCCATGTTGTGTAATTGGCATTATATGCTGCTCATCTGCTGTAATTGACAGCAATTTAGATCAAATTTAAAACCTGTCCGTATGTGGTCTCATAGGCTCCGAACAATTGGCACTTAAATCATCAACGAAGGAAAAGTCTCCTCGCAAAACAGGTGCACTGGTGTATTACTGGTGATAATGGACTACCTTACACAGTAGGTCAAACGAATGCCTTCTCCTAATAAGGGGGTGAATTTTGTCTGTCAATACTACAAATTATTGGCCATGCAATTGTCCATCTGTGACAGTTGTTTAGCAGGTGTTTGCTATGGGCAGTTGGTGACAGGGGCAAACTTTGGCTGCCGGTGATTTAGCATGTGGGTCAGGTGGATGCAATGGCCTGACAGGGATAAACTAGGCTTTGGGTGTTTGGGTGTAGCTTATAGGCCAAATGAGTGTCTGCCCGTGACAAGGGTTGAGATGGACATTAGCTGCTGATTTGTGGCCTGAGCGGTCAGGGCTGGGGACAAGTTTGTCGCTCCACTCTGGCCATAATGATGATACAGCTGCAACAGGGACTGTGAGGGGGAGGAGGAGGAGGGAGAGGAGGAGAGGAGGAAGAGGAGAATGATTAGGAGGAGGAGGTGGCGGCGGCGGTGGTGGTGGTGGTCAGAGCCCGGAAAGCAGATGAAGTTCTTGGGAGAAAGACGACACTGAATGGAGGTGACACATAATTTGGGGTGGGAGTGCTGAGTTGAAAGTGTTAGTGACTAAGTGAGGCATGAGAGGAGACGTGGCCGGTCCAGGCAGGAGGAAAGAGAGACAGGCAGAAACTGAGAGAGACTGTCCATTACAGGTCAATTCAATAATTAAGTTGATTCTGAGCTAGTATCACACATGCAACTGAAATTCCTGTTAAGTATATTGATTCAGTGATGCTTGTGTTATAAACAGAAATAGGTGCAGCAGCTGACAATTGTGTCAAAATACGACTTTCACTATTTTATTCAAAGATTGTTTCACCTTATAATGGCAGGTTGATGTAGGCTGACAACCATTTACTGTGTCAGTTTTTTTGCTAAAGAAAAAGTTTGATTGTCCTTCCATGACTTTTCCAGAAGAGTAAGATGGATGTCGTGTCAAATGACTTAAGCAGTAATTATCAGAGCCCTTTCACAAGACGTCTCCACCCTGGCTGGTCTGACGGGTGGGTGGGGGTGTGTGCGTGTATAAAGGGTTAAGGCTGTTCGGCTGATGAAATGGCACTCCAGGACCTTGTGGTGGGAAAGCTGTGCCCTCCTCCCCTCCCTGTCTATGTGGCACATCCTCCTTAGATCCTCTCCACATTGTAATTAGGGGCCGGCCACTAAGAGCTAGCGCTAGCTAGTGGCAGGCAAACAGTGGGAATAGAGGGGAGTGGTGCTCGCTGGGGCACTAGGCGAACAAACAGCAACAGCAGCACGTGTCCCATAGTTCCAGGAGTGGGTGGGATGGATCGAGAGCAAACGAATGACAGTGAGTTCGCCAAGCCCTCCCAGTCAGACTCTTTTTCTCTCCCTCTTATCCACTCAGTGTTGTTCCAAGTTCTGCACTATTGTTTGCCTTGGCAGGCTGTTACAGGGAGGGGCCCCTCCGCTGGTGTTTGTGCAACCTGTTAGGGAACTTTTAGGGCCATCTGATCTTTCCTTTGCTGTTTCACTGGAGATTCTCTCACCTTTTACCCAGGCTAACACTTTTATGAACATTACGAGCGGTGTGAAACGTAACAGAAAAAGATATTGTCTGTTTCTTTGTAGAGGCAACATTAATCTGTGGAGGAAACAGCAGAATCAGTGAAAGAGGTTTTAATGTATTACCTGAGTTTATAGTACAGGATTTGCGCTTCACAGAAGGATTTATATGAAATTCAATACAGATATAATCTCTTTTCATTTCATCATTCATTATTATTTTTGAATACACGATCCTGTCAGTTTTTCTGGCCACTGTAACTTTCTCTGTCGCTTTTTTGTTCCAGTTTCCCCTCGATGAAGTTGCACAGGTCTACGGGCCTATATCCTATACCACCACCCCCTCTATAGACATTTTAATTATGTCCACACTGTATCAATGGTATGAACATAGCAACAGTTACCTAGCAACAAGATCGACAAGAATAAACTACAAATAAGATTGGTATCCAAGTTGTATGCCTGCAGGTGAACTAAGGGATTTTCTGAAATAGTTTTTTTTTTTTTCTCCTGTGGTGTGATCCACTGCAGCACAAGAAACAAAAAAGTGAGAATGTGTGTGTGTGTGTGTGTGTGTGTGTGTGTGTGTGTGTGTGTGTGTGTGTGTGTGTGTGTGTGTGTGTGGCTTCAGCCCTGGCCCATTTAGAGCCAGTCAACAATGCAGCTGTGGTGAGCGGGGCCGCTTCAAAGTATTTATCTACACATGCCTCCAGTGACCACCAAGTGTGGACGGCTAAGTTTAAGCTCTATTCATAGAAGTGAATGAATGAGCACTCTGCCAGAGGAAGTTTTATCACTGCAACTGTAAACAACAGCAGAGTGAATCAACAGGTAGGAACTCAGGCAGCTGTGGGACGGAGATTTTAAGGCCGAGAACAGCTTTGTCTGTACATTCATACGGTATCTGCCGTAACTGTGCTGTGACACAAATGAGCGAGGTGACTGCAAACTAAGCATTCTGACAGGATACGGCATCTAGAGTACAATCTGACCTCCTTTGTTGTTTTCTCCATTTCTCACCACATCCAAATCACACACTGTGTTGTTGAAATGAAGGTATCAGCTTGCTTTCTGGTGGAAGAAGACAAGGGTGGGGGTGGGGGGGTGGTGGTGGTGGACATTACCATCATCACAGAATCTCTCACGCATCTATCATCACAACCTCATTGCTTGTTTGAGTGTCAAATAGGAAAAAAAAAAAAAAAGCCAGACACCGTCTTATCAAGATGATGGGTTTCCCTAACTCGCACAGTTGCAACACGCTTCTACAAGAAATCGCGATAACACATTCAAGAATAAATATTACCAATGCGATGTTTGCTCAAAATGAGACATGCTGTATTTACCACTTGTTGTTTGCTGCACAGATGGCACACAAACAAGCATGCCTACAGTATATTTCATAAAGCTAGACTGTCACTCACTGTGTTAACAATATCAGCTTGGGTTAAGAGCCTCCCCGCTATTCAAATATCAACGCTTTTTGAAAATCCCTTCATCTGATGAATGGATGGTGATTGTTGTCAGTGACACTCCATTTCAAACTGAGGTGCAGGTGTGAGTCGAGCCGTGGGCCACTTGTCGCTCTCAGTGCACTCTTTAAATCACTAACTCAGATCCTGTTTCGTTATTGGCCTTAACATGCAAACAGGGCATGTTCAGATTAATCACTGATTAACATCACCCCGAGTTGCATCTCTCACAATGCATACATATTTAAGTCTCAGCGCTGAGCCTCTGTTTTACTGAAAGATAAGTCACTGGTGATCTTTCAAAATTACAGAAGGTAATTTAACAACACTGATCACCGTTTTTTTTAAAAGAACAGTCTTCCTTCCACCTGGAATGAAATTATTTTTCTCTCTGCACAGTAAGAGCTATTTTAAAGTCATCTCCAAATTGCGGCTTTAACTTTATAGTCCAAACTGCAATGGTAGCCTCGTGACAGATTGCCTTGTTAATTTGTTAAGTCTAATTGAGATCAAGATCTCTTCAACAAGAGAGACCACAGAGCTAATTGTACATGAAGCAAAATTCTAAAGTTTTATTATCAGATATGTTATTTTAAACGATTTTATATTTTCATACATTAAAGTGGCTTCATATTTTTTTTGTGTGTTGTACAAAATGAACAGAGGTATGTCTCAACCCCTCTCTATTTTTTTTTTTGTGGGGGGGGGGGGTTTGTAATCACATCTCAGGATATATGTTCAAAGATCTTCCTTGTTGTGTGCCAGACTCAATATTTTTTGGTCCAGACAGACCTTCAAGAGTTTAAGGATTCTCAAAATATCTTCTAAATGTTGAACAACCTTGTGGGTTTTTGAAACATTACCAGACGGTTTATCTTTTAGAAAAACAGATGCTTAGCTCTGTGATTCAATGACGCAATGCATCAAAGGCACAAACTGAGGCAGAACTTAAAAGCGCAAATAAAACGATTGAGGATTAATGGAGTTTTTGAGAGGAAAACGTGGGTTCCACAAAACTATTTTTTTCAGTTTGACCAAGTGTGATTCAAGTGCCACTAAACAGTTCAATGCTACTGTCTCCCATCTAGATAACCAACAGTGACGGAGAGAGGAGAATGGTTCATCACAGAGAGGAGGACCTGATTGGAATCCCTTTCCCGAATCACAGCAGTGATGTCCTCTGCAGCCTCAACGAGCAGCGTCGTGACGGGCTGCTCTGCGATGTCATCCTCATCGTCCGTGACCAGGAGTACCGCACCCACCGCTCCGTTCTGGCCGCCTGCAGCCAGTACTTCAAGAAGCTGTTCACAGTGGCCACCACTGATGCCAGAGATCACCATCCCACAGCGGCTGTGTACGAAATCGACTTTGTGGCGCCGGAGTGTCTCACAGCCATCCTGGAGTTCGCCTATACTTCTACTCTGACGGTGACGGCGTCCAACGTTAAAGAGATCCTGAATGCGGCTCAGATGTTGGAGATTCCCTGCATCATCAACGTTTGCCTGGAGATCATGGACAGCGGGGGTGGAGGGGGCGGAGGCGGGGGAAGGCGAGTGGTGGAGGGAGAAGAGGATGAGGAGGAAGAGGAGGATGCGGAGGAAGACGAGGAGGAGGAAGAGGAGGAGGAGGACGAAGAGGAGGACGCGGGGTCGAGGAAGGATGAGCAGGAAGAAGAGGAGGACAACGTCAGCGAGAGGTCACTGCAGTCGTCAGAGAGCAGGGGGGAGCAGACGCCTTCGGGGACGGACGATTTGCCGCCTCCGAGCACCTCCACATTCCATCAGCAGTTTGACCTGCGCAGGGAGTCGTCCCAGTCACAGTCTCCAGACAACATGAGAGGAAAACAGGTGAGTTCACTGGACATTTTGTAAGTAATCTTGTCTTGATTGTTCCTAAGTTTGAAAGGCTCACGATGCTGTCTTTATGCGGCAGGAGAGTATGGAGAGTCGAGCTCTGAAGGATTTCTCCATCGAGTCTCTCCTCCAGGAAGGGCTGTATCCCCGTATGTCAACACTGGATCGGAGGACCAACTTTTCTCCTCTCCTCCCAGGTTTCTACCCCTCCATGTGGGCTGCTGAGTTCCCGGCCTTCACCCAGCAGCTCCTGGATCCCAGCCACCATCAGCATCCCCATGCAGGAGCCTCACCGCAAACCAGGCTCCCCCACGCCTTCTCCACCTCTGCCCCACTTGAGGCCTCCAGGCCTCTTGATCTAGCTGTGAAAAGAGAGATCATAAAGGAGGAGATGAAAGAGGAAGTCCCACCCAGTCTGCTCCACGGTGACTTCCTGAAAGAGTTTGTCAGCTCGGGCCTTGGCAGCACCATGAACGCTGGGTCAGTGCCGTCAGAAAGTCACGCTCTGGGTCAGATTAAGGACGAAGCTGACTTCCGGTCGTACCTGAGCTTCTTGAGCTCCGCTTCCCACCTCGGGGCGCTCTTCCCTCCCTGGCAGCTGGAGGAGGAGAGGAAGATGAAGCCTAAAGCGTCACAGCAGTGTCCCATCTGCAACAAGGTGATCCAAGGAGCTGGGAAACTGCCTCGACACATGAGGACGCATACAGGGGAGAAACCGTACATGTGCACCATCTGTGAAGTACGATTCACCAGGTATGTGAAGTAGCACATCTAATCACATCATCAGTTCTTCACTACAAGAACTTCATATTAACACACCACATAGAGATCATGTTTAGATCTTAATGTTCCTGGTTGTTTTGACGACGAAGGTTATGTAAAACAGCACAGTTAACGGAAAAGTACCCCATGCTCTTTTGACTGAGGTTAATCTGTTTTCACCTCATCTGAATATCAAAGAGCTGAAAGTGGAAAGCCCCCTCCGCTGGTTTCTTTGCATTAGTGATATCTCACTCACCTACATCCTTCTTCTTTGGCATATTTTCCACCTGTATTTTAAAGCTGAACTTTGTCAGTGTTGTCAGTGAAGAAACTAATACATCATACTAGAGCAAATTATCTTTAAATACTGGCTTTTAAACTCAGTCACTCAAGGCACAAGATCTAAAAGGGAAATGTAATTTATGTGTTAACTTTTCAACCCACAAGATATTGTATGAACACGTGTGGCTTTGATCTTTTCTCAGACAAGACAAACTCAAGATCCACATGAGGAAGCACACGGGTGAGCGCCCGTACATCTGCCTCCACTGCAACTCCAAGTTTGTCCACAACTATGACCTGAAGAACCACCTGCGAATCCACACGGGCGTCCGTCCATACCAGTGCGAGCACTGCTACAAAAGTTTCACACGGTCTGACCACCTACATCGACACATCAAGAGGCAGAGCTGCCGAATCTCCCGCCCCCGGCGAGGACGAAAGCCAGCTGCCTGGCGGTCCACACCCACCAGCAACTTCCTGTGCCCCCCCACTGCTGCCACCAACAGGTTTGAGGAGAACGGGTTAAGCCCTGCCTACCAGGGAGTCAAGAGTCACGGACTTGGGGAGATGCTCGGCCTCAGCAATAGAGGTCTGGGATTTAAGAGTGTGGATGGTGCGGGCAGGGAGAGCAGGGAGGAACGGCGAGCAGAGGGGAAGCAACGCGCAGAGGAGGAGAAGACAGGAGAAGGGAGGCAGAGGGGAGTGTTTGCCTTTGCTCTGGCTGGAGAAGAAGTGCTTACCCGCTCTCCATTTTATGCTGCGACCTCTGACCCCTGGACCATGAGACTGGAGCGCGCTCCACCCATCTCTGAGCCGGCCAAATGAACTCCGGTCTGTAAAGGAAGACAAAAGACAAGAAAGAATATCTCTTTAATCTCTGTGTCTGTTCTGCTCCAGGAAGCTAAAGCACCTTTATAAAAAAAAAAGAAGTGAAAGAGTGAGATCAGTAAACCTTTTGAAGCCTGCTGATGTGGCAGTGGTAACAAAGACTTTTTTTATTTTTATTTTTTGGAAATTTAAATAATTTCACAGATGTCATGCTAAATAATTGTTTCAGCCCTGTGGATGTTTACAAATACTTTCATAGCATTTAAAAAGAGGCAAAAAGTTTGACACCGCCAATGAGGAAAACATATCAGGAAACTTATCTTATTTGCATTATTTATCTACAAGGTTGTCTAAACCGAGAGGCAATCAATTCAAAAACTACCACATTTCTACAATGTCCTCTGAAGCAAGATAAGATGAGGCTTTTATAGTGAAAGTATTCACATGCAAGAAAATGTAATGCTACACCAAGAGCAGAATCTGTTGTAATATGAATTGGTGATGGTAAATGTCAAACAAAAGATTACATGTGCAAACATATTCAAACACATAATGTAGAAAAAGGTTTTTATAAATGAAATATTTCTCTCTCGTAATGAAGTAGGGAAGTGGAGTAGACGTAAATAAATAAAATAACATTTTATTCAATAAATAAGCCTTTGTCCAAACAACTCCCAGTGACTTTTATTTTGGATAGCTGTGTCTAGGTGTTAAGAAGGGATCAGTGTTGTTGAAAAAGCATTAAAAATGATTTGATTACAGCAGCGTGTAGTCTGGCACATGTCCTGCAAGTACATTTGATTCCAACATGGTTATTTAATCATATTCCAAAACAAAGGAAACCCACTTGAAGTCTAACAAATCAGGATATTTGATACCACGTTATTATTCTTCCACTGCCTTGTTCTGATTTAAGTTCCTTGTCTGCACTATTGTACATAGACACAAACTTTTGGCCATGGTGGTGTTAATTACGGTCGCATTGCTGATGATGTAAAATATATATATATATATATTGTTCTTAAAAGACTTTGAGGCATCCATCCAAAGATGTGTACTTTGATATTTCACAGACTTGAATAAGACTTTGTTTTAATGTTTATGAATATGTGTCTTCAGAGGATGTATATTTCTGACTAATCAAACTGCCGCTTCAGCTATACAGTATGCTTGTGTTTTTTCTGCTGCAACAAATCAAAAGGGTTTAAGGCCCGTTTTTCATATAATGTTCATTTCTGATTTGTGTATAAAGAAGTTCAAAAATTATTTGAATTGAAATGGGAAAGTATTTTCTTGCTATTTATGCGTATTTAAATGAATGAGCCTTGGCTATATTTTGCAAATCTGTTTTATAAAGACACTAAATGTTGAACTTCGCTCTTGTCTGGGAGTATTATTACCATAAAACTACCAAGGTGCGTGTGTGTGCATGTGTGTGTGTGTACTCTTATCCCTCTTTGTGAGGATCAATTTGATATTTAAACCTTGATTGTGATGACATTTTTGGAAAGTGAGGAGATTTAGGTTGCATCTCACTTCTTCATGGTGTAGCATTAGGTGAAGACTTTGTTTTAAGGTTAAGATAAGGGTAAGGGTTTGGCATGTTGTTGAGATGGTTAGGATTCAGAGATAAATATATATATACCACTACTAGTTACCAACAATAAAATCTTCAGGATTCTACTAATAAGTATGCTTTTTAAGTTTTCTGCCTTAAAATTCTAAGTTTAAAAAATCCAGTGAATTCATGCAACTTTGTATTTTTCATAAAACTAGTGCTTCTAAGTATTTTAGTAGTACATTTACTAGTAGATACTCTGATAGCACTATTTATATACTTCTGTATACTGCTCACACCCTCAGTGGGAAACAAATACCAAGAGGTATTTACTGTGACATTTGGTTGCACAAAAGCTGAAATCCCCACTGAGGTCACCTCTGCTTTTGTGTGATCACGAATAAGTATGAAATACATATTGGTCATTAATAATCACTGATAACACACAGCTAGTGCAGGTAGACTGTTTGAGGATGAGGGAGAGAGAGATAGAGAGGGAGTTATGATGGATGAGACATATTTGCTATGCTAAATGTGTCACAGAGTCAACTAAAATATCACTAATTATTCAGTCCACTCTTTAGTTTTCAGCATAAACTCAGCAACAAAAGTTACAAAAATCACTGTTAAAAGGTGAGCAGTAATCTTTTTGGGGAAAAAAAAGAAAAAAGGTTCAGGCTAATCAGAATAGATCATATGTGAGCTACATGTGATTGTTTTCAGTTACAAAGTTAATTAAGATGACTGATACAATGGAGAAATTACACAACTCGGAGAACATGATAAGTCATGTTTTCCCTTCACATAATGTGCACATCACACAAATATATTTCAATATTTCAATTAACCCTGTACAGTAGTGTGGTTTAAAGAGATGGATTAATGGATCAATACATGATTAAACAATACCGCTGAGTCTGATCATATTGAACTTGTAGATTTCATATTTTATAGCTGTATCAATCAAATTTTTACAGCCAGATCATTCACAGCCATGTTGTTTTTTTTCTCAGCATTTAGTTTCAACACTCAACTCATTCTCTCACAAAAGCCTTTTCATGACTGTAAGTGCTAGTTTAAATGGCTGTGCTTCATACAGTTCTGGAAAGTACTCGTCTGTTTCTTTGCCCTGACCTCTAGTGGGAAATAAGAGGCACTGTATCTGACTCTGTTTTCTTTCTCCAATATTAAAAGAACCTCCAAGATGTAGATACAGACAATCTTCCGCTAATTCGTCAAGATTCATCACAGTAAGATGTCCTGATAGAAGGCTAAGGTTGGTATTATATTACTTCACTGTGAGGGAAACAAGGCAAAATAGCCCTAATATAGATCTGCTTACCCTCATCTGAGTTTTAACAGATCCATGTTTACTTTGCAGAGAATTCTGGCAAGTTAAGTACGTTCCTAATGGACCTTCATTAGCATTTTATAAAGCAACTCTAAAACGCAGATCTCAATTTATCAATGTATGTCAATCACACAGCTGATGCCCACTGTATGATTGTTGTCACTATGTCACTAAATTCCATTATTTGTAATTGTTTCGATTGAGAGACCCCTAGTGGCAGAAATTGCTTATTGCATTTGAATATTATCCACTGTAGGGCAGGGTTACTCTTTGAAAATCAAATACCAAACAACTTATCAATACAACACCCACACAAGTGAGTGAAAAGTAAAATGCAAATTGGTTTATGACCTTATGCAGCTGCTACTACTTTGTCATTGAGTCATTACTCAAATAACACATACATGTGAAAAATTACAATGCTATCATGGAATTACATTTTCATTTTCCAGTTATCATTTTCCAGGCTTCCAAACTTACAGAGGTGCTTTAATATCTAGAATGTTAGTCTGTTTGTTTGTCTGCTTTGAGAATGGAAAACTATACTATAATCATGGCTTTTCTATTTAAAGGCAAACCCATCCCTTTTTAAGGATTCATTTGTTATTCCTGTACCCCCAAACAGTTTGGTCAATATTTGTGAACATGTGGCACTGTTTCCTAAAGTTAGACACTAGGTAGACAAGGGAACATGTGAAAATGTGTGATGTTGGTCTATAACAATGAATGGGGCTCTGACGCTGTGAGGCCATGAAGTGTTTGTGTAATGTCTTGCATCAAAACGAGGGTTTGAAATCTTAAATGTGATATCAAACTTAATCTGGATGAGACCTGTGAGGTTGTATAGTACACAGCTACTGTAGATTATGGTGTCGTTAGCGAGGTAACTTATTTCCCCCAGTGGCTCAAAGTGATTTCGCTAATATAACTTCAGGAGCCTGACTGATAAAAGTAAACCTTTGACTTTTTTTTAGTTCCCGCATTTGACAATTTCACTGATGACATCTAATCAATATTTTAATGATACAGATACTTCACAGGCAGTGCACCTTGTGTTGTCTGTGGAATAGCCTGCTTTGAGGATTCTCTTTCATTCTTAGCTCTAGGAGAGAGTGATGCCTGTTTCCAAAGACAGGCTGAACTGTCCATGGGCACAGAATAACATGTGACATTTAAGCCTTTTATTTAGTCAAAATTGCTTTAAAATGAATGAACTGTTGTTTTTTTTTTAACTTTATATTTTTTCTGGGCCCCTAATGTTTGCTGGCGTACTCCTTCCTGTATGTCAATGAGAATGTGAGTACTCATGCTGGGTAAATCATGTGTCAATTTAATTTTTTTTAAAAATTTAATTTTTCTGAGGGAAGGGCTGGCATGGGCGAAGTGACAGGAAATTAATAGAATAAGAAATTCTGGCCCACCGCCAGAACTGCTGAGGCAATTATTTGTGGTGTACCTGAGGCTTAGTTGTGGGTTGTTGGACTCGGGCCAAAAGTTGGACAGAACCTCAGCCTTATCTCTTGACCCAGACTCCGACCACAACTATCGGCCTGCGCTGCGGACATAGCCTACCTCACGGCTGAGAATCTGTCGTTTCATACGTCCCATGTCAAGCCGAGCGTGGACCGATGCAATTTTGCGAGCTGGTATAGTCTCTTCGGATGGAGGGGATCCACGGTAGGACGATCTACAAAATTGTAAGGGACTAATATGAACAACATCATAAGAAATAAATCGGGGAACAAACAAACAAACAAACAAACAAACAAACAAACAAGCAAGCAAGCAAACAAACAAACAAACAAACAAACAAACGCAGAAACCGCTCTTAGCTACCTGTAGCAACCTCCAAAGTCAGCTGGACAGGAAGCGGTGCGTGCTCGGCGGCAGCAGAAAACCGAAGCTAATCACGGATACCTGCGTTTAAAGACTTCCTACATAGCTGATTGGTCAGCGATAGCAAAGGATCCCGCCACTGAGTGATGTTCTGAAGTGGATGGGGACACGAAAAAAATTATTTTAGCCACTTAAAAACATGCCCACAGAAAAAAAAGCTAATATCAATTTAAGTGTATGCTTTATTTTATTTATTTATTTATTTATTTATTTTTTTTTTACCTCTTTCTGTCGCTGTCACACAGCCCTTTCCTATGGAACTACATTTTCTTTAACCATTGAAAAACCATATTCCTACGCCAGCTAGCTTGGGCGCATGGCCCACTAGGAACAAGCTAGCCGCCTCCCCCAGCATTAGCAGTTTTATAAAGTTATATAAACAATAGGTATTTTTAAAAGCAACATTTTGACTTGTTACCACAGGAAAAGCACAAATGTTAGTAATAAGACCCAAAAATTGTTTTGTTGTTTGATTTTAAATGCTGTTGAACTGGCATACATTTCCGTCAGACAAGGGTCATGTGATACAGTTACTTTGTGTTTGGTGTACTCATAACTTTCAAGTTACTGTACTGTTATAAACTATGTTTTGTGTGCAAGCCTCTTCCAATAAATGTTTAAAATGAGTGAGCCATTTGGGATTTACAGTGTCGATCAGAAAAACACCAAATGAGGGAATGTGTTTTGGTAGAACACTGTTCATGTTCTGGAGGCCGGTGGTGGAACATCACATTACTAACACACTTTGTTTTCTTTTCCTTTTATTTGTCCCTCATACACAGTCTGAGTGGCTGTTTGAAATCATCCTGATACAGCTTCATCCCTCTGGAGGGCGCTAAAGATTTAAGTTTGGTAAGAATGGTAAGTCAAAGATGCATTTGATTCCAGACCTTCACAGTGAAATACATACACACAAATAATTTCACAGGTAATTAATAACTACTCATTAATAGGAAGCATCATGAATGAGTCACAAAAACAATCATTTGCAGTAGGAATGTTCCTTTGTTTTCTTATTAAGTTCTGTTTGGATAATATAAAGTTAAAGATAAAGAGACTGCGGTCAGAGCTTTTTATGATATGCACATACAACACAAACCACATCCTTTCATCGGTGGAAGAGACGGTCTGCAGCAGCTGCTTCCTGATGGTTTCATATATTTCTTTGCACAAAGTTTATTGCTGTGATGAATGATTATTGTGATAAACTGTGCACCTACAGTAATGGATAACTTTGATGCGGGCCATCAGCTACTGTTAAGGTTTATGTTTGCAAAGTGTTATTTTAAAGGGGACTCACGCCATTTGTTGTGATGGAACAATGAAAAAGGACCTTTATGCAGTTTGAGCTCATTCAGTCAGTGTCTTTTCCCTTAAAGTTGTAAGTTGTTCACTCTCTCTGCTCTCATCAGTAGCACCTTGGATTAAACTCACCTGCTCTGCACCATACAGCAGACAGTCAATTATACAGGCTAGCTGGTGAACAGAGTGAATCAATTAGCGGATAAGGAGCCAGATTATGTTTCTACTAGCTTGTTGCACTGCCCCAAAGTGAAAAAAAAATCAAATGCAAGCTTAAATGTTAAATGTTGGCAAATATAAACACAGACTATACTGTATCTGTGAGGATAGACATAAACAATAGGTCTTTTCTAAAGCAGACATTTTTGACATATTACAGAGGGAAAAGCAGAGGTGTTACTTGTAAAATTCTTACACATTATGTTTCACCTGTCCTCTTGTTAACCTTCACCACACTCACTTTCCGACCTCAGTCATACTCTCACAACACTCTTGCCAACACACACACACACACACACACACACACACACACACACACACACACACACACACACACACCAATATCCATCCTTTTAATTAGGCCACCATATTTTGTATGCACACAGTTGTGTTAATAAGTCATGTTGCTAATTAAGTTTGGTAGCTGGAACATCTGTGGGACTGGAGATCAGGCAAAAAAGTTAATATTTGCCTATTACAAGAAACTCATTTAAGCCCAACAACATTAACAATGGCTCTGTTCTATTCACGTTTCCCACAACACCAAGTGTAAAGTGTGTGTGTGTGTGTGTGTGTCTGTGTGTCTGTGTGTCTGTGTGTGAACTGCAACCAGATGTGTTACTTCCTGATCCATTAACCTGCAGTCTTTTCTGGGTTCCTCTCTGTGTTATGATCTTAACACCACCCTGATGAACCTCTGGGCCCACCATTAGTACACACAGTGGAGTGGTTGTTGCTGTCTCTGGTTATGTGTGTGTGTGTGTGTGTGTGTGTGTGTGTGCGTGTGCGTGTGCGTGTGCGTGTGCGTGTGTGTGTGTGTGTGTGTACCTAAAAATACTTTATAGAGAACCAAAAAAGAAAACTTTCCAACAGAGAAAGGGCATTTTTAGGAAGTGTTATTTTGGCTGCTCCTCACAACTTCTTTGAGGGGTAAGACTAGGTTTTAGGGGTTAGTGTTAGTATTAGGTTGAGGTCAAGATTAAAGTTTGGGGTTAGGCATTCAGTTGTGATGGTTAAGGTTAGGGTAAAGGGCTAGAGAAAGAATCCATTATGTTAATAAGTGTCCTCACAAAAATAGAAGTAGACTAAAAGTACAAGAATGTGTGTTTTTGTGTTTGTGTGTGGGGGTGAGGGGTGGGGGGTGGGGGGTACATGTATTATGCCTGCACACACAAAGCATTTCTGATGGGACATCCTTTTAGGAAGCTGTGTGACAATGCAGCAAAACAATGCAAATACAAGTTAGACCATAGGGACTGGTGAAGGTAACACAGTCTGATGTTCTCTGTGGGGTTTCTGAGGAGCCAATGAGGAAACACCTTCAAAACAAAGGGCCTTGAAAAAGCCACAGTTCTTCTGTGACAAGATCTCAAATACAAAGAACAATATGTATGACATCATCAGAGAGTGACTTACTGACATACACATCAGTGGCTCCAAATTTACTGACTTCTCCAATTATTTGGGTGATGACAGAAGACTAGCACAAGATTATTACTATTCACAGAATTTCTTTTATAATTATAATCCTTAGTGGTAAAAGAAGTCAAAGACACAAACTCGATATTGGTTTAAGCCACTTTAAAGCCCCCTTTCTATCACATGTCAATTTCAAATATATATTTTGTCTCAGTTCTATTTATCATATGAAGTTATATAAGGAAATAAATGAGTAAACTCTTTGCTGAGCCAGGCTCTATGTATATGAATGAGGAAAGAGAAATGAGTAAGTGAGTAGGAGTAGTGCACATAGAAAACAGAACTTGAAATTTTCTTAAAACAAGTTTGGCAAGACATTTCAGGGAAGTTCTCTTTCTCCATCAACAGCATAAATGTGTGTGAAGGAGAGAGACTGACATTAAATTGTTCAATGTACTTTTCCCATGATTGTTGTCATGGCCATGATTAGAAATTAACAGCTACTGTTCATAGGATTAGTGTGGAGTACTTGATACTGTTGTATTGGTCGGCTTCATGGGCAAAACAGATAGCAACTTTAAGAGCAATAAATGGATTTTCACATATTAAAGAGGCTAGCTATCAAAACCATTGGTGGTAAAATGAATTAACTTCATTGTGTAATAAGTGGTATGAAATTTAAATTGATGAGTTTTAGATTATTGTTGCAAGTGTACAGTATATGTAATCTCTTTTTGCAGCAGAGTGCAGGTACAGATTCTTGGTAATGCAGAAGTACATTTTAACTTATGGTTTAATGTGGGGTTAGGGTTAGGGCATTGCATCAACGTATCTGATTATAGTAACAGGAGGGACACACAATGCTGTTTTTCTGTATGTGAAACCATTACACACTTAACACATGATGAGCATCTTTATTAGCTGCAGTTAATCAGCTGTCCTCTCAGACTTTTGTTCATTGGCACCAGACAATCATTCAGACCCTTCTACAGTCATCATTGGCAGACTGAGCTGAAGTGTGTGTGTGTGTGTGTGTGTGTGTGTGTGTGTGTGTGTGTGTGTGTGTGTGTGCACTCAAAGAGGGCCAGGGTCAGGGAGGCACCAGTCGTTTGACTTCTAATGAAATATGTATACAGGAATTCGATGCTGGAAGGTCAGAGCATTTTCACAGTTGTTACCAGCCAGTTCAAACCTCCATTTAACGTACCAGTCTCGTGTAGACAAAGCCAAGGAAATGTGACAGTAAAGTGAATGTCTCCATGAGGACTGATTCTGCTTTTATATTATATTCATATCTATTTTTAACGGTGATGTGAAGGTGCCACAGTAACTGACAAGACTGTGCGAGGTATTGTTATCCTTCAGGGAACTAGGCCTAACTTAATGGCATGGCTAAAATTGGATTTTTCAAAGAGCACAACTGGACATTTTGATCCTCCTCTTGATCCACCTTTTGCTGGAAACTAGACACACACACCAACACACACACACACACACACGCACGCACAGCTGAAGCCCTCAGAGAAACACCTGAAATGGCAGATAAGCAAGTGCGTACACAACATCACCTTCTATCTCCAGGTGTTGTCACAGTTTGTACGAGGCAGGAACAGGAAGCTGGACCCAAATGTAGGCACAGACCAGGCAGGCGGCAGCAGTGGAGTGGTTTTAACAGAAGAGATTGTGATACAGCCGAGCAGGCAGGTACAGGAACAGATAACTGGGACAAAACAGGTCACAGGATGGTGATAACAAAGTCTGCAACATGCAGCTGATTGGTAAAATGACTGAGGGAAGATGGATGGTACATATATATATATATATATATATATATATAAATATACACATTGTGTGAGTTGATTGGGCTCTGGGAAACAGGTGAGGTGGGTGCGGTAGTCAAGACTGGGGAGAATCAGGAATGAGAAACAGGTGAGCAGGTGGTTGCAGGAGGAAAGTCTGAGGACATCTGATGGGTGGAGGAAGAGTGGCGTTATACAGCAGCAGAATGGCAAAAATAAACAGGCTTCAATCACTACCTGTCCAATTGCAATAACAGAATTTACTGAAAGAAATTTAAGAAGTATGAACGAGCTGAGCCAAAACAATAAGTAAGGACTATTTTCTAATTTACTAATCACTTTTTATGTAACCATTTGATAATCAGAGTTGTAAGGCATAGACAAGTGAATGTGTTGTTATGTGGCCCGCCACCCTTTTCTTTCTTTCTCTTGGTGCAAAATTAACAAGCTACAACTTTCAGAAATGTTCATGGGCGTTGTTATGGCATGTCTCTAATATCTTATCATCATTGCCATCATTTCCTCATTTAGATTATATGCAGCAAATGCAGCTAGAGAAATCAAACCACCTAAACCTAACCAAGTAGTTTTTTTTCACCACACTGTGACTGTTCCATAAGCTTAACCACATGACTATTATTGTAACCATGACAACAATGACAATGTTGCTCTTTCAGGAGATGCGACAGACAGGGCACATGAGAGGTTAGGGACAAACAACCTATATGGTGATTCAGGTATGAGCCCATTCGATGCTTTAAAACCTGTGGATATGTGAGGTATGTATACTGTACTGGCATTGGTGGTATTACCTTATGTACACTTACATTTAACCTGGCAGGCTATAATGATTTCCTGTTCACTTTACTATGCATCTTAGTATGTCCCTAGCTTGCTAAAGAGCAGTCTTATCGATTTCACCAACAGGAGGCAAAGAGATAACAAAGATTCTTCAGAAAGGTCATGAAGAATCATACTGGTAATATGTTTGGTGTCAAACATATATTTTGTTTTTTTATAAAAATATATATTTTTTTGGGTTTAACTGTGTCATTATCAGATGTGCTCACAGACACAGAAAAATGAAAATAGAAATATTGCATAGTATTGGAAAGCAACATCTAAGAGGCTGTTACAACACCTAGATTTATGGTGGTTGTAAATGGAGATAAAGCACATTGATCCAACAGAACATCTTCGGACAATCTTATTATCTTCAAACTAATGTTGTCTGACTTGTGCAAATAAGCAATATAAACATGTTAACTGAGGCTTTAAGTGGTATATCGTAGACATAACAATGGTTTTTAATGCATTCTTATGGTACAAGCACTTAGGTTATAAGAAATTAATGAAAACTAACAGCAGGGATGACAGAAACATTGATTTGAAATGCATTTTCAGCTAAGTAAACAATTCCATGTGGCTCTCTGGTATTTCCTAGTCTGCAATTTGAGAGCTGAACTTTGAAAATCTTGGTTCTGGTGGTGTCATGAGAGCTATATGATTTAAAAGCTATTGCTATACAAAATGCAGAATGCTTTAAACTTCCACCTTTTTATTTCAGTGTTAGTGTATGTTAACTGATTTTATTTTTTTTTAATATTTCTTATATTCTAACCCTGGTTACACTTTGGTGATGACACCTATGCACACAGCAGTAGCTTTTTAGTGAAATGACAGTAGAGTTTCCTCTGCGTCAGCAAAGACCACAGAGGAGGTAAAATAAGAGTTCAACGAAAATGTAGGTAGTCTAGGTTTGCTAACATGTTTAAATTATTCGGTTAAAGTTGAGCTGCTTGAATGATTGTCACTCTGAAAGTAGAAACCAGGATTAAAAGAAGTTGAAATTTCTTTTCAAATGACTCTCTTTTAACTATATTACATTGGATATTGTTCTTAAGACATAGTTGTGGAATGGATAAGTAGGGGAAAGCAACTGAGTGAAAGATCAATAAATATAATACATGACCCATCCTGATATTAGGGGCCCTCTGTGAACTCTGCCTTGTGGTCCACAGACTCTTGACTCCTCTCTGGTTAACAACAATATAATAGCCATCCATTCAGCAGTAAGTCAGGCAATGACCAGAGTCCGCTGAACATCAATACAACCAGCTCTGAGTGCTGTAGAACTAATGGGCCTGAGAGAGAAAAGCTTTGCTCAACCTCGTGATAAATGTACTATTGCTGCACACTCACATTAACTGTTTGCAAGGCCACTGCAACTGCACTCAACTAAAGGAGAAGAAAGTGCCATTTCTTGTAACTTTAATGCAGTACAGGCATAGCCCTCACCCGGCTTGACCCAGCCTATTATAGCCACAATAATTTGCATCATATGGTTAAGATGGTGTTAAAATAAATATGACGAGCTGCATTCACAATATAGAACATTTCTAAGAAGAGAATCTCAAAATTTATTGGGAACTGGAGTTATTGGAAGGGCGTTAAACTGCAAGTCATACTGAATTTCCCTGAAGTGGTGTTTATAGCCAAATATAGGTAGAAAGATGCTGGTGTTTATGGTGCTCTATGTTTTATTTATAACTCAAGATGATAACATGATTCATGGGGGATTTTCTACGACTAAATGTACTGTCATAGTCTAGAGTGAATGGAATGAATACCAACTGTACCAAGCAAAACAAAAATGATACCTCTTTCTAATAAGGCATCCTTTATACAGGATTTTGTCATTTAATAATGTGTTATAGGTCAGTTCTAAGGCATTAATAAGAACAACTTCTGGGTTGCCAGGTTGTGAAAATTCCATTTGGCTGGTTAGACCAGTTTTGATACAGTTTTATGATATTTATTGATCTTTATAAGTTGAGATAACTGCATCAGAGTGATGACTGTGTGGCTTTTTATTATTATTATTTTTAATATTGAACACTTTGAAGCTACATATGCAACATATCTATAAAGCATTAGTAAATAAGTTATTAGGCATTAATAAAGCCATTAATTACAACATATAAGCTTCATAGAGGGTGCCTTATTAGATAGGGGTCCCACATAGACTTATACTAGATGCAGAAAAAGTCTACAGTTGACAGTTTAAGTGTTTAGTTTCTGAGTGGTTGCATTGGATGCAATTATATTAAACTGTATGGACGTATGTGGACATTGGGAAAATATTATGTGTGCTCACATGCAGCAGACCAGGCTGTAACTTTGGCTGGGAACCATGCAATTATCACGGAAGCCCTCAAAATGAGTCTACTACACAAAAACTCTGGCTTCTGGGTTTTTTTCCATGTTCAGTGTTAAGTGATTTCAATCCATAAAATTTATGCTTGTATGGTAATGTCGGCCAGTTTTACACTGGATAGGCTGTTGAAGAGCCACTGCAGTATTATTGAAGTCAGACTCATTGGCAGAACGTCAATAAAACCATCTGATTAATCGCTCAGCTGGAAACAAATGAAATGGAAAATTAAAAGCGCTGCACTTAACGTTGAAAGAACTAAAGGTAAGAGCGCTAAATATCCCAGCAGCAAAAGGAAATGACAGAACTTAAGACCTATTTCTGTTTGTGTGGCCTTCTAAAGTTGGCAGATCTAGACTAAACTGTGCCACGGATGAAATTATGCCTCAGAAACGTCTCGGAGGCCTTGTTCTGTTAAGTTGAATGCAAGAGACCGCCGTGTCTAGAAATACTGCCGCCACAAAGCCACAGGGCAGGAGGGGACTCCGCCTCAGATTTATAGCCCAGACTCACGGGGTGTGTTTTTGCCTCAAAATGGCGAGGGTGAAATTAAAGGCAGGGTTTTCATGTAATTGCACATGGATGTGCCCACTGCCCACGGCTTTGACCCCAGCTCTTGCACTCTAATGAAGGGTTGAGAGCTTGAACAAGGCAAACCCTGGCAAAGTAATGGCTATACTGATGCCGGCCAAATAGATTTTGTAATGTGCTTATAGTACTAAAGCACAGGGCCCTTATCTTTATTCTATCCGGCCATTCTCATTTAACCATTAGTTCTCTGCTTTGAATGAAAGGCTATTATGTTACCAGTCAAATAAACTGCATCAAACTGCATCATAATAAATTATGAATGCCCTTAGGATATTTTATACTTGTAGGCATTTGTATGTGTCCTGCTTTTATGATTAATAATGGATACTTTTGATATGTCTATGCCCTGAGTCAAGAGTTGTTACTTAAATGCTCTATATCTATATCCACAGGCAGCAAGCAGATCCTGTACAAACCTATTTAAATGAAAGGGCCATATTTCTCTCTCAAATCTCTTATCTTCATTCTCTATGGTTTCATTTTTTTTTTTGTTTGTCAAACAATGTGAACTTGTAAGTACCTTTAATCGAGCACTGTACTGAAATTTTGATGTATTTATACTTTAATTTTATGCAAAAAGTACTTTTCATTCCACTACATTTGCTTGACAGCTGTAAATATCCATTACCTGCAGATGACAGTAAGGTTTTCCATACAAAATGTATGATTAGTCAATAAGATATTATGTAAAGATTGAAGAGAAAGTGATTTGACTCAGAAATATGACCTTTTTTCTTATTCAAATAGCTCTGTACAGGATCTGCTTGCTGCCTGTAGATATAGATATAGAGCATTTAACGCACTTACAAATGTCTACATGTATAAAGTATTCTAAGGACATTCATAATTGATTACAATGCAGTTTATTTGACTGGTAACATGATAGCTTCTCATTCAAAGCAGAGAACTAAGGGTTAAATGAGAATGGCCAGATAAAGATCAAATGGCCCTGTACTATAGTAATACAAGCACATTACAAAATCTTTTTGTTTTATATTAAAATATCCAACACTATATAAAGTAGTACTAGTTATAGCAGCAGGCTTACTACTTTACATGTCAATATAATGGTAATAATAATTATATAAAGTAATATATAATAATAAACTACAGACAGGGGAAATTGCCGCATAATTGTTACTTTTACTTTTAATTCTTAAGTGCATCTCGCTGATAATACTTTGTACTAGAATATTAATGCAGGACTTTTACTTATAAGAAAGTAGAATACTTCATCCAACCACTAATAGTGTCACACAGAAACTGTATACTGTATAAGTTCCAGGACTGTAGTTGAGCAGTGGAAACTTTCCCTGAGGAATGGTTTTACCAGCTGTGAGGCCAGCTACTCTGAGGGAAGGAAGGTTATATTGTACAGTACTTTCAAATGAGGGGTTGCAGCTTATAGGTTTATACTTAAATGATATGGCATTGTAATAGCAGGAGATCACACATATGGTGCATTGATGATTTAGGGGAGACATGCAGCTCCTGATGCTGGAAAATGACACCTATAGAGAACTTTAATTACCGCCCTGCTGACAAAGATGACAGGAAAATTCAGCCTCGCTTAAACCAAAGAAGCGTTATGCCTACAAAGTAACATCTTAGTGAGGGTGGTCCTGCAAAAGTGAAAACCCTCCACCCATGCTCCTCTTCAGTAGTCTATGAATACACATAGACATAGACTCAACTTTAACCACATATTATGGGTTTGTACTTGCTGATGGTTTCATATTTGGCCCAAAGTTTATGTAAATGCAGATGCGAGCCCCACATCACTGTAGTTTGCTGAAAAACCCAAGGTTTTTCCAACCATGTTCCCGGTCTGTTAATCCAGCTGCCTTTACGTAGACCCACTCTGTGATTGGTCCCAGATTTGCTGCGGGTCCAGAGTAACTATTTAGCTTTTTCCCTGAGATTTTCCCATTGCTGCTGGCACAGTGTGACCTGCAGGAAATGACTGAGAATTGTGACTATAACAATGCTAATGGACCAATGCCAGACCACAGCTGTTTATTCAACCACACAGAACATTCCTCTGGGTTAATAACCACAAACACTGGAAGAGATCTACTATTTAATGATTTGGTCTGTAATACAGTACAGTATGTGCTTCGTTTGGGGAAAATTGTAAGCAGCATGTGTGGCACTGTATAAAGTAAGGCAAAAAGATTCTTAGCGTTTGAGTCATTGTGGCACACATGCAGTGCGCAGTGCTCATGACTCAGTTATTCTTGGTGGAAGTTCTGGATTTTGTTTGGAATTTAAGTTTATTGTTTTAGTCACATTTTGTTCATTTTAGTTTTAGTGAGGGAAGTCTTAAAATCGCCACAGTTTAGATTGAACTTCGTCACATCTATTTTAAAGAGTCATCATCAGTCTTTCTGCCTCTTGGACGCCCTGAGTCCTTCTTCTTGCTGCCAGCCCTGCCCATCCTTCCTGGATATGAGGTCATGACAGAAGGACCAGAACAAAGGATGGGCTGCAGTCATCTTAACCTAAACTCTTACAGCATAATGTACACTCTCTTTTTTGTCCCTGTGTCAAGTCGACACACAGCAGGGGAAATCTGCTACTACAGACTGCAGGCTTTTGTTAAAGTTAGCTATTTATGATGTGTAGTTACTGAGAAAAGGCTTTTGTTGCATTGTATTCAAATTACATTTGTTTGAACTTTGGACATAGCCTAATGCTACTGTGCACAAAGAGGTATAAGTCTATGGTCCTATTTTCATTTCAGCTGCTAGCTTATTTCCTAATTCTCAGTTGTCACCCACACACACACACACACACACACACACACACACACACACACACACACACACACACACACACACACACACACACACACACTTGTTTTCTAGCCAGCTATCTAGCAAGCTAAGATAATTTAGCCTTGCTAACTTGAATTAAATTAATGAAATGTTCAATAAAAGCTAGCTAGCTAGCTTAAATTATTCTCATTCACAGACTCAAAAACCTTTGAAGCAAAGGAACCAAAACTACGTTAATGAACATATTTCTGACTCATATTTATGCAGATAAATGTCAAGACTTGATATAAAAATTAATAGCCTACCAAATGTTTCCAATTTCCACAATATATATTTAAATGAATATAAATTAAACTTGTTTTGACTCTTGTTTACAAAAACAAATAACTAAATGAATGAAATTAAAAATTGATTAGAAAAACCTACCTGCATAATGCCTACAACTAAAACTCGTGCCAGGGGGACAAATATAGTTACACTGGATAATTGCAAAATATCTTTAAAAGAAGTTATGCGTTTCCACGCACCTCCTGGCTTTGATATGCTTCATGAATTGAACTGACCCTTAAGACAGCAGCCGCCTCAGCCTCTCTGCTCCCCCTGTCCGGGTGAAAGCAGCGAGGGAGGGGTGTGACTTCCAGCCAACTGTCGAAAAACTCCGGAGTTTAGAGATCAGCAAAAGATGAGGAGCTGCTCTCCTCCACTGAGCGAGCGGGAAGGAATTAAAGCTCTAAAGCGAATCTTGAAATACGGAGAATTGACGACTCAGCGATGAAATGCATGTTCCTCGGAGTGAGTTTAACTTCCAAGTAAACCTGAACTGCGAGCATCCAACGGTAAGTTGTGTTAATGTTGTCATTTGGGGAAACGGGACGGCTCAAGTAGGCGCAAATAGGTGAAATCCACCATTTAACTACAGTATATAATTGATTCAATATCAAACTAACGTCATGTCTGAAAAGCCAATACTTATACTTTAGAAGTCTCTTGGTACTCTTTGATTTTTTTTGGGAACTGGTCCAAGATTGCGTGTAAACAAACAAACAGCATCGTAGTTTATTTTAAGTAGACCATATGTTTCCTGTATTTTAGTTTTATACAGTTTTCTGCACTGTTTGCTAGATTTAGTGACGTTTTGTTTTCACGTTTTCATAGAAAATAGGTAAACCAGATTTAGTTTAAATCCACTAAACAAAACCATGAACTTCTGAATTACTGGAAAATGACAACACTGTGAACAATAACACTCTCTGTCACAACACTCAGATCTTCCCGTGCACTTGAAGACGGTGGATCTGCTGACACTGGACTCCCTGCTCACTTCTGACATCCAGTGTCAGCAGCCGGTGCTTTGAAGATGATCAATTCTCAGATATACCGCCACTACAACCACACAGGAAAGCTGGACCACCGGCCTGGTGTTGGCACAAGCCATGGCTCCGTGGACCCCAAAACCATCGTGTTCCTCATCATATGCTGCTTCATCGTCCTGGAGAACCTCACCGTGCTGGTAGCCATATGGAGAAACCACAGGTTCCACAACCGCATGTACTACTTCATCGGCAACCTGGCGCTGTGTGACCTGCTGGCTGGAGTCGCTTACCTGGTCAACCTGCTATTGTCAGGAGAAAAGACCCTGCAGCTCTCACCTGCTCTCTGGTTTGTCAGAGAGGGCAGCATGTTTGTGGCACTTGGTGCATCCATTTTCAGTCTCTTGGCTATTGCTATAGAGAGACACCTGACTATGATCAAAATGAGGCCTTATGATGCCAACAAGAACTACAGAGTGTTTCTGCTCATAGGGACCTGCTGGCTGATCGCCATATCTCTTGGAGCTTTGCCTATTCTGGGCTGGAACTGTCTGGACAACCTCCCAGATTGCTCCATAGTCCTCCCTCTCTACTCCAAGAAATATGTCGCTTTCTGTATCACAGTTTTTATGGTTTTGCTCTTAGCCATGTCAGTCCTTTATGCCCGAATCTACATCCTGGTCAAGTCCAGCAGCCGAAAAGTGAGCAAGCACAGCAACTCTGAGCATGCCATGTCCCTGCTGCGCACTGTCATCATTGTAGTTGGGGTCTTCATCGCCTGCTGGACGCCCATCTTCATCGTGCTTCTTGTGGATGTGGCATGTGGCAAGCATTGCCCCATCCTCTACAAGGCTGACTGGTTCATTGCGGTGGCTGTGCTCAACTCAGCCATGAATCCAGTGATTTACACTCTGGCCAGCCGAGAGATGAGACGGGCCTTCCTGGGTCTGGTGTGTGGCATTTGCTACAGGGGGAAGGCTTCTGTAAATGGCAGTGGGAACAAGCAGTCTCTGGAGCCCAGCCGCAGCAGGAGCAAGTCGTGGAGCAGCCAGAACAACCCCAACCAGAACCAGCAGGGCTCCAGGCAAACAGAGCTAGGGAAGGAGCAGGAGATGGACACTGCTCATGGCCAAGTCTCAGTGGTGGCAGGAGGGGCCGCCCAGGCTGTCTCTGAGAGTGACGCAAAAAAGTGAAAGAAGGGAGCCAGTAAGAAGGTGAGGGTGGTCCTGATATATGCTCGTCACAGAGGACAGAAACGATGATGAGTTTCGACTGATCAAGAATAAAGGATTTCTTAAATGAAGTGTGGACTTCAGGCCTGGCTGCAGGACAGCTGTTTCTCCTTTGTGATTTATATTGATACAACAGCATCATCCACAATCAGAGAACTCACATCTGACATTAGATTGATGTACGAGGCCAATGTGATCAATGACTCTCTCGGTTTTGCCTCTTTGTCAAGCACAGGTCATATTACATCACTGTTACGTTAGAACCATGTATCTCCAAAAGTGGTTATTTTACACCATACTAGCAGACAAATCCTTTATTGGTTGAAAAAACAAACAATAAAAAAAAAACTGCTGAGCTAATTAAAACTTGGACATTTTGGAGATACATGTTTTTTTTGCAGGACAATGATGATTTGAGAATTAGTGGTGCTTTTAGCCTTGACAGAAAAAATTTACCTTTGTGGTTACAGATGTGACCAGACAAAGACAAATAAGACAAAGAAGAAGTGAGAAATCACCTGCAATTAATAAAAAAAGTGCAATTATAGTGCTGCAAAAACAATGTAACGAAGAATGATTGTAGACAATTATTAGTGTAATGATAAACAACTGAAGTTATTTATTAATCTATACAGTTTATTCTGTAAATTTGTATTCCCTCAGTAATACTACAGAATGCTGTACCGTTAACTGTAATGAAAACTGCCTTGTAAATAGTATATTTGAGAGAAAAAAAACACATGTTGAAGAGTCAGACTCGCCACCTTTTTCATTATATCAGTAGCATCATGGTCAAAATGAAAGATCTGCATTTGTTACCACTCTACAGAGAATTAATGTAACTGATGCGGTTCATTCAACAGCAGTAGTTTTTTAGTGGAACCAAGGCTCCATCTGCTGGTTGATAATGGTAGTCGTCTATGCTGATGTGATATTTTTTACAATATACTGCATGTTCAGTACAGAATATCTTCAATCCTCATATTAGTAACAAATTTTGAATTGTTATTATAGTCTGTCTTTGTTTTTTTATCTTGATTATTCCAGAAGTGGAAACATTTTGTATCATCTCTAAAAGCATGAAACTGGTAAACTGAAGAAACAAGTCTTGAGAGGCACGTGGATGCTGCATGTGAACTAGAACTAGATAGGCTAGAGGCAGCTGTTTATATATGATGCAAAAAAAAATATTAGCTTTGGCACAATAAAGTAAAAATAAAGAGTAAAGTAAGAAAGTACTGTATAAAGATGATTCACCTTGATCAACTCATGTGGCCAGTAGAGGGCACAGTTCTGCCTTGTTTCATGTGTAGTGCCTTCCTTACACATTTGAGAAAATAACACATTTTTCACCTATTTATAGTGGCATCTTGACGTGCAGATAGTTTTGATTTTGTATGTCCAGGGTTTGTGGTGCACACAGCAGTAAAATAACATCTGGAAAATTCAACAGCAACATCTCTTTCAACAAGCAGCACCTCTGCCACGTGGGATGATTCAAATACTTCACTGTGAACAACTTTCACAGGAACTTTTTTGAACAAAAGAAATAGTCTTTATTAAAACTTTTGTTCGTGTGTTCTGTGGATTATCCTGAATAACGAGCACTGTTTATGGATGTATTTTTTAAAATCAGTGCTTAAAAATTAAAAGTAAAACTACACAAATAAAAACAAAACAGAAATAATTAGGGTTATTAAAACTTTTAAGATTTTAGAGGAAATTGTGTGTCTAAATGCAGCATCTGCCATAGAACGAAATGTGTCATTGATTATTACAGAATATACAGAGAGATTCTACACATTCACGGTTTTATTGCCAACAGTCATACAGAATAATGATAAACCCATACAACCAAAAGATTAAATCTGTAAACATCATTTGGACTTGTCTCTTTGTTTTTATTTCCATTTTTTTTCTGTACCTGTTCCAAAATAGTGAGTTTCTGTGTGATTCCCTCTGACAAAGATTTATACTTAGAATCTGGAAATTATACATTTATAATATATAATAGAGAGGGAGAGGGAGGGAGATAAAGAGACAGAGATAGAGAGAGAAAACAGTAGTCTCAAGCAGCAACACGCAGCAGGGCGAAACACAACCTCTAGTGAACAGGCATGCCCCATTGAAGATCAGCTATTGCACTTTGAAGAGAGAGAGAAAGAGAAATAAAAACACCATTTGTACAAATAAAAGGCACATTTTCATCAACAGAAATCTGGAGAGAAGCCATGTTCTGATTTGTATCCCAGCTTGTTTGGTTGTACAATTTCTTTATGCCACACAGCTAATCATCATGTTATCAGAGAGATTCAAGTATGGAGTTGTTCCTGCTGTATATACGCTTTGTTCAAAACATTGCACATTTTGCCAAGGTGATTCTACAAATTTGCTTTTTAGAAACAAACACTGATCTCAAAATAATTCTTGACATTAGCGTAGTGCTTTTTTTTTTTTTTTAATTTTGCGTATTATTCCATCTCCCAAGATATTAGATTTGATGAAATTATGTCACAAAGAATCGAACAAATTAAAAGTTGATGTCGGATAATTGTCAGAAAAACCCAAAACAAACAACACATAAAACTCAGTGATTCTTTGTGTCCTTTCTTCTCACCTTTCCCTCAAAAATACCAATATATTTGGCTCTTTCTCTCATGCACTCTCCTCAAAAGAATCCTGAGAAGCAAACTGGGTCATGGGACACAAGGAATCAAGGAAAGTCTTAATCGGCTTTAACCCAAAATGGATCCGGTGGATTTTTTTTTTCCATAACAATCCCAATACTGCTCTTTGCTAAATATGTGTTGTTGTGAGATGCATGTACTGTACACTCCCTCTTGCAGCAAAATACAGGCACATTATATTACATTGCATCTGTCTTGTCAAACTCATTGAACACATGCTGATTTTGGTTCAACTGAAGTGGTCCAGTGCATATCAAATACAATGCCCCATTCATTTGGTATCCATCAGAGTACTGACAATAGTAAGGATGAGAGCATTTAAAAAGTCTGTTGCCAGAACTGCTGTGTACTATTTCTATAAGCCTTTTCAAAATTTGATTCCCCACTCTACAAAAACAGTCTGTATAACCTAAATACCACAAACTGTTCTGAGGAACGATTGTGTACAGTGGACTGCAAAATGCAAATGAACTATTAACTGTCAAGCAATAATGGGTGAAAACTCTTAAGAGTTGGATTTTCCCATGTACTGTAGTACTTTAAGCAACACACAGTCAGATAGCATCCTTCACTACTAGTAAGTGATAAAATAAGGGAAGTGAAGTGAGTGTGACTGACTGGGGTAAACAAGTATTTCTGTGATGACATCTAGTGGCAATAAAGCAATCTTGCCATAAGACATCGCCACATTGAGAGATAAAATCTCTTTGTTTAACATCAACAAGTGAAGGTGATCTAATATTGAACATTCTGTATTGGGTGCACAATGTGTGTACTCAACACTGGTCTAATCAAGCCTTGTAAGTATAAAGTGTAAATTACATCTCAACACATTGGTAATTCATCTTGGTACAACTGACACAGATGATCTAACTGATCTAACTTTCTGATTGTGCTATTCATTTGTGATCATTCAAAAAATAATAATAATAATAATAATGATAATATCTTTTAAAAGTTCACAAAAAGCCGAAAATGTTAATTAAGAATGTGAGAATATCCATTGCATGACTCAAGCCCCAAAACTAATCATTGACTACACACCTAAAAGAATCCAGAGAGAACCAATTCAGAAACAATCCCTGGTTGAAAAGCATAAATATTTTACAGTGTCAGCATACACAAGCACCTCTTTCAAATAAAGGGGTATCAAGGTCTACGAACAATGTCCACAAGAACAGTTGATTTTAAGTCATGCGACTGTGACACAAGAAAATACTTTATAAAAAAAGGTTATCTTTAAAGCCATTGACAGCACTATGAAGGATGTCTGTTTGCACCCCAACACTTTGTGACTACTGCAAAGCAAAACACATTCAGTTCTAATCCCCAATAAAAGCAGATTTCATATAGTGACTAATTGAGTGAGCTGTCACGCTATTGGTGAGATTAAAGGACATTTTTTCCTAAAGTAATTCATTATAAACAGCATTTGTCGTCCAAACTGTTTTTGTTTCCGACCTCTTAGCCAACAGTTCCTGTAGAAATGTGGTTGTGCTTGACAGACAAAACTAAAATTTCAGGTTTTTATTCTAAAATACTCTTGTTAACACCTCTTTGAGGTTTGATTTGCACTTCATCTAAACTACAAGAACATCTGTCTTTTTTTTTTAGTCTTTTAAAACACCAAATCAAGATAGTATGTCCAAATGCACCTATGTCTTCTCAAAAATATAGCATTTCAGTCATCACAACAAAATAATAACAGTTCTATAAATATTCTTTTTTTTTTATCTTAAACAAATCTTGTGTCTTCCAGTGCCTCCAGAAAAGTAACTGTGGGCCAATTTTCCATAAAACACTGTCAGCGCACAGAGCCTTTAAGCATCTTCTCTTCGTGTTTCGTCTTCAAGTTTCAGGATGGTAGGAGAGACTGTTCAGAGCTTCCGATTTCCCATCAGGCATTACAAGCATCACTGTTTCCTTCCAACGGGCTGTAGGAGACACAGTTCACTCCCGGCTGACACAATCGGCAGATTGTTGTCACGGTGATGGCCAATAAGGTGGCTAATGCTGTCAAACACGTGATCTTTTGTCCGTACCTTTGAGAAGAAAAAGAAATGTTATAAATTTGTCTTTTTCTTGCACAATAAAAAAATCCTTCATTTTATTCATTCCTCTCTATCTACAGTATCTCGTTTCAAACACACTTAACATGTCCTTAAACCCTGTCTTACCGTGCCCTCGGGGTCCACCAGCAGTAGGTGTTTGGCAAGTCCATTGTGCATGCCCGTTAGTACGTAGGACCCTGGGTTGGTAGTGCTCTTGCGGACTAGGAAGTCCCCGTCTTCTTTCAGTAACTTTTCAGCATCACGGCGGCTCATTTTGCCATGGTACCATGTCTGGCCCTCCAGCTCCTCCTGTGCCCGGAAGGCCAGTGAGCGCACAAGAAGAGGGCTTGAGCTGTCCACGGATGCTGCCTTGTGAAGACTGGACATCTGGGACTGGGCTTGGCTCTGGGACGGCGGATGGGACTGAGACTGAATAGCATCCTCGAAGGGCTCTGGTATAGGTGAGGGCAGTGCCAAAATAATTAAGAGAGGAAGGATTTCTCTAGCACAGTTTTTAACTTAACATCCTACAGCTGTCAAGATTTATAAAGTATGGTAATCCATAAATTCATTGTTGGTATGAAAACCTAAACATGTCTCCCAGAAGTGCAAAGTCATCATTGCTTTAGCTTGAGTAAAGTGTTGTAGTTTCTTCATAATGGTAAAAGATTGGAATTGAATAAGTAGTGTACAGGGCCCCTGTGGAATTTCTGACAATTGAATTTCTGTGCTTTTTTGTCTATCTTTGATTATGGGCATTTAGCAGTAGCATATCCAGATGAACATATCGATTTGATGTCATCAAAACACCTTGATATCCTCAAAGTTACACAAAAATATGACATTACTATACTCAAAGACTTACTACCAGTTGGAGAACAACGGATCTGTCATCCGTGTCATTTTTAAAATTGTATTCTCAAATTTTTACTCCATGCATTTGTATATAAATCTGTATGGAAATACACCTGTATATTTACATCATAAATCATACAATTTGTAAACTGATGCAATGATATGCCGATGACAGTGTTGCACACCACTAAGTAATAAAAAAAAAAAAAATTTGTACATAGTATTTTTCTGTTATACTGACGATACAATAATACCCACTAATGAAATCTACTCTGATGCTTTTAAACAGTAAATATTACTCAGACAATTGACTCAAGGTCAGGGCTCTTTTTTCTGATGAGCTCTCACTCTGACTATTATAGGTCAATTACTGTATATAACCTCTAATTGAATAACTTTCAGAACAAATTAACAAAATGTTTCTGAATCGATTTATGCAAGTATCTGTATCAAATTAGATTTAATCGTGTTTTTCTTTTGTGGCACAAGTGCTGGTGTTTGTTAGTACAGGAACAAAGTTAACAGTTAAAGAGCCACAGCAGGTGGACAATAACACCTTAAATAACAACTTAAATTTCATATAATAACAGCTCACTTGTGAACAGTATAGCTGACTGCTCACATGTAATCTGTGTCATGGATTGTTCATACATAGTACACACATCTTTATGTAACTAATCTTTCACGTATAATAATAGCAAAGTTAAGGTGGAAGTTGAAAGAAGGAAAGAATAAAGCTGTACACTGACATTAACAACGTCCTTCTATTGTCTTCATACTGACATGATGTCATTATAATGCCACACCAAAGACAATGGGAAACAAAAGGTAGGAAACAGCTATAATTAAGAACTGTGATTAGAAAGTTGTCTTACAATGTTATTCTGACATCAGGGCACAGATACTGTTCGGTTACTTTGTAATGCTTCAGCAGGTGAGTTTTAAATTCGCTTTGCCTCAAATTCATTCATTCAACTATGTGAAAACTGAAATTAGTTTATATCAGTGATTGCAAATCTAAATCCACTATTCAAAGCATCTGAAAAATAGAAAGAAACTTTAATACATGCCAACAGAGACTCACTCATGTCAAACAGGTCCTTCTGCGGGCTCTCTTTGGCTGCAGCTGCCATGCCTTTTGTCACATTCTCTGCTTCTGCCTGAAGTGCTGCGAGCACCTGGGCATCAATCTGCTGGGTGTTCACATACGTGGGCATCTCTGCTGTTTTTGGCGCCTGACCTTTACTCTCAGGCAGACTGCTTATATCAAATGAACCTAGACATTTGGAGAAACAATCACAGTCTCAGTGATGAACTGATGCAATTCCTCAAAATTAAACATGACCTATATACTTAAGTAGTGGGAAGGATGGATTTTCTTACCCTGTTGTATAAATATGGGCTTTCTTTCATCTCCCCAGTTTTCTCCACAGTGCCGCCCTTGGTAATATGTCTGATCTACTGAACCTGGGCCCATCTGATAACAAACAGACACACAGTGGATATTAAAGATATTTCTGAATTAAGAAATAGATATCATGAGTGGACATAAAAAAGGCCCTAATTTTAATCATGTAATGTGCAAAAATTTAGATTAAGGCTCCTGTCACTCCTAACTGGTTTTGTTTCATTAAAATGAACTCTGGTGCATTTGTCTATTTACTTCATTTGGGCTGGTGTGAAAGCTGTCGATCAAACTCTGTTGTGGACTAAACAACCAGACTGAGGCCTGAAACGAAGGATCTCTGTAAGTGGACTGTTGTGTGGTTCATTTGTGCAGTCAATTTTCAGTCTAATCATACCAATAATGCTCATAATCAGTTAATTCTTTGGTGACCAGAGAACATATATACAACAAATATACATAAAAGAAGCAGTTAAGTGTTGCATGACTTGTCAAGCACCAGAATGTAATTGCCCCTAGGGGATCCATGTAGCTCTGACAGTCAGTCAGTCTGTATAATTTTGAGTTCACAACTCTTGGTTCGTAGCAGAAAAATAAAGCCAGTGTAAACACAAACTGGACAGAACTGAAATGCAACAGTGTAAACATTTTTCTCTTGATCTGGACCAAGCCACAAACACTGCAGGTGCCAAAGCACCTCAAGTCCATGCGTAAACAAAAGTAACTCTGTTCAGTTGTACCTGGCACCCATCAGGTCCTGCATTCTGATTGGTCAGCCGAGTGTCGATGAAGCCTCCAGGGGGTGGCATTTTGCCAGGGATGTTGTTATAGTAAGGATGTTCTGCTGACTCCTCCTCTTCCTCTGTCCATGGTAACTCCTCCATGTTTAATACCCTGGCGCAAAAACATGGTTTGATTATGAAACTCAAAACAAGTCAATGTGTTATCTTTTGTGTGTTTTATGAATGTGTCCTGACCACCTCACCTGTCATGTGTGGAGGACAGCTTGCTTGATGGACATTGCAGGTACTGCTGGAAGCGAAGGTCAAAAGCCTGGCCGATGGTACTGATGACGTCCTGGGCCAGACCATCAGAGCATTCCAGGATGTGACATGCTGACCAGAGTCAGAAAAACGCATTTTAATGAGCAACATGTTTTATGTGAGACATAAGACACTCTACAGTGTTAACGGAATGAACACCTACCTCTTCTGTTAACAGGGTCCTTTGCTACATAGGCAACATAATCTGTCGTGTCCTGAAAAACACAAGACAAAAAGACACATTTTTTACAGCTAGTCCAATAGACATGGTGTGCTGTTATATTTTTAAGGCAACATTAACAACAGTATTTTCACTCAACTGTAAATGGAACAGGCCACTGTTTATTGAGTTTCATTGAGCATCAATTGCATATTAAGTCTCATAGTGCAACACAAAGCATACATGTGCGTATTAGTTAATTTCACTGTAACATAAGCTGTTGTAACTTTGCTAGCACTCACTAGCTGACGGGAACAGGACAATTTTATAAATCTGTCTCATGTTTAAAAGAAACAAAAAATACTCACAAATAAAATACTAGATACTTGGTTTCTAATTACTACTAAAAAAAAAACAAAAAAAAAAAACACATAGGGCTGCATCATCACCTTCCCTGTAGAACTATGTTGGCCTCCCACTGAACATTGCTGAAAAAACAGTTGAACTTAATTGTTGGATGCCTAGCAATTCCTCTGCATTTTAAATACATGTACTGACTGGTGTTCTAAAAAAATCCCAATTAATACAGATAATATATCAATATGACTAATGATACGTAATAGTATCTGCCATGGGCAAAAATGTTATTTCAATTGTATCAGTAAATCAGTGAATTTGATGCAGGCCACTGAGTTACTTACAGGGTCTCCACCTGATGCAAAGGAGATGGACTGCATGTGATGGTTGGCTATGATCTGTCATGAGCAAAATCATACAGTGCATATGAATTAACCAACATTTCTGTGATTCTACACACACGCAATCATAAGTTGATTAGCTAGTTAGTTTATCAAAAGAAAGTTTTAACTTGTCAAATGTCCCACATTTAGATAAACATTTAGATCCCACATTTCGATAAACTGAGATGATACCAGAAATACTACTCTGTCTCGTGTGAGTTACTCTGTGCAGGATTTGGATTGTTTTGTTACTTTGGCACCATCTGCTGTTCGTATCAAGAATGAAAGTAGAGGGCAATGCTCGACACTACCACTGAGTAACCATCCACTATTTTATCATACAAATAAACTGTCTAAAAACAGTAATGTGCAATGCCAACCTCCTCTGGTAATTCTAGTAACAGCAGTAGAGGTCATGTGCTCTTGCCTGTCTTCCTCTTTTAACTGCTCCTTTATTACATAAACCTCCTTAAAAAGACATTCTTCATTCCAGAAAAAAAAAATCACCTTTTCAACAGCTAAAAATAACATTTTCTCTATAGTGACAACCTAAATTTGGAAACAAAAGTCTTCTTGTCACTTCTTCAGTGAATCTTTTTTAGGTATGTCCCCTTTTCCTGACCCAGTAGTGCTTGTGCACAGCAGTAGTTAACATACACAGTAAATGTGGTTGCTGAGAAGTTTGTGATAGACTCTGGAACACAATGCTGCCATTTTCTTAAATGTACTATCACAGTAGTATCATTAATATTCATCACATGCATGTGTTCTCAAAGGTCGTCAGCTGACCTGTTTGCAGTCAGGGGTCATCAGGTTGAGGCTACTGGTGGAGATATTTAGGTTGATGGACATGCCAGCGAACTGCAGGTTGCTCTTTCCCAGGATACTAGACAGCGCTTTGGACGGTGGCTGAGAGGATCAGAGGACGACAGAGACAGACATGAATAAAACAAATTGAAGCAAAGTCTCTTTTTACCAAAGATACAGTTCATCTTATAATAATTAGACATTTTTGGAAATTATTCACCGTCTCGCTGAGAGCTAAATGAAAAGATCAATAACAATCTCACGTCTCTAAATCTAAATGAATGATATGATGGTATGATATGAAGTTCCTGCCAGAAGCCAATTAACTTAGCAAAGTGTAAAAACGCCTAAGGTGTGGTGGGCTGGCAGGTGTGATTTATTACCTTTGGACAGAGCCAGGCTAACTGTTTCCCCTTGTTTCCAGTCTTTATGCTAAGCTAAGCTAACCAACTACTGGCTGTAGTCTCCTGTGTATGGAAGTGGTATGGATCTTCTCATCTGACTGTCAAAGAATAAGCCTGCTTCCCAAAGTGTCAAACTATGCCTTTAAGAAGTATTATTCATTTAATCATTTCACCACTAATGAATGAATACAAAGGAAAAATTATTGTTCCGTTTGTATTGATTACAGACTGAGCCATGCAAATTTCATCTAATAATGTATAATGAGATTGTTAAGTTACTTAAAATACTGTTGTGAATAATGATTTAAATAACGAGAAGAGGCCAAATAAAATTAGTCAAACCCATTCAGAAATCTCAGCATCAAGCTGATGTCACCAGTGTGTGTTTTGCCAAAATAACATTATCATATATCTCATATCTATTCTGAGAGAGAAACTAGTCAGCACTGATTTTGCATTATATACTCTTCACTGACATTTGAACGAGCTCTAGAGAGCAGAGTAATGCTTCATTTCACACCCCACATTAAGACACAGTCTCCTCACACGCTGTGGACACACACCATGTACATGCACATGCACACAGAAGACAGACGCTCACGCAAACATGCATGCACACACACACACACACACACACACACTAGCTCAGCCTCCTGATCACAGATATTGTGCACTACATGAGTCACTAAGCACTGTGCGCGGTGTGCAATGCATCGTGGGCTGGAACTACACCCACGCACATACAGTCCCATACCTCTTCATCTCTCTCCTTCCTCCTCACTCTCTCTCTTGTCTAAGTACAATCTCTCTCATCATTTCTCCCTCTCTCTATCTGTCTCTGTTTTCCCTCTCTTTTAACATGAAGGATGGATGAGAGAAAAAAAAAAAAAACTTACTGAGGCAATGCTATATATAGAACGCGGAAGGATAAATGAATATCTAATGCCGTTTTCTCTTTTTCTATCTACTGTACATTTCACCAACATTTATTTTCTCAGCTCTCTCAGAGTGGCAAGCACTTGCATTCCTCTATCCCTCCCTCCCTCCATCCTTCTCTGTCCATCCATGTACCTTTCTCTTCCGCAGAGCTCCTTTGGTCCCTGGAACAGCCTCACACACCAGGCTGATGGCTTCCCTAGAGGGAGGAAGAGAGGACGGTGAAGCCAAGATGGTGACCACAGACAGCCACAGATTCACGGTTATTTTGCCATTAAATTAGAGATTAAGATTTTTGAGACCCACAATTCAGTTATGAGGACTCATGGCTTTACTTGTTATTTCCTTCCTTTATAATCAATAGTATTTATCTATCTATCTATCTGAAATAAATATAGTATTACAAATATAGGATGAAATACGATTTGTAATTAAAATAGGGGAAAGACAAAAAAAACAAACAAAAAATATTTACAGTAAGCCTGAACTCTACCTGTTGTTACAATACACCTCGACCAAAAGGCCTGAGTCAAGATTCAGAATGTGCAGTGTAGAGTGTTTTATATGTAAAAAGTCAAATTTGCCTCTGAGATAAAGTGAATGCTGATTTCATGACAGAAACAGAAATGATAATTTCTGTATCCTTTCTAGGTGGAAAGATCTTTCACAGCAGAAGTTCTTTTAGAAAAGGAGAAATCTAATAATAGCAACGGCATGAGATATAGATTTCTCTGTCTCTGTTTGTCTCCATCTCTTTTTCACTATCTCTCTCTTTATTAGAGAGAAGCAGAAACACACATACACACAGTGAGAGGGAGAGAGAGAGCGAGAGAGAAGGCTTACCACTGTGTGGCCTTGCTAGCTAACGTTAACACTGGACTGATTTCAGGAAGTCAAGCAGAAAAGTAGACATGACACAAACCGATTCACTATTGGCCTTTGCCTCACTGCACATTGGTCAATGATTTTAAAGATACACATGGAGCCACAGAAAATTCCATGCAGACAAATTGTGATAACAGGCAGCCTGAATATACTCAGATATAGTACATATTACATCAAAATCCCATCACATTTTAAAAAGGGGTTATCTAAGAACTGGGTGGCAGATATAACCTTATTAAAACAGAGAACCCAATTCCTGCTGAGGCATGACAGAAACTAAGTGTTAAATACACAAAAACCATGTATTAATTAGTGGACGGTGTCGTGATATAATATACGCAGGCACCGTCAACAATTCAACAGCATTTTTTTAAAATTTTTGTAGTAAAACATTTGGTCACTTTAGAGATTTTCAGACAGATTTGAAGTGAAAATACAATATATGAGGTGTTATTCAAAGCAATACAACAAAATCCTAAAAAAAAAAAAAATCCAGTAATTTCTGCTGACACTCATTGCTCTTCTTTTCCACAATTTGCTTCAACTTTTTTTTCTCAGAACAAGCTATTGGGTGATTGTCAGTCTCTGAGTTGCCATCATCATGTGTCTGCTGCAGTAGACAGGTTTTAACTTGAAAAGAAAGATGAGATACAAGAGATACAAATTTGGACTTATTTTCTGCTGTCTCTATGTATATGCATATTACAGTATTTATAATGATGACATTCTTTCTGACAGACATTAGCATGATCTGTGCTATTTAGCAAGTTGGTTAGCCATCTAGCGTGGTAGCTAATGGTATAAATCAGCTATTCCCCAAGTTAATTCACGAAATGGCAAATTTCTTGAAATATCTTATCATGTATAATGATACCTTCGTGGATTCAGTTTAAATTAGTACAATTTTATTTAAAGTTCAATAGTTAAGTTCAATAATTGAATTCTTTAAAATCTTTAGATCTACACATGCAAGATCAAGACTCATGAGTTATCCTTTTTTTCTACTTTTGAAATGTTTGTTTTATTAAGCATGATACATTTACATTAAGCTTTTAAACATGATACATTCAATTTCAATATAATTTGAAATGGCATACTCTACATTTGTTAACCTATGTGTTCCCAAACATGTAAGTGTTATATAAACTGTTTTGTGTCAGTAGAGAATGACAGGATTTAATTTAAGGTGTCCTATTCCTTAAGCAGCAAATACGTTTGTTTTCCTTGAAGTTCATGTGATGCCACAGATTTAGAACCTGCCAAACAAAAGTCCAACATCAACATCACAAATCATGTAAGAACAGTAAAGAATCATATAATCATGAGGTTGAGTTTTAATTATGAATAAAACACTTCAAATATTATATATTATAATATCATATATTCGTTATATATTCAAATATTACTAGTCTTAGAGGTGTGTTCTGTTTGTGGGTTTGTCTTAAAGGAAATCTACAGGTGGGTGACAACTGGCGAATGAGTGGAGAAATAGGATGACAATGCCCCCAGCCAGTGGGCACAAGGGGTCACTGAATGGTTTGATGAGTATGAAAATGATGTGAAATATATGATATGGCAAGATCACAACACAATTGATAACTTATGGGAGATTGTTGACTGACATGGCGTTCATCCCTCCAGTACAGTTCAGAGACTCATTCATAGAATCAATGCCAAAGCACAATGAAGCTGTTCTTGTTGCATGTTTTGGTGAACCAACTCAACAACTAAAACACTTCATGTTGGTTTGTCACCTGTCCTTAGTAAACACTGAACAGTTGGAAAACTAGATTAAGTGTGAACATACCTTGTTATTTGTGACCTTGTGGTGAAATCCAGGGATCTCATCGACCGAAGGACTTCTATACAGCCCAGATACTGGAAAGTAAGAATGAAAAGCCTGTGTGAAATAAATATTCAATAAAATGTGAAAAGTAACATTAATGTTTTCATGACTAGCACATCATAATGTACAGAAAAACATGCCTGATTTGTTTTGAGTTTCCAACCGAAACTCACTAAATCAAAATAACTGCAGTCCTTCAACATGTACCAAATCACCACAATAGATGAAGACCACGAATGGCTGGACTCATTGATTAACATCAGCATGACACAGTTGTTTAAAGTTGAAAACATGAATGATTGGGGGGGGGGGGGGGGGTCACTGAGTTTAATATTGAGTCTGCACACTGAGTACAATTATTTCACACTGATATTATAAATTAATATGTAAGGAATGTGGAAGATTTAATTGGTGATTGTTGGTTATCATCCTTTCATTCCCAGCTGCATTGTATAAATAAGAGTTGAGAGGAGACTTCAACCTGTATTACATCAGCAAATGTGGTTTCATAAACTTGCTGGTATCGTTTTCACTTCTAGTTAAAAATAGAAACATCCAGCAGTTCACAAAGGCAAAGTCTGGCACAAAGTTGATATAAAGTTGAAAAGAAAAAAAAAATTAGTCAATGCTCTTTCACCGTAAATTATCTGAAAACTGCATTAGTGTGTTACTATGCCACATGAGGTGACTGCAGTCCTCCTATCCCATAAAACCATCTTCAATACCAGCCACCTACTCACATTACAACACCTCACCTAATTAATACTGCACAGACTGGGAACATTTTGTGCTGATGAGTTCCTATCATTATCAGAATCACATTCATAATCTTGTTGTAAACAAAACAGACATGCTAACGTTTCCATTTCCACTCCTCTTCAGAAAAAAAATAAAGTTATCAAACTCATAACTTCTCTCCAGCGAGCGTTTTGCAAGGACCAGCAAACAAATACCGTTTTGTCAACATGACGTTTGCAATTTTTTAACGTTCTCTATTTTTAAACCAGTAAGTTTAAAGTGCACAATTCAGCAGGGCCGAAAATATATCAAACGGTTATAAAATTGGTAGAGACCTATTCTGAGCACAACATGGAGACTTTTCTTCTCTGATGCTGTACAACAAACGAGCACATGATTCACACAGCAAAACTGAACTTTTGATTAATTATGAATATCAATGAGAGGACAGCACTGAAGAGCCTCTAAATGATCCTGGTAAACAACAAAACAAACGAAACTAAGACACACATATATACAGACACACTATATATAAACAGTACTGGCTTCGTAACAGGCAAACACATTCTAAAACATGAAGTCATATATCATTCTGGCTACACTTTTTACATCTTTTGCCCATAAATCTAAACATTTAGTTTATTGCCAAAATAAAAAAAATGGCTTTCATATCATTAAGTTGCATGCCACTTAAACATAAAACAAAACTAGTTACTATTTCATGTATGTACAGTCTAGACAGGACATGTAATGATATGATCAAGATGGTAAAACACTTTATTGATGAAATGAGTATTTATAAATGTTGGATCATACAGAAAATCTGCACCTAATACAGATGAACAGGGACGGACAATAAATACAATATACTGACCAATGCAAAAAGTAAGGTTATTACTATACTCAGCAAGATGTATGTGAATGTTCTCAATCATCATCGTCATGGTTATCCAAGAAAAGTTGAATCAAGGGTGATTGGACTTGATTGTAGATACTTGAAGACGTTTCACCTCTCATCCAAAAATCTTCTGAACTTGGAAGAGAGGTGAAACGTCTTCGAGTATCTACAATCAAGTTCAGTTGCCCTTGTTTCAGCGTTTTTTGGTTTTGGCATCATTTTCAGCTGCAGATGGCGACTGTTTACAGCAACAACAACAAAAAAAAAAATCAGACAAAGTTACCACTGACCTCAATGAAAAAAAAACTTCTTCCTATCAAATATGCTGGGATCAAAAACAAGGTAATTACGTTACAAAATCACATTAGGAGAATTGTTACTACAGAGGTACTTCAAAATCTTAAACACATATCATAAACACAAAGCTACCATGGGCTAAAAGTGTGAGTGTAAACAGTGTCGCTGTCAATCAATGTCCCGTTAGAGTAATGGCGCATGATGTGCGAGGAGTGACCACATGACGCTAATTAAAAGTGCTGTGAGCAGAACACCACGTTGATCTCAATACACACAGGACTCAAACCACAGGAAAAGCAGAGGGTGGGGGAGCGCAGACTGGACCCATTTCCCCTCTCACAGTGTGGATGCTTTCAGCGGCATTGACTGGACAAATAAGCGCTCTCGGCCTTAATGCGGTTAATGGAATGTCACACTGGTCACAGATACTGTAGGCTTTGTTCGGGCAAGTTGTAGAAGGTGTCATATGATGGCAATCATACTGTGTAACTTGATTTGGAATATAACACATTGCACCTGGCATCGCGGTTTAGCATGCTCACTCAGCCCCCGAAGCTAAATTTTGCTTTTTGTTTAATGTGCTGCATGAATAAAAGGAAGACAAAAAAGATTATACCTTCAGGCAAATGTTCAATTTACTGCTACGCTGTGGCTTCAGTGAATATGGTTTGCTCCGTTTTCTTCATTCACTTCACACCTTGAAGAGCCAGGGCTCAGCATCATCACTCCTCATGCTAGTGACTCATTGCCGGCATGATGACATTCACAGCTCTCGTAGTTGTGCGTACTTGTGATCCTTTAAATGATGTTTGATGGCTGAACAGCGTTAACGTTAAGTTACGGATGTGATGAGACAAACATGCACCGTGTGTCTTCTTTCCTCTTCCATCATTTCTCTCTATCGCTGAGCGAAAACAGCCATAGAGCTCATACAGATGCACAATGTACAGAAATAACACATCACCATGGTTACAAAAGCATAACGCTGTGGCTCCACATACACAGAAATACTGTATACACGAAAATGTTTACAGCATGCTCTAATTGACACTGATAATTGCTGTTTTTATTTTGCCATCACCTGTTTTCCTTTACTTTTCTCCAATGCTGACCTTCTGTATTTTCTGAATTATTCAATGTCTGTTTTCTAGTCGTTCTCCCTTTGCTCAGCCTTCTGCTGTAGCCAACCTACATACACCCACTCAAGGGCATGTTGTGATGTGCAAGGAAAACTACATTATCTCTTCTTTCTACTAAACTTGCAGGAACCTAAGCTTGAGTCACTGAAACAAAAGAGAGAATGGGTAAAGAATAGAAAAGAGGGAGAGGAGAAAAAACAAAAATTAGAAAGGGGGAGGATTAGAGACAACTAACCTTCACAATGTATGTCACTCCTGGACCAGAGATCTTCTCACTCGAATGTAGCCATCCTCTGGAGGGTTTGCTCAGCAGTCCACCACCTCCACCTCCATTCCAGTCCTCTCCACTGGGCTGGAGTTCATCCAGCCTGCTCTTCTTGCTCATGCTCACAGCTGGCTCCAGCTGTGAGCAGGGGGTTGAATGGGAGGCCGAGCTGCACAGAGAGCCGCCCACACCAGAGGCTGCTGCCGCCGCCGCTGCTGCTGCTGTCGCCGCGCTGGGGCTCGGGCCACTAGAGCTGCCTGAGCCCGATCCCCCACCCCCCTGCAGCTTAGACACAGCCAGGTCCTTGACAGCTGAGGGCAGACCCTTGATGCCCAGCAAGCTGCCTGAGTTGCTGAATTTCAGGCTGGACACCTTGTTGATAAGGGTACAGAGGGTGGTGCCTCCATCTTCCAGGTGGTCAGAGCCGTGGCTGGTGGGGGTGCTGGAAGCAGTGGTGGTCGAGGAGGGCTGGACCTCAGTCGGGGGTGTGTAAGATGTCTCGGCTGCAGACTGGGGGGTGGCCGAGACCTTGGGGTTCATGGACAGGCCGTGGAGAAGCTCATCGACGGACGTTACTGACTCATTCCTGAAGCGGTTGTATTTGGTACGGTGAAGCATACCCTTCTCTCTCTTGCTCTCTCCCCTCTCTCCACCAACCGACACGCACAGCCTGCCTCTTTCACAAGTGTGCTGGCAGACGTGGCTGAGCCGTGCTGATTACCCTCTCCTGTAACATAGCAGCAGCAGTACAGGCAGCAAACGCCTTTTAGCAATCACAGGCCACCTGACTGTAATTTTCTCTACTGAGGTTACAGTGGTGGTTGTGTTGGGCTGCTGCTGCTGCTGCTGCTGTCGCCAAAGTCCAATCTGCTCTCAGTAAAATCCAGAGCTGCAATCCAGTCCGTAAGAGAGAAACATAAAGACACAATCCATGAAAACACAACACTGAAGCAGAGGAAGAAGGGATGGAGAGAAAAAAGGTCTCCAAAAGGCTGCCAGTGTTGTGGTGCAGCTTGTTTGGTTTCCAGTGGTGATGCTGCCACTGCTGCTGATTTCTAGTCTCAAAATTCCAAAAAGTAAGAGAGCAGAGAAAGGTCTATGTTGTCGATGATCACAGATACAGCGAGGGAAGAGCAAATACTCTCTACTGACTGCTGCCTGCCTGCCTGCCTGCCTGCCTGCCTGCCTGCCTGCCTGCCTGCCTGCCTGCCGGCTCAGAGCTGAAGCATGACTCACTGATCTGAGAAAACCTTCTCAACAAAAGGCTTGCTGAACACTGCAAATCACTTCCTGTTGGAGGGAGAGAAAAAAAACCTCCCACTTACAGCACACTGGAACCAATCAATTTTTAAATTCCCTAGTCTGATATTAATTTGCTGTAATTCTTTCCCTCTTATTTGTTTTTCTGAGAAAAGGAAATGAAGAATGAGAGGTAGCTTGATTATTTAACTTAGTAAAATAATTACTCATAATAGTTTGCATGAATTGATCTTTTAAACAATTAATGTCGGGATGGATGAACTGTTAGAAGTTGTGATGGAAGGATGACAGATACAATTAATTAATCGCAGAATTGATAATAAATTAAGTGAAATAAGTATCATCAGCATCCACTTAGATGACAGCTACAATCACAGTGCCAGCCAAATCTTCTCTAACAAAAAAATGCAGACTTCTCTGATTCAAGAATAAAATCACTATTTAAATGTATCATAAAAATGTAATTTTCCAAATCATATCAAATCATTGAAAGAAACAAAACTGTACAATTTTAGCATAACTGGGAATTAGTAACATCATTAATATACTGTCCATGTTAATCTATAATAGCTGCAGAATATAGGTAGACATCACTCCTGGTTCTCAGGTTTGTACTTTCAAAAATCTGTGACTAGACTGTACACTTATTCCTGCCTAAAATATTTATAAATCAGCCATTAATGCAAAAAGGAATAAAGCTATCTTTGCTTTTTACATAAAAACGTTTTGATTGTGACTGTCTAATGTGTAACACTAATTCTCTATCAGCATTCTGCAACAAAGGAACAAAAAATTCAGTTCCACTACAAGGAAGCTAGATACAGATTCACAGCTTGTCTAAAATACCCAGTAACTGGTCCTGGTCGACCTACATGAATGATACAACTGGAAAAGACACAGAATGAACGACATGTTTCTCAGGCAGATGAGTGAATGAAACAGCCGAAAGGATAAAAGAAAAAGCCCAGCAGCACCAATGAAGCATCTTTGTCTCCCCGGTAGCGGAAAGAACACAGCCAGACACCATTCATGTAAAATGTCCTCAGGAGCATATAGCAAAGCTGAAAGACTGACACTCATTCATAAGCAGCTTCCGCTCTCACTCTGCTGCAGATTTCGCACTGCAGTCCCTCCCAACATCTCTCTTTCCTGCCTGGCAAATATAGAAAAAAAAAAAAAAAAAAAAAAAAAAAAAAAAAAAAAAGACAGCGCGTCTGCCTTCTCTCCTCAGAAACAAAGGCAAACACAAAGGCAAGGAAGAAAAGGCAGGCCCTCGCAAATCAAAAGAGGAGGCAAAAAGACAAAGGAGAAAAAGAGCAGAGGACAAAAAAAGCATGCAATATTTAGTCTTTTATGTGAATGAAATAGCAGGCCGGCATACCAATGTTTCTGTGAATGGAAGCAAAGGCCTTTCTGCCTCTGCAAGGCAATCCCTAGGGATGGCATGGTCTTATCCAATGAGGAGCCAGCTGGATGACTCATTCAGGGGAGGCTTGCAGAATAGTGGAAGAGACCATTTCAAATGCAGGTGTACATTTTGTTTTCTCTTAACCGCCATGTAAAAATGCTACGTACATCATCAGATACGAGATGTTTGCATAATTTAAAAAGACCGTGTTCAGCTAACAGGATAAGAAACAAAAAGATATATCCTGCACAGAAAACTGAAGTAAAAATGCCACCCCCATGATTTTGATTGTCACCATTGTCAGCTTTTTTTTTTTCCACATTCATGTGAACAGTTACCACCTACACATTTAATTAGTAATTTACTGTTTATGTGTATGAGGGCAGATAGTACCAATGCAAAAGAACAACAAGTGTATTTTGCTCTGACAAATATGGTTACACACATAATTGGAACATTTGTGTTTAGAAAATGCATAATTAGCATTATGGTTTTGATTTTACCACTAGTGTTACAGTATTTCATGATTTTGGATGATTTTCTTACAAGCTTCATTCATATAAAAGTTGTGATTGTTGCCTTTTGCAAATCTATAACCGCCTGAGACACATATCTGAGAGACAGTGATCATTAAAGCACATCTTTCTTGCCACTAGCAAAGATATTTATCAGCAAATGTACTGGTTAATTTATCAGCAGGTGCTTCTGGGCAAGCATCAGTATTCTATATTACCTTTCTATTAGACCAAATAAAAATCACTTCAACAAGGTGAGACTAGTCTTTGTGAAATGCATATTTGCTGCTGTTTGATATTGCAGGAGTACTAAAATTGCCATCACTGTCTTCCAGGGCCTTGTCAAGCAGTTATTCTCTGTATTAACTTTAATAAACACCACTGATGCCACAAACTGGTTTTCAGCATTCTTAAACCAAACAGAGTGCATGACAAAATGATTAGCTGTAGCAAAAATACAAGCTGAGTCAGTACTGTATGGAAGGTCTGAGATGCCAATATCAATATGAAATAATTTGATCAAATTGAACTTTCCTTTGCCAGTTTCATTTTACTTTCAATTTTTGAAAATGGATCACTACTGCAAAGTGAATAAATAAATAAATAAGTGAACTTACTGTGGTCCTGCAATTAAAAAATCCTTTGTAACCTAAAATGCAAAGGGTGAGTATGCACACGTGTAAGGAATGGATTTGTCTCCTCTTCCTCTTCTAACAATGTCTCTGTGAAATCAAGAACCAATTGTTTTAAATGACTGGTAAATCTGCCACTGATGTCTCTGGAAACGGCTTAGGCAACATGCAAGATTGGAAGGCTAAACAGAAAAACAGAGGAAACAAACGGAAATAGAAATGGTATATAAGGGGGGTTCGGGATTAGGGAAAAATCAATTGTCTTACACACAGGAAACTATTCTCCTGCTTGGGTTTCTGTCCAAGAATACCATGTCTGCCTAACGTAAGGGACTTCAGGCTTTGTCATGTAACTAGTCACTTGAAAATAAATGTACTGCACACATCTCCCTGAATCATATTCATCAGAAGTAGGTCCAGGATCAACAATTAAGAAGCTACTACAATAAGTGACAACTGTATATGTTCTGAAACAGGAAACAGGAAGAAAATGAATGGGTGTTAATATCCTGCGCAGGAATCTTGCTTATAAAATTGATTGTTTTCATTCTGCAATTTGTAACAGAAACAGTAAGGCAAAAAAAGGCAATTACTCAAATATCATAATTGAAAACAGCACAACACAATAATACAACATAAGATTTCTGCAGTCCAAAAAAGGTCTAGGCCGAAGGTATCACTTATTGGACCAACCTTTTATGCAATACACATCCTATATATATATATGTATATATAAATGTATATGTGTGTGTGTGTGTATGTGTGCGTGTATATATATATATATATATATATATATATATGTACAATATATATATATACATATATTGTATATCCGCTGTTGCTCTATCATTTAATATATAAGTGAGAAAAGTCTGCAGAATACCCCACAAGCAGAGATGAACTGGGCTGCATAGCCTGTCTTCATAGCTTCAGTGTAGCCATGGGGACAGAGGCTCTACTCACGCATTGTGGTGCTCTGTAAGCAGGTGTCCAATAAGGCAGAGATCCTGAGCCACTGAGGGCCCACCCACCGTTTCCCTGCCACCGTGGAGAGAAACACAAGGGGGCTGAGCGGAAAAGAAAGGGTGGGAATATCTGGAATATCTGTTGCTACTGAAATGGAGGATGATGACAACTGGTCACTGGGGGCAGACAGCCTAATGTAATGGTGTGATGGGGTCCAAATGTGGACAGGTCCCACAGCGTCCAACAAATAACAAAAAAGTGATCTGACCTGTTTGCTCATATTAAAGATCTAAAGAGACAAATTGGAAAAAGGATCCTGGACTCCTCTTTTCCAAAATAACTAATGAGCTACATGTAACATCTTAACAACCCATATATAGTAGGTCATTAACAGGAAATGCTCTCAAAATAACATAAACATGAATATATCTTCCAGTAATTCATAAATGATGTGAATTAACTAAGAACACACACATAAGTCATTCAGACACTCACGTGGAGTTCATAGCATTTAAAAGATGTAAGAATAACTTCTTGTAGTAAGTAAAAATATGTTTCATCGCAGTTAAATGTGATTTTATATCAGTGTTCTTTCTCATTTTTAGATATACATTAGGCGCAAATGAAAAAGGAGAGACAGAGGAAAAGAGCATCCATTGGCAAGGAAAGCAGCAGACACTTCTCCACTTGACTACTGTTGCCAGGTTACCAAAAACATTCAAAAAAGCAAGAGTTATTTTAAGACTAGCTAGAAGCAAAATAACCAATGTTACAGGAAGGGCAGACACAGGCAACTGGTAAAATGTGACAATTTTTTCTTCTTATTTTTTTTTAAATGCATTATTCACCAACAACAATGAAAAGCTACAGAGATTAGGCTCATAATTGAAGTTTGTAATGTCTGAAGAGACTTTCAACATTCACAATAAAATATGGACATAAGGTACGAATGAGAATAGGCTGATGTAATTTTTCAATTTATGTCATTACAGCAATTTCATATCAAATATGTTTTTAAAGAACTTTTGTATTTTCTTTGAGGCCATCTGAAATTGGTTCTCTGGAGTCTCACCAAATTTTCCCCATACTCAAGATCTCACTTCTTTGCCTTTTGCCCAGCATTATCTAGCATCTGACTAAATACAGAAGCTAAATCCAAAACATACCACAAATCTATCAAAAAACTTTTTTTTCACTTAAATGAATTACAAAATTGATTGAACTTATTTTGAACAGATCCTGCTACCAGGACATCTGATACTGGCTGCCGACATAACAATGTCGAAACAATGTGACAGTGTGGAAAGGGTTGCTGGTTTTTCTATTGGGAAAAACTCCAACAAAGCATCAGCAAAGGGATTATGCCTGTGGACTGTAAGGCACATTATCTTGTGATGCAGAACAACATTTTGACTAAGTTTTTTATCATTTGGCATAGTCTATGTGAAATGATGAAGGCGTTGACGAAAATCACTCTGAGAGGAATACTGATGAGAACAACTGGCTAGAGTAATATTAAAATAAGGGTAAGACATTTCAAATAATTTGGTTTTGATGAGTTGTCCCATCCAAAAAAACAAACCAAAAAAAACACAGTTTTGATTAAATAATACTGGGGGAAAAACATATATGGCTTCCATATTTAATTGTCCACCGGCCCTGTTAAGGACACCTCTACATTTGATGAAAACATAAAAAAAGGTTACACAACGTTTGGTTACCATTATCTTCACACTAAATGGAATATCTGGAGAGTTATTTTCCTGTCCTACATCCATGACCTAATATGAACCTGTTTATGACCATATTTCAACAACATCATTGCCTGCGGTTGTACAATTGTGTGTCCTGTTTCTTAAGCGCTCCATGAAGCACAATAAAATGAATAGCAAAAGGAAATTATATTGATATCCTACTTGAAGAGAGCAGAGTGATGTAAGAATTTCCTGTGTGGGCAATAACATCTACAGCCTTGAGAGCTAATTTTCATAATCATGTCTAGGGCATCGTTTGAGCTTTCTGTGAATGGTTCATTAAAAAAAGTGGAAGACGCAGCAGAAGCACAAGAAGATCATATATGCATGAGTGTGTCTGTGTCTGTAGCCCCACAGACCCACTAATCTTATACTGTATTTGCCATTCAAGCCATCTGTAAAATTCAAAAACTAATCAAAGAGCAGCTATTGACAACATTCAACAAATTAGTAATTGCAATTGGTATAGAGGTATATATTGGTATATAGAGTATATAAGTATATAGAGTTATTAATTAGTTATTGGTACAGTACAATACAATACAAGAGCTGCGCAACCTGGGGGAGGGGAGATAAGATAAGATAAGATAAGATAAGATAAGATAATCAATCCTTGGGGGGAAATTCGCATATCAAAGTAGCACAGACAGGCAAGGGGGAGAGAAAACACCAGAGAAATGTGAAGATAGATCTATTGAAAGTCATACCCCCAAACAATAGATATTCAGCTTATCAGGACAAATAAGAATCAATTTGAAACATTTACAAAGTTACTCACCTGTGTTTTCATGGTGAATGGGCGCCATGGAAAGATTACCTGTCGCCATCCTGGTCACATGACCTAAATCACCCAATCAAAGCTTCAGTGCAATTTAGACGCTAAAAGCTAACGCTAAATGTGGACGATGTTGGTATAGTCACTTCTTGGCGTTAAAAGTTTTCTAAATAATTATACTTTAACTGCAAATATGTCTCGCAACCACATATATTATTTGGCCGAGTACAATGACGACCGTTATAAGTACAAGTGAGGAACATCACTTATACTGTTAACCTACTGCAAACCTACAAGCTAGCCAACTGTCAGCCTCTTTAACTTCTGTACGTTAAACCTAACGTACATTTGCCAAAACAACCAGTTAGTCTTCGTCCTTGACGTCTTTTCGTTTGTAAAAAGGAAAAATATGTCTGAAAGTCCCAGTTCTTAAGCGCAAATCTCACATTTGGGTCAGGTGTGTTTGTTTTCAACTGTGGAATTAGCTCGTTATTGCCCTTTGTGGCCGTTGGGGAAAAGACACCCTCTAAAATTAAGGTTCACATCAACCGTCAAATACCAGTGTGTGTTTTCTACTCTCCGGCCTCAGTGGGCAGTAATGAGCTCACAACGGTTGGGCGCCGCACAATGAGACGAAGAAAATTAGCATCAGGATGGTACTGGCACTCATCTGGAAGATTCCTTCTGTGATTTTAGAATTCATTGAGTATTATCTTTGCTAGGTATTGTCTGCTGTGCATTAGCTGTATTTCTCAGCCAAAGAGCACAGTTTGTATGGAGATGTGGACCTTGTCTGTTGCTCAGTGCAGCACTGGTCCTGTGGTTCAACACTAGATTTAAAGTATCATATTTACTACATAAATAAGCTGCATGACATTTCGGTTTCTGATTTCTGAGTATGCGTTACTTTAAGTTGACAACATCGATTTCATACAGTCAGGGGGAAGAGTGCCAAAATCAGCAAGTTGCTAGTGGACTTCTATTTGTAGATGATGCAAATAGAAAATACTTTCAACAATCATGCTTTTTTACGTCTCCAAAATGTGATAATTGAGAATATACTTGTATTGAATTTATTGTTATTGTGTGGCTGGAGACTCTCAAACCACTGTCAGATCGTGCCTTCTGAAAAATGACTTGATTTACATCACAATATACAGGTGAAACTCAAAAAATTAGAATATCGTGCAAAGGTTCGTTTATTCCAGCAATTAGATTTACAAGGTGAAACTAATGTATGACATAGGTTTATAACATGCAACTCAAGATATTTCAAGCCTTCATTTGATATAATTTTGATGATTATGGCTTACAACTTATGAAAACCTCAAATTGAAAATCTCAAAAAATTAGAATATCACATACAATTAATAGAAAGTGGATTTTAAACAGAGAAATATTGGCCCTCTGAAAGGTTTAATCTTGCATATGTAACTTAGTATCTTGGCTTTGGGCCCCTTTTGCATGAATTTGCCTCAATGCGGCGTGGCATGGATGCTATCAGCCTGTGGCACTGCTAGGTGTTATGGAAGACCAGGCATGATTTGATAGCGGCCTTTCAGTCGTGCTGCATTTGTTCGTCTCATGTCTTTCTCATATTTCTCTTGGCCAATGCGCCCATAAATCTCGTATGGGGTTCAGGTCTGGCGAGTTTGCTGGCCAATCAAGCACACCGTTATCTGATCGGTTATTTAACCCAGTTTGGTCTTTGGGCAGTGTGGGATGGTGCCATATCCTGTTGGAAGATTGAAGTCAGCATCTCCATAAAGCTGTTTCTGCTGAGAACAACATGAAGTGTTCTAAAAATCTCCCTGAGTAGACAGCTGTGCGTTGACTCTGCGACTCATATAAGCCCAGTGGACCACACCAGCAGATGGACAATGGCTCCCAAACCAACAACAGACTGAGGAAAACTTCACACATGGACTTCAAGCATCTTTGGCATTTGGTGCATTCTCCATTCTTCCTCCAGAATCTGGGATCTCCTTGGTTTCCAAATGAGATGCCAAATTGCTCTCAATCGGAAAGAGGACTTTGGACCACTGAGCAACAGACCAGTCTTTTTGTGGTCTTATAGCCAGGTAAGTGCTCTACGTTGTTTTGTTGTTAGGAAGCGGCTTGATAAGAGAATACGACATTATAGCCATTTGCAGGGTCCGTCTGTTGCTGTGGTGGCTCTTGATGTACTATCCAGCCTCAGTCACACTCCTTGTGAAAGGGTTCCCCTACACTTTTGAAATGGCCTCTTTCCTAACCAATCCTCTCCAAGGACTCCCGGTCATTCCTGGCCGCTTGTGCACCTTTTCTTCCACACTTTATCCCTTTCCAGCTAACTTTTATTAATGTGCTTATTGAACGCATCTTTGGAACATCCACTTCTTTTGCATATACCTTTTTGAGGCTTTTCCCTCCTTGTGGAGGGTGTCAACGATGGTTTTCTGACAACTGTCAGTGTCAGCAGTCTTCCTTCATTGGATTGTGAATTTACTGAACCAGACTGAGAGACATTTAAAGACTCAGGAACCCCTTCACAGGTTGTTTTGGATTAATTAGCTGATGAGCTGGTGTGACAACTTTTGAGCCTATAGTATTGAACCTTTTTCCAAATATTTCTAATTTTCTGAGATTTGGAATTTTTGGGCGTTTTTCAAAAAAACTGTAGCCATGTCATCAAGATTATAACAAATTAAAGCCTTGGACATATCTCACTTTTGCATGTACTGAGTTTATATCACATGTTAGTTTTCACACATTTTGAAGTTGAATTGCTGACTTGAATGAAACTTTTATTGCACGATATTCTAATTTTCTTGAGTTTTCACCTAGTATAAATAACTTTGCTTAACTTTGCTGCTGTTGACACAAAAGTCAAATGACCCGTTTGATAAACAATGAACTATCTACACCATGTTTTTTTCTTTTTTTGCTTGTGATCATTTACTGGGGCACAAGAGGGTGCTATGGCTCCAGTTGTGGTAGATGGCGCCACAAGAAAGCTGAAAACATCAGTGCCATGCTGAGATATAGAGGTTTGACCTATAAATATAATGTATTCTAAGCTTTTCCTCAAAGTTTCACAGTTTGCAGATGTTTCATATTTAAGGCCTAGCTGATATTGAATTATTCCTAGTTATGTTGTTATTAAACACCCATTAGTCTATAAATCTGAGGCACAAGTGTCTCAGATTTAGTCTACAATCAATTAATTAGTTTTCAGTCAAGGAAGCTGTTGTATCCTCTGTAAATGTCATTACTGGCTTCCAAGGAGAAGTCCGTGGTGAAGGCTGGTTAATAATTCAGATGGTAGAAACTGTTCCTTTGGGAAAGGCTGACGTGTCATTGTGCCGTTCTAGTTTGATCCTGCAGGAGTAATAACTTGTTTTCCATCTGAAATCAAAAGTGATACATGTCCTTAATTCAAACAAGACAAAATGTGTTTCATTGATGTTTAAATCAATGTAAGCAACAGATAAGACAATGTCCATTTAATTCTGTTTCAAAGGCAAATAGGAAGTCACAGTTTCAAAGTAAAGAAAAACTAACTGCAGACAGAAAGCAGGAAGGTGCAGTCTAACTAATCCACCACTGCCATCCTTGGATTTAAGTCCTTCTTGGATGCTGGGGTTTTATCTGAATTTAACTTTGGGTGATATAACCTTACTAAATGTCGGACATGAGAGGTATACTTTTGTTGAAAAGGCCTCCCACAGTAACCTGCTCCATTCCTGGAATCAAATCCTTTGAATAAGGCTGAGCTTTGATTCTGAAAGAAAAAAAGAATGAATGCCCAATAAAGATTTCTCAAGGGAAGATTTCAAACTACAAGGTAGCTGTGAAGGACCAAAAAGAGGATTTGGAAGGCAGGGAACGTGCAAAAATAAATCACACTATAAACAGGCCTGACCTGTCACAGATGCTGCATCATCTACAAACATTTATCAGCATTCCTCATATACCGCATGTTTTATTGTTCCATACAAGCACTGCTTTCAGGACGTTCATTTCATCAGTAAAAATAGAAATAAATGCATTCCTGGTAAAAAGGTAGCCCATGCGTCCTCGGACAGAGGCAACCAATGAGGTTCATCTCCTCGTCAGGTTTGGCAGGAGTCCCAGCACCGTCCATCGTCACAACCAGGTGAGCCCCTGCAGAAGGCAGGTGTTGTGAGTGCTTCGCGTCACGGTCCATCAAACTGCAGTGTCAAAGAAGTGACACTGGGACTTTTTTTATACATTCTAGCTGTTTATGATCGTTTTAATGTCAAAAATGTGGTCCACCTGGGCTGAGGACCATGTTCACGCCTAGATTCAGCCAACACAAGTGAAGCTTGTGACATCTTCACAGAGCTCGGTGGCCATCACAGCTTTCCTGTGGAGGGAAAAAACAGAGTTGAACTGAAAAGTAGAGGAGGATGCAAACATGAAAGAAATATTTGGGGACTGATGTTTACTAAAATCTCACCAAATGCACTTAAGCCAAAATGAAATTAAATGAAAACAAAATAGTTATTCAGTCTGATTATCAAGGTAAAATTAAACTAGTTTGCAATGAGGGAACTTGCATTTTTTTCTGGTCCATGCAAAAAGTGCAAATGCATTCAAACTAAATCTGAAGTACGAAAAAAAGTAGAAATAAGAGAAAGAAAAGTGACGTACAATCTGTATTAATGCAATGATCAACAATTTAGTGAAGTTTAGTGAAAACCCTAACCCCTAAGCCTAACCCATACCCTAACTCTGAAGTTATTCAAGAATAACATACTATGACTTTGAGGTGGTTTCCATCCCTAATCATATCCCTAACCTTAACCTGACCTTCCCAAGCAACTTCGACAGGGAAAAATTTTGACTTCATACTAGATCATTTTTTCCAACTTTTCACCCAGAAGTCAGGGCAAGTCAATATGGTCCAAAATGGCTTGAAACACACTCTCCCGCCCTCTAGTGGTCACTTGTCATATCTCGGGAACGGTATAACTTAGACACATATTTCATGAGGGACACAAGATCATCCACCACACCAAGAGTGTATCTTGTATGGTATCATGTATCTGCCTCAAACAGCCACGGAGTTACAGCCCAACAATGGAAACCCCATGTCCAGAAAACCCACTTCAGATGGCCTTAGAGACTCCAGCTTGGTACCATTGAATGTGGAAATAGGCTTGCAAGTCTCTATCTCATTCAGAAAAAATGTTATTCAAGAATAACCCACTTTGAGGTGGTTTCTATCCCTCATCCCAACCCCCTAAACGTAACCGTAAGCCTTTCCACACCTTATTCAGACTGTGGAAAACACTGTAGCATAAAGATCATTTGCAGAACAACTGGTTTACTGTAGCTTTGCATTCCAGATTATCTGCCACTGGCCCAAAAAATCTGGACTTTACACTCCTCTAACGCAAAGACAGAGCTGAAACCACTTGCCCCGAAGCCAACATGCAGAGCAGGTTAAAACTGGTATGATGCAAGTCAACCTGGGCAACTGCACAAAACCATTCATGAGATCAGGAGAAAACACACTCACATGCAAGAACTTAGACCTACCCAGGCCTTTTCCCATCTTTTTAGCAGTTGCTCATGCTCTGTGAGTGCACCTCTCCATTGGTTCAAATCCCTGGATGGAATGCTCTCCTCATCTGTCAAATAACATCATAATCTTTTATGGACATAAACCATTAAAAATATCCATCTCTGGACTACTTTAGAACCAATCCCAGGGCCTGGACCCGGCCCTTTACTCCATTACCACTCTACATGCATTACTGTAATCACAATGTTGCTCATATTTTGGAGACATAACAGGTTTTAATAGGCGAAAGCATAATGATCTGTACACCAGACATTGTTACAGCCACTCAACACTAAATACCTCCAATAGTGAGGTGGAGGTCCACCTCAGAAATGTCATTTCCTGTGCTGGCCTCAGCAACGCAGTGGTAACGGGCGTCTTTGATCAGCGGCCCCTCTCGGAGCCAGCTGCTCACTAGTACCTCTCTCTGACCCACTGGCAGGCGGTACTCCATTATGGGGGTGTCCAGAGTGTGTCCATTTATTAGCCAGTGAATGTGGACATCACTGGGACCTGAGGGACAGAATCGGACTTCATATTGACCCATGACGGTCAAGACACGGACACTCCACATAGACGTACTCTACATGAAATGGTAATACTTGCCTTTGACATGTCCGTTAGTGGTGTTCAATTTCATTGAACAGCTGTAGAGGTTTGAATGAATATAGCTTTAGCCCATACTGTACACGCCCATGCAAGAGTGTGAACTGTTCACATTGTATACATGTAAATAAAGGTTGAATGTGAAAGTGAAAGGTTGTGCATAATACCTGATCTCAGGTCTGATAATGATCGCATCTGAAACAGGCTGCAAGAAGCAGGACTTAATGAGCTGCATATTTACAATAAGTAATTTTCAGGTTGATCTACTAGTATTTTAAAAATATTTCTGATTATATTTTCAGTATATGTAAAAAGATCACAATCTTATAGCCACATTTAGTAGTTTAGTATTTTGTAGCACTTTTTGCAATTATCCCCAATGTTTAAAAAAGAAATGACTGAAGTCAAAGACTTAAGAAAAACAAGCCAGTGTTGAAAACATTTGACAAGATTTATTTAGCCTCCCTAGCAAGAGACACAGCCCCAAAATGTCTCCTAGATTTATGTACATCTTCAATTGTATTTTTCCATATATACAAATATATTTACACTTGTTTACAGGCACAAAAATTGAAAGTTTGAGATGTAAGACAACTAAGCCTACAATAGTTTGTTCTGAGGGGAGATTCTCACACCCTGGTTGAGAGAAATCCACCTCTAGATTTTACATGTTTAATGTCAGACTGCTGTTAAACAACAATATACATAAAATTTCACATGGAGGTGAGAACTGTGAGACGACCAGATCACAGAGGTGAATCCCAGCTTTGTCTTTTTAAACATTCACTCATGATACAGTTATCTTGTGAGACACCTAAATTGGAGATGAACTCTTTTCTGTGAATCAGACACCTTAAAGAAAAGGGCAGGCTTGTTTTAAGCAAATCCAGAAACACACACACACACACACTTCCAGTTAGTTTATGTTTTGGGAAATGGTGGCATGCAAGAAGTAGAAACAAGAGAGAATAAGAAAAATAATAGCGTAGAGAAAAAGGGGAGTTAAAAAGTGAGAGAAGATTTCCAAACTCAGGACAGTTTGGTTTTGGGGTGTGAGCTGAGTCATTGTCAGAGGCACCACTCACCCAAGGCGAGGCAGAAGAGCAGGAAGGCCTCCTGGGCATGAACCCCCCAGGCCTGATCCTTCAGCAAGGGAGGCAGAAGTCTCACCTCTGCCTCCCGAGCCTCCACGCTGTGGGGCTTGGCAGAGGAGGAAGAGGAGGAGGTGGAAGTAGAGGAGGAAGAAGAGGAGGAGGAGGAAGGGAGGGCAGAGGGAGTGCTACTTCCAGAGGAGGACAGGGAAGATGAAGTGTCGACAGGAGAGGAGGCTGTGAGGGAGGGAGTGATGCAAAAAGAGAGTATTGAGGAAACTAGGAAATCTAAACAAGGGAGGACATGCAAAACAGATTACAGGGAGACTAATGAATGAAGGCTAGGATCTAAAAAACAAATCTGTTGCAATAAATAAAATAAAAGCAAAAGGGTAAAATCACAACTACTTGCACAGGGAACAAAATGATATTACCACAGATGAGACTCATCTTAAATAATAATTCTCTGAAAATGCTCTAAAACTGAAGGTTTAATTAAAAATAATTATAAAAAATATCTTCAGATTGTTTCCAGGGCTGGTTCAGAAAAAGAACAACTGATGATTGATATCACCAAGCATCATGTCACACTACATATTTATGTTATTAACAAACCACATAAGGGAAGATGACTAGTAGAGGTTAATACACAGGAGCATCAGCTGTATCCATGAAGGGATGTCTACTTCACACAGAGGAAAAAAAATACAGAGACTCAACATTGTCACGCAGAATGACTCTACACAAGACAGTGGCTTGATTTATTTCTTTTTTTCTCTTTTTCTGACCTTCAAACTCTTCATGACCACCTTACCGGGTGAGATTAAGGCCCACATACCAGGTGCTGCAGATGGCAACACTGTACAACAAAGCAAGGCTGCAACATACTGAGCAAATCTTCCCTGAGAAAACACTATAATGCTGAAGCATGTGCCCAAGTCCAATAGCCTACACACTGCTTTGAAAAAAAAAAGAAAAAAAAGATGCAAAAGCTTTTAAGAGATTACTTTTCACCCAGGCTATACAAAAACACGATTCCAATTTGGAAAACATCACAGTAACTTACCAATTTGGTAAACAATGTTTCCAATTTGGAATTTAAGAAATAGCTTTACTTGCTGGACTAAACTGAGAGGGTGCAGCTTCCATGAAGGCAGTTTTGTTTGATCATCAAAAGCCCTAAATCAGACAGCAGGAGTTAGATCTCTACAGGCAAGTGGGGCGCCTGACTTAAGCCTTGTAATGATTAAACTTCACTTGATGCTGTACACTGAACATACTTCCACATAGAGGACGCCACTTTAGACGTGCGAGTCGTGGGAAGATGCAGCAAGAGCGTGACCCCCTATAAATCGTCTCTGTGCTAAGAGAAACGAAAGCAGAGCAGAGGCTTCTGGCTAGCAGTAAGGTTCATCTGCATCTGCAAACTGGATGGGCTGAGATTCACAGTCCACATCAAAGGGTTTCTCCTGCGATGGACTGTCCTCTCCAAAACTATGAGAGGGGATCCGACCGTTGCCACACTCTGGCTCAGTCTCGTAGCCGGTGTCACGGAGCGCCCGGAGGTTTTGGGTGGTTTGGCTGCCGTTCTGTGTTGGTTGCTCCGTCAGGTTAATTTTGTCAGCCGCGGTCGCTTCCATCAGACCTGCTTCACAGGCCCGATACTCGGGCTGATGGGCACTCTTTTGACTCCCCAACAGAGCCGCTCGCATACGCAGGCAGGGAGCTGGAAGATACTGCATGTAGCAGTTGTAGGCCAATGCAGCCAGGAAGAGGAGGAAAAACAGGAGGAAGAGGAAGAGGAGGGCGATGCTGTTGTTGTGCTGCAAATACTCAGCTGATGGGTCCCGGTTGTCTGGGCGGGGAGCGTTGGAGCTTGGTGGAAGATGATGCTTTGGCTGGATCTTGATTGTGCTGCTAGGGGGCGGGGTTAGTGATGAGTCAGTTTGGGGTGGAGAGGTGAAGGTGACTGAAGCTGTGAAGCTGGGAGGGGCAAGGGCTGAAGTTAGTGGGGCTCTGTCTGTCTTACCATTACCTTCAGCGGCATGTGTGCTAGATGTCTCCTGGCTGCCGAGGGTGGTGGTGACGTGGCCCCCCTGCTGCGGGGGTCTGGGCGGGAGATCCAGAGTAAGGATGTATCCGGCCAGGAGGCGGGTGAAGTTCTTTCCAGCAGCGGGGGCCCACTCCACGGACCAGCACTCGTAATGACCTTGATCCTCTGGAGCCACGCTGTAAATGAGGAGACCGTTTTCGCCAATGAGGTGGAAGCGAGAGGCCTCAGTGAGAACCGAGCCGTTGGATTTCCAATTCACCTGGGCTAGATTGGAGGGTACCAGGCACGGCAGCTCAACAGAGCTTCCCGGTTTCACCCTCACATGTCGGTAGTCCTTCAGAGACAGACGTGACACTACAAGGCAAAACAGTGAGAGAATAATGACTTATAGGTGGTTAAAGTCTTGTTTAGTAATAGGTTTTGGATATCCTGCTTAAAAATAAAGATGCTGATGAGAGTTTACTGCAAACATGTGATACTGTACATGTTTTACTCTCTCTGTCTATGTTATAAAGTTTCTATATCAGGCTGTATGTGAGTATGTTGCAGCTTACCTGATGGACACTTGTCTGCGTCACCATTCAGGCTCTGGATTAGATTCCTGAAAAAAAAAAAACAAACAAGAAACAAATATTATTTGTTCTTATTAAAGCAGGTCAAACTGGATGGAGTATCAGTAAAGATGTCTCTCAATGTTGGTTTTCGCTTTCGTTAACCACTATGATAATGCATGAGTGGAGTTCTGGTATGTAGAACGAAGATCGTAAATCTAGCTTGATGGTGAGTTACCTGGGCTGTTGTCTGGGAGCATCAAAGATACTGACACAGGCGGCAGTATGACGGTTCCAGGCACAGTAGGGGTCTCGTGCCAGGACGCAGTCATCGCAGGACGAATACCTCCCACAGAACGCTGTGGGGGACTGGACAACGCCCGAGTCTGAACCAGCATACAGGGACCGTGTCTGTGGAAGCAGGAGGTTGTTCACATAAATATGCCAAAGAAAGGGAGAACAAACTTTCAAATAAAAACTATTAAAAAACACAATTCATTAAGAACTTCACAATGCTTAAACACACACACGATAAGTCTAGAAATCACTTTAAAAAGTAAATCATCAAAAAGGTCCAGACGACCTCCAACACACGCTACAGTTAAACTAAACATGCAGTCTCATCTGATTTAGAGGAACTGTTGGTTTTGATCTTCTTGGTAACTTCCTATTGTGAGCCCATTGTGAGCAATCACATCTCACTTGCACACAAAAGTACACTGACCTCCGAGGACAGCAGTAAGTTCTTGATGGGCTCAGAGTTCTTCAGGAGCTGGATCTCCTCCACAATATGAACGTCTCCTTCAAACACCACCGACTTGTGCAGGACTCCCTTATCTAAAAATGAAGATGGTAAAATGTCAGTCAGTCATTCAGCCAGAGCAGAGACCATAGATGAGCCTTTTTAATTCAATGATCAAGACTCTGGATGAACTGAATGATCACACTCTATGATCAATACACAGAGCCAGTCAAGGCATACTTTAATTTGGGAATATCAGCTATACAGTACGAGGTCTTTACTTTGTTTATTTTAGCATATTATTCTCCATGTATTGTAATTGTCATTTGTGTTGGAAACAAACATTATCCAAACAAGGCAAACTAAACAACCCATAATGTGATATGGTCAGTGTTGTATATTTTAACATGTTGTCCACTTTGTTTTTTTTGAAAAATGAAATCAAAAAAAAAAAAAAAAATCAAAACAAATGTTGGAAATTTGTGATACAGGATAAAAGTTTCTTAATGCAGAGCTATTTAATTGTCAAGCATATTTTCCATGTGTAAACTGTACTGATTTTCTTTAAAATGAATGTCAGATTGGGACACTAAACACTGAACCAGCACATACATACTTAAAATGACTCCGATAGGTATCAGCGGCTAATATAAGGACTTCCCTTTTTCAACAGTTTCCATTTCAAATTTGTAGAAGTATTATCTGATGTGTTGTAACCTGTTCCAGTGAAGATTACGTCATAAATGTTCCCATCAAGCGCTTGCACCCTCTCTACAACGATCTGAGTGTAGTTGACGTCTTTGGTGATGAGGCGAGGCCCGTTGCCGATGGGCAGGACGGGATCCTCCAGCAGGGGGTGGTCCTTAACAAACTGAAGGGTCTTGTCTGGCAGGTGGAGAGAGCTGCTGATGTTCTGCTGTCGCATCAGGTTGTTAATACACTGGTGGAGGAGAAAGTTCACATTATATCTTCACATCCACTGTATGCACAGTAAAATGTAAGACGCGTTATTCTGTGGACTGAGACTGGTCCTGGACTAAACTCTGAAGAAGCTTTTAACTGTGAAGTTGTGTTCGAGGTACTTACTGCTCCAGGACGTGGAGAAGGAGTGATGCCATTGTACCGCACCCACTTAGTGTGGGACTGCTCCACTGTGGCCTTCTGCATGTACTTGCCCTTGGAGAAGACATCCTCCACAGCTGTCATGTTATAGGCACACACAGCTGACAAGCCCACATTACCCCTGGGGGACGAGGATGAGGATGATGATGATGATGAGGTGGGAGAGAAATGAGGGAGGGAAAAGAAGTGAATTTAAGGACCTGCGTTAAATTGCGATACCCCATTTTTTTCCTCCCCTTTCCTGGACCCAACTGATTCCCCGCTCAACATCTTCCAATCACTGACCACTGGGAGGTGAAGACGCCGTAGATGACTGTGTCCCTCCAGTCCGACTCCTTCAGAATGAAGACGTCATGAACTACGTTGAAGACAAAGTTGAGCTCAGGCATGGAGCACACCAGCTTGGCTTTTAGGAAGGACGTCCATTTCTTCTGCAGAGTGCGCTGCCCCCCGAGGTCCCCCTGTGGTGGGATATTGAAGACATTATGGTTGAAGAAAACAGATGAAAGGAGAAAGCATGTGTATGAGTGTATGCTTAGTTTGATAATACATACAACAGAAATTGATGTCTAATAATACAATAAAATGAACTGATGTGTCCTGTTCTGGTTTTTTGGAGGACATACAAATGGCATCACGGTTCATTTAAGGGCACTCATTGATTTCAGGGCTGATTTAAGGGCATAAGATATCCTTATCGTTTGGAATGTAATGTTGTTTGCTTTACCACTGTAACAGTAAGTGTTTTTAAACAATAAATAATGAAATTTGATGACTAACTAGCTAATTAATGCTATGATATTAACTCAGGTTAGGTACAAGAGAAAGGAAGGAGAAGACTCTACACAGAGCAAGACATGCGCACACACACACACAAACACAGACAATAGGACTAAAGATGGATGCTGCTGGTATGTACAGATGGTACATGACGTGTTGCTGACCTTACAGACGCGCGCCACCCTGGGGATGAGCAGCTTGCCAAAGAATTCATACTCCACTGACACCTCAGTGAAGAAGTAGTAGATTTTATCATCCTCGCCATATGCTTGGTTTCTCCCTTCTCTGATCACGTCGGCAAAAACAAAACTGGGCTCTGCAAGAGAGAGGAGGGGGAAGAGAGAAAGGTGTTAGATCATCTGTCCTAGCATTCCTTCCCTATAGAGCCTTTTACTGTTATTATGAAAGCCTTGCTGTATTCCTGTTCCTAAGGGTGGAACTACAAAAACACTCCACTTACAATTGCACAGAGTAGGACTGAACAATATGCAAAAAAAAAACCCCAAAACATTTCACTGGAGAAAATGACAAAACACAACATTTATAGTATATTGTGACATATTTTACAGGCATGTTTCATTTGGGCACGCCATCAAGTTACTCAAAGAATAAACACAAGTTGTTACCTGCCACCAGTGACATTTGTCATTTTAACCAGTGATGGTGACAGTCAGCACCAGCAAGAAAAGATAACCTGCCTCACCTGGAAGTTTTGTACATTGCAAATCAGGAACAGATTTGTTACCATCTGAGCATTTTGCCAATTTGCCAAATTTCACTTGCACATATGAGCAAAATGCTTGCACAGTTGGATGTTTTAAAGCAACACCAGCAGGCTGAGATGGACAAAACACAGTAGAGCAGAGTAAAGAAAAGACTGGATTTAGATTTACATCAGATGATGTGCGTCCATTAAAATACACCCAGATCGGCCCCAATACCGATATTTAGGAATGGATCAGAACATCTCTACTAGACACATTATCTTTTTCATGCTTTGGAAAATAATTTACAAAATCTTCTCCTCGCAGCCAAACAATCTTTAAATCAATTCAAGGTGTCACACAGTTTTTCCAACTCACCATTGAGCCACGATGTGGAGTACTCTGTCCTCAGCAGGGACTGGTATGGAGAGTATCTGGAAATAATCGGTTCACTGCCTAAGAAGTTATAAGCTGTTCCTGAGTACAGCTCTCCATCTGATAGAAAAGCAGACAATGAAGCAACAAAAAAAGCATTTTATTGTCCAGAGAGTCCATTTTGCATCCTCCCCAAAAAAAGGAGAGATTATTGAGGATTATTATGCATTTTACAGGAGGCTGACAACCAAGGGCTTTTTGTGAAATTAGATAAAAAACTGTCCTCTACTCACCAACCATGACCGTGGTGAAGCTTTGGGAGGGGTCAAAGGAGCATTTTCCCCTGCCATCTTCAGGTCGACCATGCAAAGAAAAGTCAGCGAGGTTCTGAGAGAGGAGATTAAATTTCAGTTAAAAAGGTTGCTGCGCTGATTGACGAGCCCAAACACGTTTATTTGTGCAGCGCGATGTTCCCAGTGAAGGGGGTGGGGGGGTGGGGGTTGAACATTAACTCACCAAGTAATCACACTGCGGTTGAAAAGCGTGTGTGCCACAGACATACAGCCGCTCGTCATCTACGACTTGGAGCACTCGGATGTAGTTTAGACAATCCCTCTGGAAAGCAACATTCAACACATTGAAGCACACATTTTACTGTAGACTGTTCCTTTCCAACACTAGAAACAGTTACTCTGACACCATATAGGTTAAGAAAGATAAAACACCATTAAAATATGAGTTGTTGAACTAACCTCTTTTGATTTTCCTTTAAGCGTGCACATCAGCATGGGGTTTTCTGCAACTGTCCACTGAACCTTAAAATGGTTTAACAAAAAAAAAAAAGAAAAAAAGAGTGAAGAACATTATTATCATATTTTTATTTCATTTTATTTTTTAATCTCCGTTTGTCACAAATCTTATTGGTATTTTGATACCTTGTTGTTTCTGACTGTCACATTCTTCTTGCTGAGCTCAAAGATGGCCTCCCTGGCTCCCACATACAGAGCATCCCTTTTGTCACTCAGCAACAACGTGGAGTAGTTGAAGATCCCGGGCTCTGAGAACTCCATCAGCTCTAAATCTGAGCACAAAAGGATTGGATCACATTACTTGAGCATCCGAAACGACCATAAACTAAATATGCTCATTTTTACCTATCAAAATCTGAACAACAGTGATGAGAATTTAATGCTGCTATAATCAATATTTTTTATATTTAGATCAAATGACTGATTTATGTGAAAGAAGTCGCCGGTAGCTATGAACACACAGATGATTACCACTCTTCTCTACAAAGTGCTTGAATGTCTTTCAGCTCATTGTTTTGGTTTTATGCGACTTTGTCAGGGTTTGGATTCACTTTCATCATCCTCGTCAGCGTCGTTTCCAGTTGCAGCAGGGTCAAGTTGTACCTCTATCACCAAAACACAACTGTGATCACTGTGGAGGCTGAACCCTCAAACACAGACGTTTGAGACACATTGGCATTATGTAAGTGTGTCTCTTCCTGTACTGTGTGTTGTGATGGTGCAGAGTTTGTGTTTGGATGGCTTTGGTTGTGCCAGGTGCAAGTGGGTTCGGGTTGCAGGTGCCTGGACATGAGTGCCACAATGATGAAAGCAAATACACTGACTGACTGACTGACTGACTGACTGACTGACTGACTGACTGGCTGACTGGCTGACTGGCTGACTGACTGCAACAATGACTGTTCCACAGTGAGGGGTTGTTAAAGGGTGAGCTGCACTGGTTCTCACAGAGTTAGCTAGCTGGAGCTATTTATGTGAACTGCATTATACAAGCACAACTTCTGCGAGAGTAAATCATCTAATTCAAGAACTTGTGGTGAGACTGAGGGCCGTCTGTTGAGATGAATTAAGGAAACAGGTTTGACCACATCATGTGTTGCAACCTTCAGTCAAAAGACAGCTTTGATATATGATTAGGATCCATCTATGAAGAAAGTTCAGTTCCCTCTGCATTGACCGTAGAGGAAGTGAACTTTACATTGGATGTTGCAAACAAAACATACACTGACTACTTCACTGACTGACACGTGTAAAAATCATGTGATAGGGGAATTAAAAAGATTAACACCAATTAAAAGTCATCAGAGTCGAGACTGATGTCTTCAAATTGCTTACTTAGTTACAAATGCTACCCCCCACCCCTACCTCTAACACCAAAGGGTGACAGATGCAAAAAAATGCACCAGCACTTAAAGTGTCCACTGATTGCTGTTTATTAAGGACACCCGCTGCATTAGCATTAAACTACTCTTATCAAAGTTTTTAATGCTGCTCTCTTTTCATGTTTTAATGTCACATGTATAATGTGTTTTGTGTATAATGTGTCTTTTGTGGTTTTTAAAATGTGACCCTGATCTGTGGAGTACAGTATTTCGCTTCCATGTATGCTGAAATGCGTATTATGGTAGTGACAAATAAATCTGATTCTGAAATGTTATTGTAGTAGTATGGGCTGATTTCTACCAATATCAGAAAATATTATACAACCATTACTCAGACATATTACATTTATACAATGTTATAAAGTACAATACACCTTACCTTGGTGTCTCCAGGAAGTTCGGGGCACAGCATGAGGTCCATGTGTGGAGACCTCCAGGAGCAGCCCCAGAAACACTCCCAGCACGCCAAATCCCATATTAGACTCTGATAACTTCGGAACTGTGAAGTTTCCTCTGCAAAAACAGACACACAGACGGACAAAAGTAAAGTGACACAGTAAAACCTGACGCACCGAAAAAGCATGAATGAGCTCCTCACAGCCTGATCTTATCATGCAGCACAGCCGCTAAAAGGGGGCAGGCATCAAATCCACTTCCCTCAGACTGAAAGCTGGCAGGACTGATTCATCCTCTTTTGTATCGCTCAGAAGGTTAGTGCAGCACGTCACATGCATGAGAGATGATCGTTTGGACAGAAACTGCACAACAAAAAACACTTCTCTTAAAATAAAAATACATATCATATTTATGTTTTCACATGGGAAATACAGATATTTCTCCTATGAAAAAAAAAACAACATTCTGGACCACTTCAGTAATGACACTAGAGCTGCAATCATGAATTGATCAATTCCAGCTTCTCAAATGTCGGGATATTCTGTTTCTGTTTGACAGATATGACGATCTAATATCTTTGTATTGTTCTGAACTGTTGGTCAGACAAAACAAGCAAATTGAAGATGTCACTTGGCTCTGAGAAACAGTAATTAGCATTCTCACTGTCTGACATTTTATAGACTAAATAATCCCTTAGTCAATAAAATAATATGCAGGTTATTCAATAATGAAAATTAGTTAGTTGCAGGCCTATATGAAATACAGTATTTCACATGTGAAGTATCCAAAAGCCTTTGGTGCTATATCATGCAAGTTTTTAATTAGACAAGAAATGTCTGTTTCATGTGTGTGAAACTTTTCATTTCACATTTTTTAAATTCATGTGCTATTTGTGTTGGTTTTTAAGGGAATAATGGACTCAATAGTCAGCTGTTCTCTAAAAGAAGGTCATATATACATCAGGAACTAAAAGCTTCCTTTGTCGTTTCTCCTTCATGGTAATTAATCAGCAGTTCTTTTTAAACACACTGCAAAACAAAGGAAGTAAACTCTCACCAATGGTGAGAAACAACAGAGCCAATGCAATTTTCACACTTTCACCTAAAGGCCATCTTGTAACTGACTCTTTCAGAAATGTGGGGCTGAACAACAAGGCAGGAAAACAGATGTGGAGTTCCACTCTTGCCCCAGAGAGGGGGCAGTGAAGGATGCAGCACATGATGAGGTCTAACTTGCATGACTTAGAGCAGCGGATAACCACTCACTCTAGTTTGTATCAACCCCCCCCCCCCAAAAAAAAACACACACACACACAGCTGTCGTGAAACTCTGACATGTGTGTTATGACCACTGCATGACACCTCAGTTTACTGTGTTATGTAACAATTTAACACCTGAGGCTTAGGAAAATCCCCCTTTTATTAAAAACTTGTTATTCTGCATAGCACCATTGTTAAGAAACAGCGAATGGCGTATCCGTTTGCCTCGGCTGATGATGATGACAATGACGCTGATGCTGACGGTGACGATCAGGATGATGACAGCATATCTGGTATCTATAAGCCCTTATCAGGTGCAGGTGTTGTTTTCCATTTGCCAATTTGTAGAGCACTGTGATCCGCCTGCCTTTTAACAGTTCTCTCCCGGTGCATTCACCTCAGTGTGTGCCTGATAAGGACTCCATTAGGGTGTCCTGTGTCATCTGTGTGAGCATTCAACTTATCCAGACCCACCTATGGAGGCTTATGTTGTCATATTCGATAAAACCTTAAGAAGTCATGTTTAAAGCCAGGCATTTTTCTTTAGCACTTAGCTTTAAAGTGCACGTCACTGCACATTCATTACACTGGTAAAATCAAACTAATTACTCCCAAATGCCGAGAAGGGAGAAAATAAATGCTAGTCTTGGTTACTAATGGCCTCAAAACAATAATGATATGTTATAAAATAGAAACCAATATCAAATTCATAACATAAAAATTTAGGACAAGTATATGGTTTTATCTTGAAATGCTACTTTTGGGAGGAATGCGCCTCAAATATAGATTCACTTACTAACACTAATGGCATTTTGGTGCTTTCAGTCATTTTGTTAGGACCCATTTTTATCTAAAATGGTTAATATTTTAACGGTCGAAACAAACCATGTTTAAAGTCAGCAGTTTTAGGTCAACAGGAAAGCTGGGGGGGAAAGCACAAGCTTTAAGGCTTAAGTAAAATATTAAAATAAATCTCTAAATCTGTTCTCAATCCTGCTTGTAATACATGCCATGTTTGCTAAATTTACGGCAATGAAGGGCACATGTAAAATAATCTTGAGGTCAATTTCCATGATTGTCAACTAAATTCATTCTGACATAAACAGAGGACTGATTACCTTCTTTACTCTGTAAATATTATTAACAATGAAATGGCATTAAGTCAGAAAGTGATTAACTGACATAATTCAATTGTAAGGCTCATGGACTTCCTTTCTCTTGATCCAATCATGTGAAAGGAACAGCGTGGTACACCAGCCGGGTACCCTGCCTTTACTCATGTGTCACACCAATGAACATGGCTTGTACAACATTAGTTTGTGACTGTAGATTGCTGGTGGAAACATTTGCTGCCCGCAGGCCAATGAAATAGTAACAAGCAGATGGGAGGTGGGTTTGACTGGTCAGGTGACTTGCTTCACTTTGCTGGGAGAGTAAAGTGAGCTGGCACCAAACAGGTTATTCTGGTTTTCATAAGAAGCTGGAAGTACCCGCAGCACACCTCCGCAAAATGGGTGGGCCGGACACACAAAGAAGGGGATAAAAGGTTATCGGATGTCTTGTAAGATGAGGATCGAGATAAAACTTTTCACTCACAGAAACCAAAACGCTTTCTCGTCATGTCCGAATAACGTGGAGTTAATTAGCATCCAAGCTACTGAAAATAAATCTGTTACAATCAAGTAGCTGAAGGGAAAAACCTAGTGAATAAAAATGACCTACACGATACCGTCTGCACAAGGGAAAGTGTTTTAGCTGTTTTAGTCATTTGTCCTCATTTTAACCAACCTTAAAGAACAAATGATAAGGTCACAGAACAGATAAATCATTGTCAGCCACTTTTTAATGACCTAGTAGCACCATTGTGGCTTATTCCACTCAAATATAGGTTAGCAATCAATTACCCGGCTGAGGGGGAGATGTCTCGTGTGGCACAGCATGTATAGATAATGAATGAGGACCCCCACAGCTAGAGAAAAAGGGGGAGAACGATAATTGATTATTGATTTGGTTGTAAATGAGAACAAATAGCCCCAGTAGCATGACCCTCCTTATACTGGGATTGTTGTCTTTTTTTTTTTTTTGTTGTTGTTTTGTTTTTTGTTGAGGGGGGGTAGGGTGGGTGACGGTTTCCACGAACTGAATCAGGCAAAGATGGAATTCCATCCCGGCTTCAGCCCTAACCATGGACTCCACTCTGCTACAGAGGGGGTCAAATACACAAGGACCTATTGTTTACTGAAGATGAGGGGAGCCTCCACTCCACTCCACTCCTCCCCCCATCACATCATCACTGCAGAGTAGTCTACAATGAACAGAGAGGGAGGGAGAGAGAGAGAGAGAGAGAGAGAGGACAGAGAGCGAAGGAGAGAGGAGAGAGCATCACTTCTCCCTCTCATCCAGTTCTTTTACAGTCTTGCCAATGGAAATGCCAGGACAGCTTAGCCGTGAGGAAAGCCCTGAGCCAAACCAGTGTTTTCAAAGATCACACAAGCCCAAGAGATCTGGATCTGGAAGCATCCTGTAAAGATGATCCATAAACTGTCTAATAACGATGGTAGCATAAATTGTGATTGTTAAATACAAGCAGAGAGAAAGAAAGGGGGCTGACGTCCACACAGCGTGAATGGATGAGATAACAATACTGAATCCATGATGAAAACTGCCTGGGCAGACAAAATTTCTCTCTGTTTTTTGTCCTTTGAAAAAAAAAAAAAAAAATCCTCTGGTGGCACACTGTATAAATAAAAGCTTTAAATGAGGCTCATCCCTCTATCTGTGCACTCCTGATGCCCTCTATCAATCTCACCACTCTGAACCCCATTTAGGGCAAAGCTTAAAAAAAAAAAAAGCTTCAAACCCCTTTGAGAGTCAGTGTTACAGTAGCAGAAAGAGCTTACTGGCAGCTACCCTATGCTGCTGAGAGATTTAGAGGAGTGGCCATACTGGGCCTGGGATATTTAAGACGGTTACCATGCTGGCAGGTCTCTTTGAGCCCTTTGTGTTCCCCTCTCAGCTCCTTTGGCTGGGCAGGGAGGTTGACACCTGCTTGGGGCCTTGGGGTTCCCAGCACTGCGCTGTTAACTGGGCACAGATATTGGCTGGCGGCCCACTGAGGACAGAGGACAGAGAAGGGGGAAACTGGAGCTCTGCCTATCTGTGCACTAGAACTCTGGATGTGTAAGGAGCGCTTTCTGCAAAGTGCCTTTAAGTCTTTGTGCAACACAAATAAGTCATCAGGGATTTGCCAACCATTTCACTCTGAATGAACCGATCATCATAATAAATCACTGAATGATAAGATTTAACCTCTGGGTCGGGGAGTTGCAGCTATATACCTGATGATTATTGTGTTTCCCTTTAGCCCACACTGTTAGCTAATCAAGCATGACCACAATGACGGCTTATTTACTGAGACAACCTGCAACAACTACACTCTTCCAATTAAGCCTTCCCTAATAATTTCTGTAAATTATATGGTCAGTTTTAATGGAAAATAGGCAGATCAGAGCTCTTGTAAAACACAAAATAATAAGAGGCCAACAGGTGTACAATACATCTGTAGGACCATAATCAAAACCCTACAGAGAAAACATCCAACGCTAAATTTAGAGGCTACAGACCCAAAATGAGAGTTTCATTCCCCAATGAAACGCTAGGATGACTTGTCACACAGGAACAACTTCACCACTCGTCACTTCTTTTCCGATGCAGAAGAGTTCAGACAAGGAGCGTCGCATCCTGTGAGCTGAGAGCCCAGCGAGGATACAGCGAGTGTGGTGGAGGTTGATGTGAGGGACTTGGACATTCACTGCCTGCCAACATCTCCAAACCCACACTTCTTTTTTCCCCTCACTGGCTCTCTTTTCCATGTACTCACTCATCATCAGCATCAGTGCACAGAGATGCTCTTCTTCCTTTTTTCTGCAGGACGCCAAGAGCCAAGCTTTTTCCACTTCGTCTCTCGCTATAGAATACCGACGGGCCTAACCACGCACAAACAAACAGTGTAATGGGAAATGTGCTTTAAGTAGTTCATTTTGTGGAAAGAATGTCTCTTTTGGCAGTTCAATATGATATTTCCACCCTGTGCTGCACAAAAACTTTGCTCTAAGCTGTTCATCTTCTGAGTGAAGCTAACCTCTGCTGTTGTCAAGTCACCATTCACTCCTCCAGTGAAGCTCTAACTGTTCTTTTGTGTAACTACTTGAAGGGTGCTGATATGTCCCCAAGAGTAACAGCCTGTGCCAAGCACTGTACGATATACACCATGTTTTCTTAGTTGTATGGCTGCTGACTTAATCACCAGGACCATCTGGACAGTACCCACCCAGCTGTTGGGAGGGTGACAACATGGCACCAGCATATCCATGATAATAAGGCTGCTTTACTTATGCTGTTCTAGTAGACATGTCATAACTGAGTCAAGTGGCTGATTGAAAGCAAAAGAAACTGACTCGAGCTTCAGACAACCTGAAACAGTTATATGGGGATTCAAACATAGTTTACAGACTCGTAGGTGTGGCTCCAAAGTGTAAAAAGGTTCTACTGCAGGCCTTATATTCACTTTTTATGCCAAAAATAGCAAAAAAAAAAAAAAAAAAAAAAGACAAAAAAAAACAAATAAAACAAAAAAACAAACATGCAGTTCTACCATGTTTGTGCCTCTTTAACCTTGGTCCAGTATCTCATATACTAATTGTAAGGTTTTCGTTGTAAATTTAAAAAGTTGCCTTTCCAGGGAGACCAGGGTTATGATTGTAATCAAAAGCATTGACGAACAATAACCTTTTAGTTTTTTAAATTATTTTCAGGCTTGTGCCCAAAAATAGGGTTGGGACGTGTTTTGTAAGAGATGAAAAGATCAGTCGATTAATCAAATAACCAAAAATTATTGACGACTATTTTGATAACCGATTCATGCTTTAAGCCATTTTATAGCAAGAATAGCCAAAATCACTGATTCCAGCTTCTCAAATGTCACTATATTCTAGTTTTCTTGAGTCTTCTGTGATGATAAATTGAACATCTTTGAGTATCATACTTATAAAACAAAAACAAGACATCTTAAAATGTCACTATTGGCATAGGGAATCTATCACGGTCTTTTTAGTTGCCATATTCCCACAACCTATTAACAAAGCAATTAATCAATACATTGAGAAAATAGTCTGTGTTAATTAGATAGAAAAGGCCTCAAATATCCCCCACAACAAATTTAAGTATAATGCATATTTACATCCATGAAAATTAGGCCAATGATTAGACTATGCTTTGTCATCAAGCACACACACAGAATACACATCAATAGGTTCGTTTCGCATTAGGAAAAAGGAGCGCTTCAGCGTTATCAGGACCCAAAGTACTTCAGAGCTCGCTCTTACATTCTCCAGGGGTATTATGGGTTATTTGGAGCCAGGCCTGTGTGAGAAAGTGAGTGAGCGAGAGAGTCTTCACTTGAAACAAAATACTGAGACCACAGAAAATGACACACTGATGGGGACAGATGTCTACTCCAATGTCATTTACAGATTAATGGAGTTTGGCTATAGATGTGGCAGAGACTCTAGCACGCTCACATGTGTGCATGATAATGCCAACTGTGGGCATCAAATCCCTCTTATAAGGCCAGAGAGGAACCAAGGGCCCATCTTAAAATACTGCCAGCTGCATCAGAGTTTTGGGTTGTGTTTCCCCACAGGCTGATGAACCATTTTTGACATTTCGAGTATAGACAGCCAAGGCTTTATGGTCTCAGTATTGGCTAAGCTACTGGCATTACAACTCCAGCTGACTATTACACTTCCATCTGATCTGATGATCAAGGCTATAGTCTGTCTCTAGTTTTTGTGAGACTCACAGGCAGCAATTCAGAGTAGTCAGAGTACTCCACCGATTTATGGTGCAGTCGGAAAAAATGATGCAGCACTAGAGCCAGAGATATCGTCTTTTTTATTCCATGCACTCTTTTTCCTTGTGCCTACATTATCCACGATGAACCTCAACCATAAAAAGTTTGGTCTGAGATAAGGGTGCATTATGCTAATAGCACCTAATGTAGCCTCGTGCCTCAAGCAGAGATGAGGAGCGGGATAGAGAGGGCGGGCAAGCTTACTTTTTTCTACTCTCTAACTCTTTATAAAACACTTCAAAGTTGTGGTCCTCAGCCCAAACCAACACTGACTCAGCTGATATCACTTGAGGCTATATTCCTCCAGAGCCAGAAAAACTTTATGCAAAGTTTTTCACATATGCAGTAGTGCTCCCCAAGACCAGCAAACACACTTTGATGTGTAAAATCGGTTAGTTCCCCTTACTTTCGAGATCTGTCTGATTTGCTGAACTTCCTGAATAGTCTGGATAAAATAACACACTACAGTTGAATCTGCAGCTCTAGTCCAAACCATCTGGAATTCACTGGAGATAGATCATCAGCCTTCAGTTGTGAAGTGCAAAGCCACCGTTTCAAAGCCACATCATGTTAACAAAGTCATATGAAACCCAGAGAACAGCTGGATGACCTCCGCCGCACAGCTGACTATTGGTCATATGGAGAAAATCATCTAAAAACTGCAACAGATGATGCAGCAGTCATCATACATTATCCACGGTGAGCTCACTGGATGACAGATGGGAGGAAGAGTTCAACTTTTAAAAAAAGGCCAGATCGAGGATTAGCATCACGATCTGCTACATTCACATGCACATTTAAGGCTGAATGATGACATGGTTCACATGGTGCAAATTTCTGATGAACAAGAGGCTGGAGGCAGAAACTACAGCATTTCAGGTTATATTGAGAAGTAGGTAGAATTAAAACGTAGGTAAACCACCAATGACAAGCCAAATGTCTAAATTGAGGAAAAGAGCTTGTGTGAAGGCAACACTATACAGGGGATGTAAAATGGAAACCCTCCTATATAATTACTAGTTGTAGGGCCCCTGCTGAGCTAGCATGTCGACCTAAAGTGGCCACAGCAAAGGCAAATGAGGGGTCAGGTCCAGTAAAGGGTATATTTAGTCTGTCGATGGCAAGCTTTTTAAAAACAACACGCCCTTTCGCTGAGTCACATGGTACTGGAAGATTTGAAAAACTTGCCTATAAACATACAAGCAAGTGAAGTAAGCTAACTAGAGGAACACGGGCTGCTGTGTGGTGTTCCCCATCCAAGTGCCGAGTGTGTCTCTGTAGTCTAACATGAAAAACATAATCACCATGCACTGTTCCTTTAATTAAAAGGAAGAAAAAAAAGTCGAGGAGTTTTTACTATTGACATCTGCAATGGCAAAAAACAATAAAAAAGGGCTTCATTTTTAAAAAAGGTATTTTCTGGTGGGAGAACTAAACTTACTAAACTTCCAAATCTGAGCTGCTGTGAGGATGATGCACCAGTGATAATGGTCTTCAAATATGGCAGAAAAATCCTGTGAACCATTGAAATTCTGTCCTTTATCATGGGGTGAATACTGGTAATCTTAATAGCCTGAGGTCACAAGGAAGCCACCAGTCACAGTGAAGTCATAAAGCTTTCACTTGATGTAGTTTCCTTGAGGCTGCTGTGATGCCAGCCAGGCCTTGGGGCGTATAATGTGGGACTATTTTGGGAAGCTGCGAAAGCCCAGTTGAAGGTCTTGTGGTCCCCAGCTGAAGGCCTTGCGGTCCTGAGTTGGTGAATGGTTGTCGCATTGGTGGTAGTTGTTTAAACAGCAATAGCCAAGGGCAGGTGACTTCAGCTCCCAGAGTGGAATAAATCTCTAGGTCAACTGAAATGGAATAAAAAATATCTATGTGATCCCCCTCGTTTTGACTTATTTTACAGATTCAAGATTTCAAGCAGCGGTCAAAGAATAAAGAAACAAAACAAACCATCTTTCCCACCAGTCAGGGGACATTTGAAGGGGCTGTAAACATCACTAAAACCCTGCTATATTTTCTCCTCTCCTTTCTGCCTTTAAGGAGGACTCCTTTCTCCTGTGCTTTTCTCCCAGCGCAGTCTTCAGCAGGCACTGATTTCATGGTGGTAATTTTGGCCGACAGAGACAAAAACCTCCTTTGGAGAGTTGTGTGAAAGCTCACCCCATCACCCACAGGCTGCCACAACACTAACAGTGTGTCCTCCTGAACTTGGCATACCAGGAGATAAAACACTGATTTCACCGTTCCCTTCTCAGCACACACAGGGAAAAACAACACAAAGCCAAGCCTTAAAGTTTCAGCACACAGCACACAGATTTCTCGTGATCGGCCCGGCTGATTTTGGGCACCCTTCCATCCTCATGCTAATGAAAATAATTGAAGGCATTTAAAAAAAATTAGGTCACTCAAAATTGAAACACCTGAATAAGCAAAATATAGAAGAAAAAATATGAATCCATCTCAGAGTACTGGAAGAAAAAATGAATGGGCAGCACTTAAGAAAGTACTGATCCCTGGAAAACAGGTGTTTGCATCAATTGACCCTTTGCTTAGCGCTGACTCCCACCCATAGTTAATGTTGCTGCATCTGTCACGTTCTCCATTCAAGCACGGCATATGTGCTATTTGGAATAACAGTGGTACATTTATCACTAGAATTGTATTCTTGAAACAATGGTTCCTCTGTTTCACGCAGATGTAAGCACAAGCAGGCTTCCTATTTCTGCAGATGACAGGTGATTGTGTTGGTCGACTGTTGCTACCTATTCCATTTAGGATTGCAACTATTATTTCCTTTATCAATGAATCTGCTGATTATTTTCTCAATTAAACAGTTAATTGTTTGGTTGATAAAAAGCCTGTTAGAATTTCTAACAGCCTGAGCTGATGTTTTCATATAGCTTGTTCTACTCAAGATATAGACTCAAACCTTTACATTTGGTTCTGGTTAATGATTATTAACCAGTTCAAAGTAGCGGCCAATTAGTTTTCTGTTGATCAACTAATTGATTAATCGACTAATCGCTTGTACAAGAAACATGTACAAGGGTTTTAAATATGGACTTTATGGCTACATACACAATCATACTAAAAGACTAAACCTGCAATTCTCAGGCACAAAGTCAATGTTGAAGACTCTGAAATAGCTGAAGGACACTGATGAGCCATGTAGAAGTAAATAAAGAATAAATAAATACTAAAATTAAAAAAAGAAAAAGAAAAAGCGTTCTTGTACTGTAGTGTAGTACAGTATTATAAATAAAAAGTACATGTCATTTTGTTCTAAAATAATGAGACTTACCACTTGGATAGCAACATGGAGGTTAGATTTCTGCTTAGTTTTATGCTTTATGCAAAGTCGTTTATGAAGGGGACTAACCAGTAAGTTTGGGAAGCGTAATTCTATCTGGGGTGATGAGTTATGGCCCGTGATGCTAACTTGGATATAGGAGCATCAGCACAGTGAATATGTTGGTCCTGTACAGAGGTTTCTGTAACATAAACTGTAATCCCACATAATGACAGTTAGCTAATGATGTGCTCCTTGGCTTTTGAAGTGACATTACTACTGTAGGTAGGAAGCTCATTAAGCCAGACATTCTAAAGTTTGAAGCTTATATTAAAGCAGACAAACACACCGCTTAATCCATTTCTTACACTCTTGCTCTATTGTTAAGGGTTTAGAAAGGGGATAAAAAGCATTGCTTTTACTAGAGTGATATTTGGAGAAATTCAAAGCTTGACAGAGCTGCTGTGCCTAGTTACGGTTGCTGAGCTAGGACTGGACAATCACTGTTCAAGGGAGGGGTTTAGCAAACAGTCAACTGCAGAGCAAAGCTACAGAACAAAGTTGGCTGTCAAAGAGGCCATTGGAAGCAGGCAGCTGCATGTGCACAAACACAATGTCACTAAAAAAAATCATTTCAAAATAACTAAGGCAACGCAGATATAAAACAAGCAAATCACAACTTAAAGAAGAAAGGAGGCAAATAACAAAATGATGATTGGTAAAGAGGAAGGTATCGCTGCGAAAAAACTCCAAAAGCACCAAAGCCAAGCGGAATCAAATCAAACTTGGGTTGCCCAGGTGTGGTCATGCAAGGGGTAATAAAAAAAAAAAAGCAGTAAAGCCCCGGGGTTGTTACAGGGAGTGTTGGAGAAGCATGCGGCATTCGTGCTGAAGCATGCAGACCTGAGAGCAGCTCAGTGTCGGTCCGCACAGAAAAAAAAAGGGGGGGAGGGAGAGGAGTAGAGTTTCTGACCTGTGGCTCCTTACAAGATGCGACGCTCTTCTTCCGGAGAGAATTATAAAATCCTCAAGCTAGGGAGGGGGGAGAAGACAGAAAGATCAGACAAGACAGTTATGTAGCATGTGTGTGTGCCTACAAGAGGGAGGAAGCAGTTTGTGTGTGTGTGTATTTGTGTGTGTGTATGCTGAGTATGTGTGGTTAGTTGTCTAGACCATGGTAAGACAGACATAATGATGAATCAATGCAAACACATACAGCACAATAGAACAATTTACAACACACATACACACATAAGTGACTTGCATGTCTACTGACCACTAAGCCGGTGATATGATGTGCGCTAACTTTTTATAGCCAAGGACAAATGAATGACAAACATTATCTTGTGTAAATGCCATCAGAGGAAGCTGTGGTTCTTTTCCTCTAGTTCTCTGTCGACTACTGATGACTCACTGTTCACTGTGGCATTTTCCAGCCTGTGAGCACAACTGTAAGGTTGTGGGTAGCCACGTCTGTGCATCGACCAAATATAAACAAGGTCAAAGCACTCTCCCTTCAACACTGTTGAATTATGTCTGCTCCGTTCGGTCTAATCCCATGAGAGGTCAGGCATGGTCAAGCCTTAAACCACTATTCTGGGAACAGGTTGCACAATTTATAGGTTTATCAATTTGATAGTGGAATGCAGAGACATGTTGAATTATGCATTAGCTGAAACACTATGAGGTTAAAAGCTTAATTGTTTAATATTCCACTGGTTTTTATTTTACATTGCAGGAGGGGTGAAACCACTTCTCGTCAATCACAATATGTCTTTAAAGCCCCTGAAAACTTGCTAAGTAGCATAAGAGTAAATAAGCAACAAGCTAAGTCCAAGTATGGAAAAGAAGACCTCTCAGTTAAAACAGAAAAGAAAATGTAGAAACCACACTGCTCACAAACAGAAGTGGATTGAGAAAATTTGTTTTCAGGAGCTTTATAATTTTGTACAGTGTCAGCACTAGACATGCATCAATGTGCATCATTAATGAAACAAGGAAGAGAACAAAGACATTAGGACATAATCTGCATCGGAGCAGTAACAGAACAGTAAGCTGGAAAACTCTTTTGCTTTTCTTTCTGGTGCATGAAAACAAGATTTTATAAGTCACAGGGAGGGAAAGTAGAAATCTTCTTATTGCCATTGTGACAGATGGTTGGGCCTCCATTCACAACACTTTCCAGTCTGTTCCCTTAGACTGCTTCCCTGAGCAAAATGAAAACCCTTACAACAAGGCTGAATACATTCTCCCTGCAGAAGTGCACACGCTTTATTCCCACAGTCCACTACAATCCAACTCTGTTTGAGTGCAAAATGTGGGCTTACATATTTACTTTGCCATGATAGGAACTCATGGTCAGTTTCCACTTGTATTGTTTGACAAAGAATCAATGCCTAATTATCACTACATCCTTAAAAAAAAAAAAAAAACTTCAATTTATCTTTAAACAATAAAATAAGTCATTAAATTCCCACCATAACAAACTAAGGCTTTCAGAACGGATGCTGCTGGCAATGCAACAAATACTGTCCCAGAACAATTAAGGAGACAAATCTTCCAGACAACTGAATTCAGGTCACCCAAATCAACCCAAATATGCAGATTCATTAGCATTTGCTTGGTGGGGTAAGCTACTGTAATGCAGGCCCCCTGCTCTACTGTATAAAAGAATAATCAGATTATGTTAAGCAGAGATGATGCACACCAGACTATGAACATGGGTAGTTCACTTAACAACTGATCACGTAAAAAAAAGCTGAAAAGCTGTGGATGTGCATGAACATTAACTGTATAAAACCGTCTTTCCTTCATTATACTGATGACCACACTGTCCTGAAATCCTTTACATTTCTGTCATCAAGTATAGATTTTAGCTGACTGTAAATTAGCAGACCAGTTTCATGGTTACTATCAGTTACCTGATTCCCGGGGGCCAGAGGCTGGTTAATCACAGAGGTCAAGACTAGAGTCATGTTTGATAGTTGCAGTGTGTAGCCACTTATAGACAGTAAAGTCCTTCAATATACCTGTGTTTCTCCTTCCTCCAGACTTTCCACATTCTCGTCACTTTTTCTCTCAGTGACACACAAACAAAAGTAACAAACATGTATGCAAGTAAGCACAAATTCACAACGAGCGAGTCTGTCTCTCACCCTCCTCTTGACAGCATCAATAGAGCACTGGGAGAAGATGACAGTTGCATAAGATTGATGAGCTGGAGGCCAAAGGGGGCATCCCCCTCGACATCCTTAGGAAGCACTTTGATTTGGCTTCCCTCTACTCCCACAAAACCCTGTGACAGCTGATACAGAGCACCCACGAATCCCAATGACACCAGTGACACCACGCCTTCACATGTCTTAATTCAGGATGTCCTTAGTGGGTGTCGAGCCTGGGTGCGAGGCCAGCCGTGCCCTAAACCACGCCCTTGGTGACACAGCGGTCTGGAGAGGGGGCAGAGAGGAAGTGGAGATGTCACGGGTCTGGGTTTTTTTTTAAATTGATGAGTGGACTTGAATGAGGACCAGGCAAAGCTGGTCTTTTGAAGACTCTTCAAGCCAGAACAAATTTATTAATGGCCCTACTTCAGAAGCTCAGCCTATGGTAAACATACTGACAGGATGGGCTATTGAGTTCACTCCACTGTGACACCTGATTTTCTCCAAGATGACAAAAAGGACCCAGCTTGAGCTCTCGTCAGTATCGTCTGACCATCACAACTCCATCTCTCGCACCAATACCCTACGCAACACAACACTGCTGCATTTTATTCAGGTATTTTGAACAAATTCCTTAATATGGCCCCTGAAATAATGTGTTAAAAAGTCTCCAGCTGAATCGTCCATCGCAACACAAACTTTAAGAGGAAATTTTACTATCCCCTCTTGTCACCGTTAACAGAAAAGAGCACTGTAAAAGTTTAAGTTGACAACAAGCCAGTGGGACTATTTTCTCTCAGCACAAATTGTTCCAGCCAATTATGTTGTCAGCACTTTTATTTTCCTTAACGTTTAGTCCTGTGGATGCCCCTCGTGGATGAGGTCCTAAGCCTCAGACCATCAACTGCAGTATCCCCGGTTCAATTATAATTTTGACCTGATGGTGGTACTATATGAAAAGTCAAGCAATCAATAACTGTAACAAATTTTATGGCCAACAGTTGTTGAGATGTTTCCCTCAAAGCCACAAATGTCATCTTCGGAGAACCATAAAGGTCTCTGCAAAATCCTGTGTCAATGCATTTGGCAGATGTTATTTCATTGGATAAATGTGGAAATACTGACCTGTTAGTGGCGCCAAAATAAATGTCAGGAGACCACCAGTGTCATTAGGATTCATGCTCTGGGCACCATGAACATCTGTATCAAATTTCGTGTCTATCTATCCATCAGTTGTCAAAACATTTCACTCAAAACAGGAAAAGGTTAAATGTTAGCAGTTGAATTCATCCTCCTCATCCTCTGACCATGAATGTTTGTACGAAATTGACAGTCACGTCAATCCATCCGATAGTGGTTGAGATTTTTTAGTCTGGACCAACGTGGTGGACTGACCCACACCGCCATCTCTAGCAAGATCCCTAAAAATCAATGATTTTTTTGCATGGCGATGCAGTTAAAAGCAAGGACCATTTTAAATCTGCTCCTTGATATATTGAAAAGGGTGGTGGGAAATTTAAAAAACACAATAATTCATCTACAAACATACAGTCAAATTGCCATATGAACCTTACGGACCAAACATTTGGGTGTTTAGCAGATTTCTAACTGCGGGTGCTGCAGTTTTGGATAAGTGACAGACAGCTCTTAACCAGCTTCAGTTGGTGGTTTTCGCTCCCATGAGACCAACATGGATACACCCAAACACGGGACCTTGACTGATACGGATACAGAAAAGCACAAAGACACACAGACTGGGGAAGGCCATTCATCTCTATGATAGTGTGGTCATTCCAGTAAGAGCCCACCACCCCTCTCCATCCCACCACCGTACACACACATTCTCATCAGTGCAGTCATCCTTACTGTCCATCTGTAAACATCCCAAGCCTCTGACAGGGCTGTCAGTGTGCACCACCATAGGTGGGGGAGGGAGGGAAAACGAGAGGTACAGAGGAAGAGAGAGAAAACAGGCTTCAGTATGAGGGAGGATATTCAAGCGTGCAAATTCATACAGTGGTTGAAGAGAAGAAAGAGGGAGGACAAAGCACAAGAACAAGGAGAAGTGAGTAGGAGGAGGATTCTCCTTATGGAAAACAAGAAGGAAACCGTTGCATAAAGAAATACGATAGTATGGTTTGAGGGCGTATGGAATGGAACAACACATTTTTCCATCTTGTTTTTTTGTGTTCTTCCTCAAAGAATGGAGGCATCCAGTTCGAGGTTCAATTCACAACCCAGAGATTACAGTTAGCAAAGTGTTTTCAAAGACATATTTTCCACATAACCTACATTCTCTCTGTGGATTTGGGACACTGTCTTTCTGTCCCACTCGTATATGATGCAATACAGTGAAGGCTGGTGTAAATCTCTTTCAAAGAATAAATACAGAACAACTAGGTGAAATTCCTGCTCATTCAAATCCTGGATGGAGGGTGCATGGACTGTACTTTTACTCGCGAACATGCACGCACATACACACACACATACACAAAGCAGTGTGTTGAAGAGGATTATGCAGGCTTGAATTTCAACAGAAAGAACCCCTGTCTACAAGCACTACAGAGCAAATCTGGCTTTAGAAACTTTCCTCATCCCAGAGCATCCTGGTACAATAGAGGGGCTGAACTTAAAATCCTGCAGTTTAAACATGTTCATTTTTGAAGATGCAAAGGCACATTTGCAGATGGATGATCAGCCCTGGCATCAACAGCAACATCTGCAGTGAAAACACAGACGCAAAACTCTTTTACCAAACAACTGCGTGAATATTGTGCACTTCGGGGTCACATACACTTTGCTGGAAAATGTCAGAAACCATGCAAATGCCAAATACCCCACTTGCTGTGGATGTAGCTGCAGGCCAGCTTGTATCTGGGAATACCAACTGGAATGCACACATCTACAGGAATGTCCACTGATATCCTGCTATGTGTAAATGTTTGCTCGTGATCGAACTGGAAAAAAAACAGGAGGCATTAGTGTGTGTGTGTGTGTGTGTGTGTGTATGTGTGTGTGTGTCAGAGAGAAAATAAGTAGCCTTCTTCTTCTGCCTTTGTATGAATCTTAAGTAGTCCCATGTTGAGGGAGGCTTTGTTCGCCATCACTGTCGGGGGCACGTCCTCCAACTTTTCCCCTCACTTCCTTTTGGCATAACATTTATCATTCTTCCCCCACGAACAATCATCCTACAACACGGACTAGCATCTAGCGCACAATAAGCTACCACCACCACCACCACCCCCTCCCTTTCGCCCCTTTCAGGTTGCTTGGATACCTTTCATCCAGTGGGACAGCTTGTCAACAACATCATCACTTACTTAGAAACTCCCAACCTTTACTTCACTTCACTTTGATTTGCTCCAGCTGAGCCTTATTAAAAAATAAAAAATAAAAATACTGCTGTGTCTTGTTTCCAAGAACATCTTTTTCTTGTTTGACTTTTATGTTGCATCCAAAACACTTAAAAACTTCCACGCCTGAATGTCTGGCTCTGCAAAAATTGCAATGCATCCTAAAGTGGTGGAACCTTCTAATTTGCAAGAGAAAGTCCCCTCTGGGAAAATACAGCCTTATCCAGCTCTACTGAGCAACTTGATGCACAATATTTTTTGCTGACATTATGTAGTCTGTTGGTGTTAGCCAGGGGGGGCTGTTTCATAGAAGGCCTGAATGACTCATCAGACCTCTCCTCATCTCTCTGAAAGGGTCAACAGGTGCATTAGCAGTAAGTGATGAGTGCATACAAACACTGAATCACATCAACCTCATTTCATCCACCACCACTATCCTGGAAACTTTACTTTATACATATAAATCTCCTTTGCCTATTTAATGATTCCTGCGCAAGTGTTCATTATTACTAAAATTTATGAATCACATCAAAGAATTCTGAAAACAACCTGTTTCACTGGTTTTGTTACTCTTTTTTTAATTTCCTCTTTCATTTTCTGTAACTCAAGCACATAAAAGGCCTGGCCTTGTTTGGCCTTCTCCGTGTTCACTCCTATCCCTTTCAGCTGACTGGCCTGCACCACTTATTCCGCTTATTATGAACGCTGACAGCAGATTATTTTGCTTACTGCACCCAAATTCTCCATCCTCTATAGATCAAATCCAACAAATACGGGACTAAGAGACAAAGACAAAGTCTACAAAAGGGACAAAAAGAGAAAAGATAGGGATAGCATAGGCAGAGAACTGGTCCGAAATGAAAAGGGGGAAGGGAGAAGATGAAGAAGGAACCACAAAAAAAAAAAAAAAAAAAAAAAAAAAAAAGAAGAAAAAGCTGGAGAATACAGAGAAGGAGCAAAGAGGAGGTAATGTGGCAAAGGCGCAAACCCCTATAAATGACTGTGTTTTGTCAGGGAAATAAAGACCGACTAACAGCAGCAGCAGCAACATACCAGCACAGTGAACAAGAATGCAAATTAGCCCTGATGCAAATGTCATAGGTCTTCAGGGGCACAACAGACTGTCTTTATACCAACCCCCCACCACAACACACTTCTCTCTGTACTATCAACCCCCCACCCCCGCCCCACCCCAATTCTCCTCCAACTCTGTACTGAAGCGCACTCACACAAACACTTCCAGGAGACAATCTTGCACAGTGCGAGAGAAGTGTAATCACAAGAGACAACATCATGTTCTTACTTCACACTGAAACAAAAGGCCAGAGTACAGTAGGCTCTTTACACAAATGCACACAAACACACTCTTGAGGAAGATAAACCACTTACTTGTCCGTCATGGCGTCGGCTAGCGAATATTGATACATTAAAACTTCTTTTCACTTTTCTTCTCACAGTTGGAAATGGTTGAAGGAGACGTCACAACGTCACAACAGCGGTCTACAAGAAAGGGGAAAAAGCAATGTTAGTTCAGAACAATTAATCATTTATTCACACCTATAGTCGGCAGATAATATTAACACCTCATGGTAAATTACTTTACCTTTATGGTAAAATCATTTTTGTCTGAAACTGACAGCTATTTTCATTCTCGATTCATTGTTTTGTCTGAAACAAAGCCAGGAAATAGTGAAAAATATCTCTCACAGCCCAAAATGATAATTTATAATGAATGTTTAATTTAACTGACAACCTAAAACCCAAAGATAGTCAGTTTACTATTAGGAAGAAAAACAACAAATCTTCACATTTGACAAGCAGGAACCAGGAAAAGTTTGGTTTTTCTGTCCAGCGACGAATCAATTAACCAACTAATCATTGTGTAGTCACAGTTTAAACAGCAGGTCAAAAAATACCGGTTAATAATTGGTGTGTCTTGTGAGTCATTTTTACCATGAATTGTGTCCATTATTTTGTGCTACATGTATGTAAATCAAGTAGTTCAAACAAATACTAATAAACGCAAAGGTCTGAGCAAATCACTACTATTGTGACAGCTCCTGTTTGTACAAGACAATGAGGACAAAAAAAAATTTCCACTGAACAGGCCACGGTCCAGCCTGGGAGAACGTCTAACTTTGCAGACATGCTTCACTTGCTCACAATTAGCCTAGTAAGGCCTGGTCTCTTCAACTTTCTGGGGGATACTGTTACCATAGTTACCTAGGCAGCCAACCAGCCAGCTAGCTAGCATAAATAGAGTGCACCAAGAAATCCTCTGGGTAGTGAGCAGACAATATGAATCCAGTCACAGATGAAGAATGCATTGTGTGACTGAGGAGCAATTTTGGCAATCAGTGCAGCTGATTACCATCAATCATGACTAATAAAAACATCATAAAAATCTGAATGATCAAGTGCAGCAAATGCCATTACATTTAAAGAAATCCATAAAACACACCTCTGTTAATGGCGCATATTATTGAATGCACATAAATCAGCAGATGTTTACTGCCAGCCTTCTGATTTTGAAATTTTAATGAGGCGATGAGACAAGACACATCCTGTGCCCTGCTGGCTGATGAGCAATTTCCAAAACCTGGCATTAGCTCTTCAGCTTATCTACCTATAAAAGATTACGACAGAAGCACATTAAATTCACAGATTATACCCTGTTATGTGTTAACACAGATTGTGACCTGCCAGAGTTGGATTTTAGGTTCCCTAAGCAGATAAAAGGTTAGATACCAATTCACAGACAGTCTAGAATAAATAATAGACCTGAAGCAGCTTTTAAATCCTTTGTTTCATCTCAAAAACACACCGTTTTCAGTTAATAATCCAACACTCATTAAACAAAGGACTTATTGGTTTTTTTTACTGTCAGCTGATAGGGCTACAACTGGAGGGAGACAGAGGAGTGAGTAAGGTCTCAACCCCACCCAGTCTATCAGCCCAAAAGCCAGACAGACAGCCACCAGCCTTGGAGCCAGCCAGCCAGCCAGCCAGCCACCGGCAGTCTGTCTGTGTAGGGACCATGGCTAAACGGGTGCATGTGCGTCCTCTTCCCTGCTTTCCTTTGACCTTTTCCAGACTACATTTCCCTGAATCTGAACTTTGAGTCCCACCATTCTTCTTTGCTGTTGCTCCAGTGCATTTGCTTACCTGTCAGTCTGTCTCTTTCATTTTCCTGCCTCTTAAGAGCTCAATGAACTTTTGTCCATGTGTCTGTCCTCAGTGTAGAAGCAGGCATTGCGCTGTATACACCCAAGTAACCTCTGGCAATCAATTTAGCTCCATTTCCTCTGGTCTCTACACGGCTGTTTATAGGAAATATTTTAGACAGAGGACAGACTCCAACATCGCAGTTACTTTAAGAGATATTTTAACAAATGAGGGAGCGAGGGGTGACCTTGATTGAATGCATTTGAGGGACAAATCTGAATTAGTGGGGTGATGAATGTCTCTTCCATAGCTTAATTTTTAGAATTCTTTGTCGAGTTAAATAAAAGAGACCATGCCAGAATTTCAGGGTTGAAATGTCGCAGCCTTTCTCTCCAGAAGCACAATAACTCCATTACAAAATGACATTTCCTTACATTACTAAATTGTTGAAATATGCAAAAGCTTTACTTTTGTACAATGTGCAAATCCAACCCCAGTATGAGAGCTTCATATGAAAAACATCCCAAGCTCACTGTGGTGTTGATGTGTGTGGTGTTTTCCTGCAACGTGAGGAGTTCCTAAACCAAAACCCAAAATTAGACTCCTGCCTTCTCCTCAATGCGCAAACAATGATGCATTGCCTGGTTCAATACTCAACACAACCCTGGATGCACTGAACAACAAAGAACTGTGCAACTGTGCTGCAAGTGCATGTGCATGTGCATAAAAAAGTCACACTGCCAGATAGTGTGGTTTCTACCGATGCACAGCGGCGATAGGAACCTACCCAGAGCAAGAACGCTTCATTTTAAAGTGATACGATAGCACTTGAAAACACGTTAGCTAGCTTTGATCTACCTGCACCAAGCACTCACAAACAATTAAACCCAGCATCTCTCTCCAAGCGTCTCGATGTCCAGTTAAGAGGAGCAACCAGTGGCATGGTAAAGGAAAATCTGAAATGTCCACGCTGGGAGGGTAAAGCCACTCCCTCCCCTCTCAAAGGAGATTTATGAACTCCTGCCACGATATACATACTCTGTCCACATCTTGCTGTAAACAAAACAGCAGACACTGGTGAAAAGAAAAGAATGAAAACACTGCTCTATCCTCTTCTCAAACTCAAACACAGCCAAGATGAAGCAAAAAGCAGCTAATCTATATGAAGTGTGTGGGTATTTCCTCAAATACGGCACAGCAGAGTCCCACTCACTGCATCATGACAACCTGCCCTACACCACACTGAATTATTTACCTACCAGATGAGATTTGGGTAAAAATAGCATGCACTATACTGTAGACTCTCTCCACTGTACAGGGTAAGCAAAAAAAACTAACATATCTGATTCCTATAGCAGAAGAAAAAAGGTGTTGACATTGTGAGATCACAGCAGTCAACACACTTGTGGGTGTCCGCACAAGATGATTGCGATGTGAATCTTACCATAATCTGAGTGGGAAGATCCTGCAGGCTGAGAGAGAGAGAGAGAAGAACGCTGTAGGAGAGCATCTTCCAACCTGGCTCAGTCACACTGTCATTACTGGGAAAGTCACCAGTGGTTTGCATGACAGATGAGGAAAGAAAGAAAAAAAATAGAATGTGATCGTCCAGCAGACTGTCACCTCCTCCCTCCCTGCTCCCTGCTCATGCTCCTCTCACTCTCTCTCCTTCGGTCTGCCTCTCTCTATCTTGCACGATAAACAGTGGGGAAAAAAAAAAAAAAAGAGAGAGAGCACAAGAGGCTGGAAAGGGTGGAGAGACAGTGCTTGCATTAAAAGGGCTGTTCCACTTTAACTCATGTCAGTAGCGGAGTCTGCCTCCATCTGAGTGTATAACCTAATGGCCAGGATTGCCTCTCTCCCCTGTCACAGCAGTCAAGAGCTGCTCGCCAGTGGAGAGCGACAGCGACAGGATCGCGCCTCTGGAAAGCGTCAATGCACACAATTGCTGAGGAGGGGGAGGGGGAATTCGGGGTGGCGGGTGAGGGGAGGAAAGAAGGGGGGAGGGGGTTGAGGTTAGGGTAGTGTGTATGTGTGTCTGTGGGAGTGTGTCTATTGTTGTGGGGATGTTTTTTCTCTCTCTGTCTCTTCTTTAAGGAATGAAAGGGGACTGCAGGTCCAGCTGCTGCTCTCTCTCAGCAATGGATTTAGCCCTAGGTGATTTAAACTGCACACACCCACACACACACACACACACACACACACACACACACACACACACACACACACACACACAAATGCTAACTGTAAAGGACAGTTTGCATCCTCAGGCAATGGATCGTTGATGTTGGGACTTCTTTCTCACTATAGACACACTAAACAAATCAAATGAGTGACAACAATCTGATAAAAGGACAACTGATTAAAATCTGCTGACTTCAAGTTACTTTTCGGTCATGCAACATCTTCCACATCACCTCTAAACAAATGTTACTGACTTTGCAACTGCTGAACCGCTTCACAACAGATGAAAGATGGATAAGGACAGAGAACACCTTCTCTGTTCAGCTGTGTCACACAGTAATATCCTCCACGGTCACAGAATGTACTGTATGTAGACTAGCTCTCCCCACTCCCATTCCCTTCCAGCTCCCTGCTCTCAGCAACACACAACGCTGGGAACCTTTTCAAAACATCAAGTTAGCTGTCAATAGCGCTGCAGCAACGCATCAGTAAGCTTCCTGCACTCTCAGCAATAATCACTCATACCGTAGCTGTGGGTGCAGCATCTTGGGAATCTTCATGGATTTCATGCACAGTTCATTGTACAGTGTAATTCCCTGTTTCACTGTGCAAATGACAATAAAAACTCCTGAACTCAGTTTTCATTTATGCATTTCAAACAAATAAACGACTGCTGTGCTGAGCTTGCTGATACGATAACTAGTTTTAGTCAATGAACAACAAACCAGGGCGTGGACTATTCTTCACTTTTATTGTTACCTTACATTGTAAAATGAAGAAAAACAGGAAACCAAGCTTCACATCCACTGTTTACCTTTGCATCAGCTGATGTAGAACCACCATTCAATCATGAGACAGTTTTGCTGAGACATCTCTGGAATGCAGCGATGCATTATGCATGCCCAGTAACACACAAGCACACACACACACACACACACACACACACACACACACACACACACACACACACAGACACACACAGACAGACAGACACACAAAGTGCCTACACATGCCACTCTCTGCTGCTCATACAGAGCCAGATGCTACTCTGTTTTTCCAATAGGAAATTATTCCAGCCTGAGGGTGTTGGGGTACTAGGGTGTGGCAGGGGAGGTTTGTGCGTTTCAAAAGAAGGTGGGGGTGTTGTCCCAGATGTCTGTTTCATAGAGCCAGTGCAGCCCACCTCAACATCAGAGCACCAAAGACTGGCCCCTGACCTCTACCCTTTAACTCCTGCAGGACCATAACAATGATGTAGCTGCAAGTCACACATCAAACTCCAACCGGCATTATTTCCTAAAAGCATGACATCTAATGGGCTTGTATGAGAGGTCGATACTCTTCCATGTCTTTAGTATGCAGTGCACATGATTTGAAATTCAAGAAAGAGTATAGTTTGCTGACTCGACCGCCAGGAGAATACTGATAATTAGATTGCTAATGAGCAGAAGGGAACAATAAGGGGCCGTGTGTGTCTGTGTCAAAGACATGGCACCTTTTACAGTGACCTCCACAGCAGGAGGTGGAGTGCTACTGCCCAGACCATTTGCAGGTATTCCAGCCTTTTGTACCAGAGGAGCTGGCTGACGACCAAACTCAGCAGAGGGGACTGGAAGAAAGCCTCTGATGGCTCGTGAATGGTCCCCCTCAAATCCATTAAGAGTTTATTCAATTACCTGACAGTTACTCACTGTAAGCATGTGAAGAAACGTGACATCTCTTAAAAGGAGGGGGGCAGGTGTCTCCTTTGAGGTGGTCGAATAATTGCATTTAGATCTGAGGAGAAACACATAAATGCAGTATGTGTGCTTAATGCAAGCTCCCTATATGCAACACTGGACACACTCCAGTGAGAACCAATTCCAATGCTTTTACAAGAGAGAAATCTGACAAACAGCCAGAGCTTGGTCTGAAACCCAAAAAGGCATCCAAATAAATAACCCCTGACATCCAACACAAGTGCCATTTCTGCACAAAGTTCACGTTTAAAACAAAGCTCTCTTTCAGACACACAGTTCCTGCCTGGGTTTCTATTTCCCACCCATTTTAAATTGATTATTGATGAAGGGGTTTGCATGCTTAAGTGTGGTTATCATTAACAAGCAAGAGCATTTTGTGTAATTTCATTGAGCACATGTGAATCCCGTGCTTCCAATGGAGATGAAAAACAAAGACAAAGCACAACTTATAGACCGATCAGTTTCTCCATAAATAGAATTTAAAAACAAATTAAATACTGACTCACATGTGTTAAAAGCGGATTAATTAGCTTCCCTAAAATGGGAGGTCCTGGGAAAGCTTTGTGTGTGCAAAGATTTCCTCACATAAAGAGCATGTAAGGGCAAGTTAAGTTCCATAAACATCAAAGAAATCCACAAAACAACCTTCAGGACTATGCACGTTGAGGAGAAAAGAGCTGAAAAATGATTATGTTCAACCCTCAACTCTGCCTGTAACCTGCTTATTTTCATACAAAATACGAAATCTACCAAAGTGATCCTCCTTTCCAATGGCAGTTCCAAAACCTGCAGTAATGACAACCTTATAACACAAACACAACCTCTAACCCGAGGGAAAGTCAGTGCGACTGACGGACAGAGATGCCTGAGCGGCTCAGCAGCACGCAGTGGTTTAATGATTTGTCTGCTGCTGGTGAATGATCACACAGCAATATCCTGTTCTGGCCAGTTCTCCGGGCCCCCCTGAGGGTCTGACTGACATGATTCTGGCTTGCCCGGGTGCCACTGAAGCACCGGCCAGCCAGCCAGCCAGCCAGCCCATCATATTGACAAGATCCGGGTGGGTGCCCCCCCTCGATGCCCGAAGTGACCCAGCAAAGGACCTGTGGAGTCAAACTTGATGAGGCAGAAGAAGTACTTATTGAGGTCGCGAGGAAAGGGATGTCATATCCCTTGCACTTTGGTGAAACGCTGAGCGAAGAGGAGGGAGAGGCATGGTGGATAATGTCAGTAACGAAGCTGTGGAAAACAGATTTAGAAAACACAACAGCTGTATTTAGGGGGAAACTAAATAGCTGGCATGCTTCAAAATTCCCAAGTGCTTATGCAATGTAAACTAAGCCTGCATACAACATAAGGGGGGTATCTTTACCCTTTAGTGAAGAGCATTTCATATATTTTTTAATTTTTATAAGTTTTCAAAATATAGTGAAAAATGCCCATTACAATGTCATGGTACTGTTGGTTGATCAGAACAAGACATCTGTAGCCGTCACCTTGAAGACTGGGCAATTTGTCACGCACATTTATACCATTTTCTGATATTATAAAAGACAAAACAATGAATTGAGAGAATAATAATTAGTCACTGCCCTACACCGAGCTTTTAAATATGTATAAGCGTTTAATTTCATCGTATTTTCTGGCTTTCTTAGTCTTCTGTGATAGAAAATCGAATATATTTGGGTACTGGATTCTTGTTTGGATCAAATAAGCAACATGACAGGCTACATAACATTGGGATTGGGCGAAATTGCTTTGCATATTTTTCTCAAATTTCAGCTGACTAATGATCGAAGTCTTCATTAGTCTCAGCCCTAAATCAATTCATTTTCTGTGGATCAGCTATTTAAATAATTGTTTCAGCTCTAATCATGAGCAACACACGGAAGAACTTGAGCCTGTGAAGGCATCTGCCTCTCCATCGCTGTCTCAAAAGTATTTAATTCCAGGGTTGAAGAAGGTCAAAAGAAGTAAAAGGGTGATGATGTGTGTACTTTGAATTATACTACATAGAGCCAAGAAAGTCAGGACTTCAGTTAGCCAGGCCAGAGGGCAAGTGGTGTGACAGAAAGCAGCTCCATAACTTCTTATTACTCCCCCTCCAGTCAGCACAACCCCAGACCAACGAAGACTAGACATGCATGCAGGTGAAAGGTTTATGACCATCCACTGATGGGACCCAGCTGCACTGGGCTGCCCTCCTGTCTCGGCACAAGATGCCTGGAGAACTACAGAAACACAGCTTGAAAGACAGAACAGTGCATGCTGCAGGTATTTACATTTCACTTGAAGCTCCAAACCTCATATAAACTGTGGTTATGTGGATACGTGCTCCACCGCTGTCAATAAAGGGCTTTTGTTGTTGCAGTGAAAGAGCACCCTTGATTTATGCATGCAAGGGTAGAAACCCCTGAATGACCTCTGGGTTGCCAGAATGGCATTTTGAAAGTGCAAGGGGAATTTAATCTTTAAAAAGATTTGTGTGAGCACGTCTGGTGGACACGTAATATTATATTCAAGAGTTATTTTGCGCTTCAAGGACAGTGACAGCGGCTGCGTGGACTCAACAGTCGCAATAGTCGTCCGCTAACATCTTATTTTTTTCCGCAATTGGGCTTTGAAACGTCGCGTGGGAGATAGTGAAAAGTTTTAAGCGCCATGAAAACGTGGAAAAGCCCAAAAAAGAGGAAATTATCAGCATGCATTTTTTTTCTTCACTGTGTATCGGTGGGGGTTTCGGCTACAGTGCAACAAGTGCAGCTGAGTTTGAAGACCCGAGACGGTACGCATGAGTACGAGCAGCAGGACTCTGGCTGAAATAACTTAAGAAATTTCAAACAGAAAAGTGTCGGTGTTAGCTTCTCCGGTTGCCGAATTAAACTTCCAGTCAAGTGAAAGCGACAGATACTCACTGCAGGGGAGTTTTTCCTCTTTGTCCCGGTGTGTACGGAGATGAGTGTCGGAGCAGCGGCAGCGTGACAAAGTTTGGTTTGTTGCTCTCCCTCAGCTCAGCATGGCGGCGACTGGGGCCAGAGACTGGATTCAAACCTCTCCGGGCTGTGATATCAACAGACAGGGGGAGGGTGCGGGGTGCAGGGTGCAGGGTGCAGGGTGCAGGGGGAGGCGGTGGCGGTGGCGGTGGTGGTCGTGACAAACTTTCAAAAAGTTTACTCAAATTTAAGTCGATCTTACTCGGACGTTACTTGAGTCATCCATTTTATACGACTTAATCCTTCTACTCCGCTGCATTTACTTGACAGATTTAGCTACTTTATAGATTTAGATTATTTATAGAAATATAACCAACAAATAAAGTATGATGTATTATTCATACCCAGCAGTATAGGGAGTTAAAATTAGCCGTAGCCTACCTAGAGGAAGGGTAGGGCTTAGGGCTACATAAAATGCATCATTAATAATGAAATAATATCAAAGGCTAAAAATTATTCTCAGGTTGGACACTGCATAATTGTTCTTTATAAGGTCAGAAGTAAAGGATTTGAATACTTGCTGAATTCATGAATATGGTGCATGATATTTCCTAAAAATAGATAATTAGAAACACCTATTGAAACCCAATGGAGGAAAGTAACTTGGAGCAGTTACTCAAGTACTGTACTTGTAAACTTTTGAGGTATTTGTGTATGACTACTGTATAGACTTAGACTCCATCACATTTTAGAGGCAAATATTGCATTTATTCGACATCTTAAGTTACTTTACAGGTTCAGATGATTAATACAAAAGATAATCAACAAATGGATTATTACATATTCAGCAATATATACAGTGAAGTAGTTAAAAATTGCCCTTCCTTTACCAACTGCAACATTGTGGTGTGGTGCTCGCACATTAATGCGTCAGTAATTATAATCCAGCAATATAAAATATATTCTTCTGCATGACACATTCTGCATGACTATCACTTTTGGTACTTTTTTATTTATTTGATTGATTTACACTAATATCTAATCTAAATGCTGTGCCATTAATGTCACTTCATGAAGTTGTTGACAAATACATAAAACAATGTAATAAAAATGACCATTTCCCATAGGCCCATTAAAATCCAGCGGTGGAGAGTAACTGAGTATATTTAGTCAAGTACTGTACTTAAGTACATTTTTGAGATACTTTACTTGAGTATTTACATTTATGCTACTTATACTTCTACTCCACTACAATTCATAGTCAAAGTTCACATTTTATTTTTCATGCAACTGTTCATTTATAATGTGTCCTTCATATTATTGACGAACAGTTGTTTCAAAGCCGTTGCTTCACTTCTGAATGGTAATCTGATGAAGAAGACTAAACACATTTTATTTCCTTTCTTTTTTTGTCAGATTTTAAGTGAATTTAATCTGAATCTGAGGATCAAAATCAGCCTAAAACAGGCCATTATGTGCAATGTGTGTGTAGTCATAAAATGTAAACTTGTCCTCATGTCATTGAACCCCCCAGATTTCCAGAGATATGACAGAGGACATGACCTCAGTGTCCTCTGTGTTAGCTAGCTACAGCCCTGGTCAGGAGTCAGTTACCTTAAAACCCTGGCTGAAGGGGACTCTGTAGGTGGAGCTAGTGGGTTTAAAAGGTCATCACTGGGGGTCAAAGGTTGTACAACATTTTCCTAAAGGAGAAGTGAATCAAAAACACAGTGGAGGAAAGACAGGCTGACCCTTGTCTCATTGTGCAGGGCAGAGGAGGAGGGAGTGGGGCTTTCCATGCCACTGCAGGCTGAATACAATACCATCTTTGAGTGAAAGACAGATTGCTGCTGGTGTAAGACAGAACAGCGCCGCTGTCTACCTCTGTGGCTGCTTTGTGGGCTCATTGAATAACAAACGTAGAGACATTTACCTGCCCAATTTAGCTCGAATAAGTCTATAATGTCCTTTTACATCCACAAGGAAGAATTAGGCCGGATCCTTAATTATGCCAATACTCCAAGGCATCATCAGCTATACTACAAATTGTTTATATTCATATCAGCCCCTAGTGATTTGAGAGCTTGAGTTGAAGGCTGGCTGCAGTTAAAAGGGGACGGTAAGTGCTGCCTGAAATGAATACGAAAAGCAGCTGGGTTTATCTTCACTCACTCTGTGACATGTGCTGCTAAGAGAAAACAGGTGACCAAGGAATGTGTGCTGAAACCCAAACATAATACTGGAGCTCAAATGATTTGTTGCCACTTAGCCAGATCTGTATTTCTGAAGACATTTTATTTACTTATCTAGTTTCTGTATCATAAATTTCTCTGTCCTTATAGGTTTTTCTTGTCTTGTCAGTACACCTCTCCTTATTCCTGTCTCTCTTTCATGGACACACAAGTTGTACATGTTAGCTGTTAATTTACTGTTATTCAGCATGAGAATGACATTTTAATGCTTAAATGGTAGGTGTTTTTAAAAACGAACATGCAAACACAGAGACACAAAGACACTTCACAGTGAACCTTATTTTAATGCTGCTCTGGATAAGAATATCAGATAAATGCCCAAAATGTAAATGTAACATGGACTGAGTCAGACACACACACACACAATGGATGAGAAAGTGATAGCCTAAGGTGTAGATTTCAAAAGTAAGTATATGATCTTCATGCCTGAGCTCTTCAGACACACCAGTTGGATATATTTAGAGTCCCTAGCTGGTGTATCCATGCTACAAGGCAGGCCACAATTATTCACAACACTGGAAAGGCCAGCACTGGTCTGAGATCAGTCAAGGGGGGAGTGCATGTGTGTCGACTGGTACGGGACAGGATTAACACCATAAGAGTCAGAGGTCAGGGCCAGTGGTCTACTCATATTAAATGTATATGCCAGAAACTCAGGCGTTTTAAGCGTAAAATATTTCATATTCAATTTTTATTATTACAAGAGTTGGTACAGTTTAAGTTTTCCACCTAAACAGTGACTTCTATGACTGAAAAGTATTTAAACTTTCAGTATACAGTCCTGAAGGATGATAGCCTGACAGCTATAATCAGAGATCAAATAGAGCTGGTACTGTTGTCATACACCAAAATGAGCAGTGATGTTGGCCTGCGATGGACCAACTGTGGAACTTCTGCCCTGTTTCCTATTCACCCATTATGTTCACTGTGCATTGAAGAAATAAAAATGTAACATACTAATAACTTAATTAACTGGAACAGAACTTTGAACATGACTTTGAACTGTTAAGACTGTTGTTGAGCAGCTGTCTTAAATCCCACTCAAAGGATATAGTTCCTGAGGGACAGTGGGACAAGGACATCCTGCCTCATTCATACCAGATATGTTCACAACTATACAAAAGTGGAAAAAGACAAGAGTTTTGTGTACTTGTTGTTTATGTTGTAACCTGTGACTGACCTCTACTCCCCTCTTTGAAGCTCCGTCCCTTCTTTCTGTTCTGACTAAATGAATGACATATTTCCTTATACTCAAAATTAATTATTAGCCTAATGCAGCCCTGTAATAAATCCTATCTTCATGAAGGTTATAATGTTCAGGTTTTGTTGAAACTGTTTAAGGAGGTGTTGATTCAACTGTACAATCATTTTGGAGGCTGTGGTTTGTGGTGCTGTTGAATTGAATTGCCTATCTCCATTAATATAAATGGGGTGAAGAAACTAATAGAGACACCTGTCATTACAATGCAATACAATACAATGCAAACTGCAGCCTCCAAAATGACATCAAATTAACAGCTCTCTGAAACAGATTCAACAAAACCTGAACATTATAACCTTTGTGAAGATATGATTTATTGCAGGACTGTTGCATTAGCTTTAGCTATGGGCACATCAAATAATTAGGCAACCCAGTGTAAAGGTTGGTTATCCCATAACTTCCACTGGCTGTAGGAAATAGTCTTTAACATCAGTGTTTCATGAGTAGTGTGTCAAAGCAGCACCATCTAGTGGCAATTCCAAACATGTCATCCTTATGTTTGATGAAATCCTCTATAATTTAATCCATTTGCGCAGTTTCTGCTGTAGTTATGTAATGAATGCATAACAGACCATGAAAGTGTTATACTTGAGATGGATAAAGTCATTTTTTGATGTTTTGAAGGATGTTGTGCAGTTAATTCTATTATTGGGAAAATTTCACATTCACAAGAAGAGATGGACAGTCTCCAAACCATTTTTTAAAAATCAAGAACTGCATTAATAAAAGACAAGGCACTTAAAACTTAATTGGTTCTTTGATAGATTTCTTATGGCTCGATGATACAAAATTTGTATTATAGAATTTGTATTAGGCTACTTTTTCTTAATATTTCTTTTTCTCTCTCTTTTAACTTTAAATATGAGAGTTTTTGTGTGCATACTGTTGATGTGCATGTGTTGTCTAAAATAAAGAAATAAAGAATTTATACAGTATTGTACTTCTGAGATTGTGCCAAAGGTGACAGTGGGTAAAGCTCTCACAGGAAATCCCGCCTCCCATCTCCAACATATAAACATATAAATTAACAGCGCCCCCTAATGGATGGTTAAAAATATATATATATATTTTTTACAGTTGTGCAGAATACATAGTGCAAAGTCTGTGTAGTTAGTATCAGTGTGATGTAATTGACCTTGAGTGCCATCGGGTTAGTTTTAAAATAGCCTACCTGACTGCACCAGAGTGAACATGAGGACTTCTGCTGTGCTAGTGTTGAAACTACGACAGCAGCACAACTGTAAATAGAATTTGGCAGCAAAATTACAAATAGAGACTGTTTTTCTTTTTATTATTACTGTTATTATTATTATTATTATTATTATTATTATTGTTATTTATTTTTATTTTTATTTTTTTACCAAAGATGTAAAAATCTGAAATGTTTGCATAGGGACAAAGAGATGAAGCCTAAATGATTAAAGTGTTTATCTATGCCTTTGCTCTGTTGATTTGGCTAAACTCAATGTGTATTCTCTCAAAACTAACATTAAAACACAAATAAATATGGTGCCTGTGAACAAAAGTACTCTATGGTGACATATTGTACGCGAACATACAGTGTATGCTTTTCATTATTTTGTGTTACTTTTTTTAAGTATGTAGGTCAAGAGTAGCAGTGATGCAGTGGTGTTTTTGCACATCTATTCAGCCAGATAATACAGTAACTTATTGGTGCATTCCCACCTTCAATGTATGAATCTGGAAAAAATAAACCACAGACCAGGATCTAACCTTTTCCTCTTTATCAAGCAAAAGAAAAGTATCATTAGATAAATACATACAAAGCTGTTAGTGGTAGCCATAGCACTTTTGGTGAGCCCACTTGTTTCTTCTGTGATTTATAGAAGCTTGCAAAGTATTGGCTCATTACCACCACCAATGGGGCAGGTATGAGTCTGGAATATAAACTATGAATATCTTCAGTATCTGACTAGCACCAGGCTCTACCCTCCTCTGCTAAGCGTCATGGCATTAGATTTTAGCAATAAACCCAAAGCCCCTTTCTGCGGGGCGGGCCCATAGCCACCCAACCAACCAACCACAGTCCCCGGCACTGTCACGTGCCTCCGGGTGACCAATGAGCAGCCGCAGATTAACCCGTTTGCCGCACCCAAGTGGGATGATGGTGGATGGGCGGAGCGACCACGCAGGGCCGACAAGCGCAGGGAGATAAACCCACTCTGAGATCACCAGGGTAGGGGATAAAGATAGTGAAAACCGCCGTGCAGCTTTCACCGAGCGTTGTTTATATTTCATCACTTCTTCCAAGAGAGGGTAAGCTCCGAAATAGTCGATACGGTTTGCATTTCAGCGGGAGTGTTTGCCCGATGCAACACGGCCCATGTGTGTTTTTTAATGTTGGTGCCATAGTCGTTCTCCTTGTGTTTCAGAGTCGCGAGCTCTTCCACTGTTTTGCTAGTACGTTGCCTTTGATCTGGAGAGTCTGCAGAGAGGAGGTCGAGCACGTTTTCTAATTGTAAAACGACTATTTGTGTGTTTGAGTGCTGTTTAGTGGGTTCACCTCCTCATAGACGGTTTCCTGTGAAGAACAAAAACAGTCCAGGGCTACGCACACTGTGCCCGGTGTGTTTGGCTCCAAGACTCGTTAGCCTGCTGCCCGAGTAAGGCCTGTAGTTGCATTATTTTGCATTTCACATGCGCACAGGTACTGTAGGCATTTAATTGGCTACTCTTGTGCTGCTCAGTTTGATTCATTTCCCCATTTAATGTTTCAGCACTAGGTGCTGTTTCTGGTCTGGGCGTGTGTTGAAGCAGGGGGAATCTGGGCTGTATTCAGTGGTGTGGTGATGGAGCAGTTTCCTGTCCGAGGTCAGACAGACAGCAACATATCCTGCATGATATTAACTCTGCACATTGATTTTTAAATTGTAAGCAGATAAGTTATGCAAATCAGCATAAGAAAAAAAAACACAAAACCTCTCTGAATCAGATAGAGGAGGCTACTTTGTTAATCCCAGAGGAGAATTGTACTGTTACAGCAATCAAATCACATCAACCATAAAGAAAATACTTAATCAATGTATAGATTACAAACCAAAAAAACTTAAGATAAAACTTGGACCATACTCTAAATATACACTATGCAATGGTAATACACTGTACACAAAATTTATCATAAGGAGTCATTAATTGAACAAAAGTTTCTCAAATGTGACAATTTTCTTCTTTTTTAAATTTAATATAAAAGTAAATTGAATAATCAACAGGATTTGGGCTGTTGATCAGATAACACTTGTGACGGGTTTCACTGTTTTGTGACATTTTATAGACTGAAGGATTGATATGGCAGTTGTAAAAATAATTGACAGATTAATCTATAATTTGTAGGCCTAATAACAGCGTTAGAGAGGGGATGCAGAGCTGATATTAACCTGGAGGTTTTTAATGTTTCAATGTGCTGTGTTGCCTTGTTGACTGACAGTTAGCTGTATGCTTTTAGGCCCAAACTGAAGGAGATAAACACCATGTTGTTGCTGTCTCTGGCCCTCTTTCTAAAGTGAACTGTGAAGTCCCTTCCCCCTTACACAGTATGAGGATTAGCAAAGCCAAACTGTCAAGATAAATTGTGTGTGTGTTAATGGAAGGTAACTCCCTGGATTTGGTCATTCTGTTACAATGAGTGAAATTCCCAAAGGAGGAGGCAGCTTAGCTCTGTCAGTCTGGCTCTGTGTTGCCACCCTCAACACACACTACACTACTACACACATGCATGTACACTCACTCTAGATACAGAGCTCTGTGTTTGTTTTACTCCCACTCCTCACGCCCACACCCTTGACTGCAGTGCAGCTGAAAATGTGTTCCTCATTTCAGGTCCTTTCTCTCTATTTCACTCTTTCCTTCCTTCCTCTTCATATGTGATCACTTACCAAGGCTTCAGGATGCTTTTTTTTTTTTTTTTTTTTAAAGTTAAAGATGTCAAAACAGTCATTTTTGAACTTGCATTCACACTTCAGAGGTCACTAAAGATCATGTCAATATATGTAGCTATGTTTGGAGTCAAATATTTAGCCTAGCAGAGTGCTACACAGATGCACACATGATAGTACAGGCCAGAGTGTGTGTCTAGGGAAACTGTACAGGGAGGGGTGTGTTGTTTCAGACAGCAATCTTCCGCCACTCTGTCCCATATGACGTGCGACAGCCAGATAAACCCTGGGCCACTGTACTCGCATGCTAACACAACACTGCGTCTTGCCTGGCCCTGGCAGACTGTGACAGATAATACCTTTCCCATACTGTTAGTCTCACGGGTGGTGAAGCTTACCCACTTTACATTTTAAGAAAGAATTTTGTTAGCTTCGTCTGAGGAGCTATTTTTCCTAGCTCTCAAATCAAACGGTGGCATATTGGTTAGCTGTAATTAATCTCAAAGTCATAAATTACGTTTTAGGTTGGAAATCGGTCTGGAAAAGGTCACATTACTTTCCTTAGACTTTCATTCTAGTTCCTCTTTGCTTTGGGTCACTGGATCCCATTGATGCTTTTTTCTCACAAGGTTATCATCAGTTGACTAAGCACAAATACCTGGAAGCTGCACTCTGGAATATGATTACGTAGACTAAATGTAATGTAGTGAGTGAGTGGATGATAAAGTGACGTCCTCCTAGCTGGCATAATGAACTATAATCCTCCATAACACCTCCAGGCCTGTCCGCCTGACTTCAATGAGCCCGGCACATCTTTGCAGTGTTTTTCAGTATAGATTTTAGTTTCTCAATTAATCGTAAATTTGAGAATAATGCCCACTATAATTAACCACAACAATATTCAGATATACTGTTTTATTTGTCTAACAATCCACAACCCAATGATATCCACTATACTTTCATATATGACAAAGAAAAGATTAAATCGTCACATCTGAGAAGCTTGAACCAGCAAATATTTGGCACCTTTGCCTCCAATATGACTCCGACTAGAAATGAGAGATTAGAAGATTCAATTTCTGTCAATCAATGAATTGATTAATCAAATAATTGTTGCACCTATAGACCAAATGATTTGATTGATAAACTGACAAAATAATTGTCAGATCAGTCGCTAATGAGTTAGTAATATGCACATCTATCTCTATGTCTCCCCATTTTGTTGAACGCTGTGTTTGTCTGCTGTTACCCCATGTTGTAAATAACACCACACATTACTGTCTGCTGCACAAGACCATACATGGAGTAGTGCTTAAATGTCACCTGAAGCATTTTTGCCAGTCATAGTAGTTAGGGTCTGTAACACCCCACACACACACACACACACACACACACACACACACTAAAGAACAGTTGCTCATGGATTCCTTATCCCCAGTAATGATAGGCATCCAGCTCAGAGATATAAAGAGCCCCGTCTAACTCCTTCTCTTGAATGTCTGAAAATTGTACACACACACACACACACACACACACACACACACAGAGACTGTTACAGAAAGACCAGCAAAACTTTGAGCCATCTTAGTTCGTTTTTTTTTTTTTTTTTTTTACACACACAAATGATACTTTTCACTGGCAATTGCTTGATTGGCATATTTTTGGAAAGAACTAAATGGATCTTTTTTCATAGAGCTTAGTCATGCAGAAAATATGTTTTTTAGTGAAAGCTTCCGTCTCTCAAAAGAGAATTATGATGAAATTGAAATATATACAATATATGTCAAGCAGTTTTTAAAGAGAGAAATGCACTGTGGGAGAGCAGAGAGTCTGATGCTTCTAATCATATAGTATCTGCCTTTTTCTCTTCCTGTCGTTGCCTCATAGCTGCCCCCGTAGAGAATGGAAACATCTGCATTTAGTGGTGTCAGCGCAAGTTCAACACATCAGTTTGAGTCAGACATGTAGAGGAAATTCTACCCCTCGTTTAACGCAACAGTATCCTGTTCATTTTCCTTCTCAGATGTATAGATGTACATCTTCCTGGCAGGCACTTCAGTTTTGGTTAACCATGATTTGTTAGGTATTTAATTCACAGATGCCAGGGACGGTCAGCCAGTGGGCCTGCTACTTTGTCCAGATTGAAATAAAACAATTGTTGGATTGCAGATGAAATTTTGTGCCATAGCCACCATCAGGTCAAACTTTTATTTTGTCCATTATTTTGGTTTATGACGAAATATCTGGAAAACTAATGATATTCCCGTCAGTGTCATGATGTAACAGGTTCAAGTTTTTGGCTGCCATTTCCTTTTGGTGCCTTCGAAGCATGAAGTATAAAAACACTTGGTTCTTATAATGACAAATCAAAATGTCTCCTCTGATTTCTCGCACAAAAGCAGGTGGCTTATATCGTACTGTATGAATGTGATCCTTGATTCATCATCACAACATTTTCCTGTTGCTTGGAGACGAAGAAAGTCCTGCATGCAGTCCACGGGTTTCCCACATCCAGAGTGAAAAACGGAGGCAGAAATAGCAGCTTTTAATGTGCAACATGCTGTCACATGTTCACTGTCAGTACGCAGGCAATCCTCAGTGTGTTATGTCTGCTTTAGGTCTTCATAGCAGGCACTCTATAGCAGCATCCTAAAGGCAGAAGCTCAATCAAGGTGGTTTTGCTGTTACTGCTGTTTGTCAAAGATAAGAGAGACACTTGCCATCAGCCAGAGCTTGGAGAAGCTGAATCTTTCTTCCACACCGACAGGGCCCTGAGCAGTCAGCCAGACAGTCAGAGCCTGCCATAAAATCCCCAACATTTGCAGGGTGGTCCATAATTTGCAAACTTCAGCCAACACCCATGGTTCCACTCATTGAAGACGCGGTACTTTCCAATACAGGTTATCTAATGTACGAGGTTATGGAGGGAAGGGTGAGAATGCCTTTAAGAAGACGGGCCTTCACAAAATGTGCCATTTGTACATTTGGTGCATTTTTTATGTTCAGTTTATTCTGTCCCTCTGAAAGAGGGTTCAAGTAGAGGAGCTGGTCGTCATGGTTTGTCCTAACATGTTGTGACACTAATTCACTGATGCAAAATGACAGGAACTTCTGATGCACAGTGACATTTCTGGAGTTGAGCTTTCGGTTTGTATCTTGAACAGAAGTAAGTTTATAAATATTAATTAGCTCAATGGTCCATAGAAGTATAGTATTTGATTTGCAATTTTAGATTTCGTTGCCATGTTTTTTATTCAGTGTGTATTGAAAGTCTAGTTGTGCTTGAGTCGTTCTGACTTAAAGTCACTGAGATATTTTGAGTCTAATGTAAAGTGAGTTACACATTAGTTTGAGGATGTGCGCCTTGTGACACTGACTGGCTTGCAGTGTGATGCTGGCCTACAGCTGTTCTTACATAACACTAATCTTTGAAAGGCTGTCCCGTGTTGCCATGGTAATGCGTTTGGTTTCCATAGCGATTGCACTCTTAAACAGGAGCGGAGGCTGGCCGAGCCCCTGCACCTACATTTCTGAGAGAGACGAGAAACAGGGGTGCTGGTGAGGCGGGGGCGCCTGTGTTTGTGAGATGACAACATTCTGCGCAGATAGAGAGAGCGAGCTTCCTGCGTCTACGGCCATTGTTAATGTCCAGAAGAAATGAACAACTCTGCGACCTGAACGTTTGCTTTAGCATAGTGTATATGCAGCAGAAAAAGCTGCACTAGAGATGTCAATGATAGGAAGGGTGTATAGTATTGAACAGCTGGAGTATTCAGTTAACATTTGTGGCAATGCAGCAGGAAATGGGTTTACTCAAACAAATGCTCCTTTGCATGTCATGTCATGGAAATTATCTGATTTTTAACACCATTAGTAGTTTTTGTGAATGCACAATACAGCCTGTGTCGTCTTTATCCTTTGTTTAATCAGGCATCAAGGTGATGGCCCTGACACAGCAAAACAAAAAACAGAAGAATATTTGAAAGCTGCTCCTCTTTTATCTTTCTTTTTCATGCAGTTTTAGTGATACTTTAAGACTTCATTCAGCCTGTATTTGCAGGTGTTGGCAGATTTTGTGGTAGTGTGCACTGCAGTGTTGGACTGGACTAATGGCAGCCTCGAGAGACAATCGAACAGATCCGGTTACACTATTCCTGCAGTGCTTTAGTGTACAGAGATGGGCCACTGTGAGCAAGCAAGATTAGCATTAATATCAAGCCTTAATTCTGATTTTTAGGGCCTAAGTAATTTCATTAGCTCTCAGTAAAACTTCAGTAGGTCAGTACACCTCCAAACCTTTTGTAATGCTTTTTGCAACAGTAGCAGCCATAGTAGACATCTCCAAAAATGTCCGTCCTGTCTTGTAAGATACAGAAGTTCTTCAGCAACTTCAGAGCTGAAACGATGCAGCCCTAAACAACAAAGGACATTACTGTCCAGCTGCATGGTGCTTAAAACAGTTTATAAAAAGCACAATAAGCAAACGGCTTTGGTTTACATTGGATAACAACGGTTAAAAATGATACACAGCAATGGATACATAGGTGTTTTTCTGTACCAGTATATTCTCCTCTCTAAATGAAAAAGGTCAGTAGGACAGTATGAATGTTTAAACCTTCCAGGTGTTTGTCACTTGTTTGCAGTTGTCCTGTTGTCAGCAGACATGTTTGTTTTGCCTCACTGTTGCTCTCAGTAAACAGACAGGCGGTAAACACAGCACAAACAAGTCAAACCAAAGGGAACGAGATCTGACTGTTGGCGTAGGATGACTATGACTCCTTCCTGTCACCCAGGCTGAAAGCGGGTCAGTCCGGGAAGAACCGCAAACCCTAGTGTTGTCATGTACCTCTGCCGTTTATTATCAGAAACATAAATGAAACCTCTGTTCAGGGTGAATTTTAAGGATGTATATATGGCAGATTTTCATGTGCATCTCACTGTTTTTTGCTGCATTTACATTTTGGAGTTGTATTAATAACAGGCCAGGGAATGGGACACTCTCTTGCTTCCTAATGAGCGTATTTGGCACCAAAGCTAATTGCTCATGTCCCTATTCTTCTGTCAATAACTGATGTCCTAATCACAAGACTGAGACAGAGCAAGAGTCTCCTTCCTGAATGATTGCAGAGAAAGTTTGTCGCCTGTGTTTCACATATTCTTTCTTTCTTATTCACAGTTTAAGACAGTATTTATTATTAGAAAAAGATAAACAGCAGAAAGGATACATCAAAGTTTTTGAAAGTCAGATGTTGTTAAAAAGGTGTATATCCGAACCCCAACTAGTTCCTCTTTGGACATAGTTTGGATGTTCTTTACACGTGGGAGGCGGACGGATTTGTAGAGTATTACATTTTCATATTTGTCTCAATAAATAAAGGTAGAGTTGTTGAGAATTTTATCCAAATAATCCTTTAGATAGGAGGCACAAAATGCAGAAACTACACATTATATTCATTCAATACCAGAATCTGACTTGTTGACGAATGGTTCTTGCTACTGAAATTGACGAGTTAAAAGAAAAACCTCATGTTAAATTTGCAGTTACTAGTCAGAAAACTAACCAATCACACACTACCATCTCAGGTTTTGACTGTAGTTTGGTATTTAGCTACTTTAAAATCACATTTAAATGTATTTAACTTTAAAACCTTAATTTATGATATTGAATTAAAGGTAATTATTAACAACATTTTGTTTCCTTGTATTCCTTGTTCCTGTGGTCTACGTCAATACACAGTTTAACAAAATTCAGTCAGAAAACAGTTCATTTAGTTAATGCTCTCCACAATGTTGATGTTTTGTGATCATTTCATCTCTTTTCCTTCAATGTGTTTATGAGGTGAAAATAGACAAAGACTAGAATTAGCCAAACAGCATGAAGACACAGAAACCTTGATTGGAGGAGGCGACCTGAGATTTGTGAAAATGTTGGATTGGATTTTGTGGAAAATCTCAGGACGCCAATAAAAGCGGGCAGAGACAGAGAGAGGGTCTGTCAGCTCTCAGTGTGATACTGGATGCTTTGGGGTTTGGTCTGCAGTTGTCATGGCAGTTTTGGCTGAACATTTGTATTGATGCGGACTAATGGGCTGCATCGGTTTCTGCCAGAGCACCCCTCCATTACCCATGCATGCTTGCACACACACTTCCCTATGTCTGTGTCCTTCAGAGTCAGAGCTTGAGGAGTCTGTGCGGTGACAGACAGGTGGAGGCTGTTTATCCTCACATACATCCAGCCAGCTGGATGGGCATGGATCTATTGGAAATCTGTCCTTCTCTTCTCTCCATGGCTCTAAATCTCTAATCTCTCCCCGTTGTTGTCACTTTACTCTTTTGGGGCAACAGTTTAATGGAACTTGGTTATGTATGAACAAGGGCTGCACATAGCGACTGTCTTCAGTATTGAATGATTATTTTTTGATTATCCAATTAATCATTTAGTCTATAAAATTCTAGAAGATCCAGGGAAGAAGTGAAAATGTTCGTAATTGATTTCACTTTTTCCGGTTGAATGGTAAATAGACGTATGTCTTTATTTCCAGTGTTTTATTGTCATTTCCTTTGCTCAGCCTTGACAGTCGAGTGATGTTGTGATTCCAGGAAACACATTGCGGAAATCAATTAAAACCTCTCTGGGCTGGGAAGAGCTGTCACATGACCGTGGCAGGAAGTAGGAGAGAGTGTGGTTTGTGTGGTTGGCTTTCTGGGCTAATGACTGACTTATTTCTTCTGTTGGAATCTTAATGTCTCCCACTTAATATTATTCATAGTAACTAAAGATGAATATGGACTTCCTCTGCACATTTAGGAAACAAGCCCCTTAAAATTTTACAAAGTTTGAAGCAAACAGTATACCAAGTTCAAATATGGATGGTATCCTTAGTCTGTGACAAATGTTTGTCTGTAAACTGTAATTTGATATGATTTTTTTAAAATATCAGTTTTATTTTGGCGGTTTTATATTACGTAACACATTGATGCATCCAATCATATTTTTGTAGAGCATGAGGTGTTTTAAAACTGACGCCAGCTTCCAGCCATTTAACTTTCAACTTAAACTATGTTGATGGGGAAATTTGTCTTGCAGCCGACTAAAACACAAAACACACAAAGACTTGAATATAAAACATAATGAAATACATATAACACGTTTGTGCTGAAACAGATAATCGATAGATTATTTATATCAGTTATTTCTCACTAAAAAAATAGTGTAAAGAAGGTAATAATTTTATGGCTGCAGCTTCTACAATCTTGCTACATTCGCTGCTTTTATCGGCTCTATATCATTGTAAATCGAACATCTTCAGGTTTTGGACTGATGGTCGAGCAAAACAAGACATTTAAAGACGTTTAAAACTGCCATACACCACGTCAAACAGATTTGGTGGGAAATGTTGAAACAGACGCATGAGGAAGTGATGTGTGTTAGTTTTGGATTTTTCATTGTTATAAAGTGGCCAGAGGTAAACGGTTCTTCCCCCTCTACAGGAGGCCAGGCCAGGATGAACGGCGAGTCAGGTGCCGGAGTAGTGACGGCCCCCCCTCCCACCACGGCCCCCCACAAGGAGCGGTACTTCGACCGGGTGGACGAGAGCAGTCCGGAGTACCAGAGGGAGAGGAACATGGCGCCCGACCTGCGGCAGGACTTCAACATGATGGAGCAGAGGAAGAGGGTCTCCATGATACTACAGAGCCCGGTCAGTGGAGCTGAGATATGAACTCTGTATCTTTCTGTACTATGTCATCTGATATTGTGCTCACAGTTGATAAATGCACGCTGCCATAACCAGCTTTTAAAAATGTGAATAGGCTTCTTTTAGTGTAGAGGCAGCAGCCCTCTCAACATCACATGATGGATCCAGTTTATTCTCCATCAACAGTGTGTCTGTGAGCAGCTGAATGCCCAGGACAGAGAATTACACTGTTTAAAGGCCTATTGTATGTTTGAAAAGAACTTTCCTGAAAAACAGGCCCTCAATGGTGCTTGCTAGTTTTTGCTAATTCATTTTCATACCAAAGTGGAAAAAACTGAAAACAATGCCAACATAAGGCATCTGAAAAACAGTAATAATAAAAGATATTGGCTAAAATATACCCCAAACAAACCTGCTCTGTTTGTGCCCCTTTCTATTCCTGTTGTTTTGGGGTCATTGCGCCTCTTCGTCTTTGTTTTTCTGCCCTTTTACATATATTTGTGTTTCTGTCCATGTCTTTGTGTCTGCGTTGATGACCGGCAGGCATTCTGCGAGGAGCTGGAGACAATGATCCAGGATCAGCTGAAGAAGGGGAAGACGCCCACGAGCCTGTTGGCTCTGCAGCAGATCGCAGACTTCATGACCACCAGCATGCCTTCCATGTATCCCGCTGCGCCACAAGGAGGCATGGCGGCGCTCAACATGAGTAAGCAGAGAGGAGAATTGAGTGTGTGCGACTTTTTGACCTCAGCCCTGCAATGTTTGTGCTCGCAATGAGTAATGCGGCGTATGCCAGAGTTAATTTCTGAGCGGACAAAGAGTCCAGTCGTATTTCGGTAGGCAGACTCCGTATAATTGTTATTATCTGTAAGTGGGATTTTTTTTTCTTTCCTTCTTGCCATGGTTCTTATTTACTTCTGTACAGAGCACTGTAATTTATCAGTCTTTGCCTTTTATAGTGTCTCTTTCGTCTGGGCATAATTGTTATTTTTCAAACACTTTCTGTCTGTTCCATCTCTTCCTCTCAGGTTTGGGCATGGTTACTCCCGTGAATGATCTGCGCGGCTCAGACTCTATCTCCTATGACAAGGGCGAGAAGCTACTTCGCTGCAAGCTGGCTGCCTTCTATCGGCTCGCTGACTTGTTTGGCTGGTCCGAGCTCATCTACAACCACCTCACAGTAAGATTCTTTATAATACGACAGACCATCACACGTCAACTGATGTTTGTCCAGCAATTCAGTAAAGACAAAATTCACAATAAGGCTTTTAGAATACCCATCCAATTTATATCTGTTCCACTTAAGTGAATAGAAAGAAGCTGTTAAGCCAGTGCATATCTTGATAAATATCCTTTTCATTTCATGTGTTCCTGATGCATTAAGGCCAACAGCCTTAATTGATTGATAAGTTAAGCTATTTTTTTAGCTAATGTCCATGTAACCTTGTAGTCTAATGTGACTGTCTTCTTGTCTTGTAGGTCAGGGTGAATTCAGACCAGGAGCGTTTCCTTATTGTCCCTTTCGGGCTCCTGTACAGTGAAGTCACTGCCTCCAGCCTGGTGAGAATCTCTGCTGATTCCTAATACGACTGAATGTCTTTTCTTATGTTTTCCTTCCACTTTTCTGTCAGTGAGTGAAACCATTTATTTATATTTATATATATTTACTTATTTCTGTTTAGATGAGTCCACTTGGAAAAAAAAAGAAAGAAATGAACTGCCTGTGTTGTCTGCTTGAGATTCTTTGACTAACGCTTCGTTGTCTGGCCGCTCGCCTTCCAGGTAAAGATAAACCTTCAAGGTGAGATAGTGGACCGGGGCAGCACCAACCTCGGAGTCAACCAGGCCGGCTTCAACCTCCACTCTGCCATCTATGCTGCACGGCCCGATGTCAAGTGTATCATACATGTACACACACCTGCGGGTGCTGCGGTAAGGGACTGTGTATACACAGTAATTATACGCAACACAAACGCAGACATCGGCGCATCATAGCCTTATGTTCTGTGGCCCTTGTGTGTTTGGTTGCAGGTGTCGGCCATGAAATGCGGCCTGTTGCCCATCTCACCTGAGGCGCTGTCTCTGGGCGAGGTGGCCTACCATGACTACCACGGCATACTGGTGGATGAGGAAGAGAGCACCCTTATACAGAGGAACCTAGGGCCTAACAGCAAGGTAACAGCAGTGTGTGAATCAGTGTGAACGCAACAATGAGAGACAGAGAAATGTTGCCTCCACAGCTGAGGAAATGTTAATCAGAAATGTATTTAAAAAGTTTCATTTTATAACTTCATAAACACATAAAATCAATGTTTTATATGCCTCCGTGCTGAAGAGAGCCAATCAGAACATGGTTACAAATCGACGAATCAGAATAGGGCTACACTATCCGATCATCCAGCCCATTCTCATGATCCATGATATCTCAGCAATGTCTTGAGGGGATTTCTTCAAATTCAACACAAGCATTCACGTGGACTTGAGGATGAACGGATTAGATTTTGGTGGTCAAAGGTCAAGGTCACTGTGACCTCACAAATCCGTTTTTAGCCATAATTCAAGAATTCCCATAGCAATTATGAAGCAATTATGACAAAGTTTTACACAAACTAGTCTGAGTGGTGGAGGCATACAACCGCAAGGTGGTAATTCTAATTTGTTAATCAGAAACAACAGTAGTGTTTTGTGTATGGCTACCATGTTTTAATTCTTCCTCTGTCCCAGGTGCTCATCCTGAGGAACCATGGCTTGGTGTCTGTTGGTGAAACAGTGGAGGAAGCTTTCTATTACATCCACAACTTGGTCACTGCCTGTGAGATCCAGGTCTGTACAACGGAGAATGCTCCCTATGATATGTCAGCTGATGGACATGACAGATTATCAATTTGCTACTTTGCATTACAGTGTGGCAAAAACCATGTATTTTCATTTGGTGTTGTGATATTATGCACCACATGTTTGTCTGCATTTTTCATAACAATTGTCTTTGTCTCCTGTCTCTCTACATCTTCATATGTGTTCGCTTTTCTTCATTAATGTCTGTATGTGTGTGCGCTATGTTGGATGTTTGTTTGTGTGTCTGCGTATGTCCTCATGTCTACACTTTTATTTTCCTTCTGTATTCTGGATCTGTCTGTGGTTTCTCTGTCTGTATACCTCCTCCTTAATATTTTCCAGGTGCGAACACTGGCCAGCGCTGGAGGGCCTGATAATCTAGTGATGCTGGACCCGGGGAAATACAAGTCGCGTCCAAGGGTCCCTGAGCCAGTCGGCGACGGGTCCTCAACACACCCCAAGTGGCAAGTCGGGGAGCAGGAGTTTGAGGCTCTCATGAGAATGCTCGACAACTTGGTACGTACAGAGAGTGGGAGTATAATTTAACCTCTCCTGCTAGATGACCTGATATCCACAATTATTCCAAAAATGCAAAGGCTTCCAAAATGCTGAACTCGTACAGTAGAAAGTACAAAGAAACTTCACAACAATGTGCTGTTTCAGTAAATGTCCCAGTTACTCAGGATAATCTATAGATCCTGTTCTGAACAGAAAAGTGTCAAAGCTCCCAATCACAACTGTTTCAAGAGGTTTGTAGATTATGATGGCCTCAGAGTCTGAGACAAAAAAATTCAAAAATTCTTTGAACATAGTTTTTAACTATGTGAAGTGACCCTTTAAATTCTGGACCCCCTACATGGTCCTTTTTTTACATGGTTACATGGTCAAAACACTTCTAAACCTGTGTTGTTGTTTTCTGTCTCCCTGTCTCTCAGGGCTACAGGACGGGCTATCCTTACCGCTGCCCGGCATTGCGAGACAAAGGTAAAAAGTACAGTGATGTGGAGATCGCGTCCTCTGCCCACGGTGGTTACTCATACGGGGAGGACAGCGACTCAGGTGCTCGCTCCCCGCTGAAACACAGCTTCCAGCGCGGCCAGCGCGACAAGACCCGCTGGCTCAATGCCGGCGGACGGCCCGATGAGCCCTACGAGGACGGGCCCGACGGCAACAGCCCCAAGTCGAAGCCTAAGGTGTGGACGAACATAACACACGATCACGTCAAACCCTTGCTGCAGTCTCTCTCGTCCGGTGTCTGCGTGCCAAGCTGTATAACCAACTGCTTGGTCTGTGCCTACCTTATTGTTCATAGTATAGATTTTACAGCTACCTTGTTGGTGGAAACGGGTAGGTGGCCGGCATCCTGAGGTCCTGGGGACAGTGAGGAGTAAAAGTCTAGTACAAAGTTGAAACCTTCTGTTTTCTGATCATCATTTCTTTAGCCTTTTTTTAACTGCTCGCAGGTTAAAAATGTGGGTCAGGGAAATCTTGCTTTTCACTACTTTTTTAGGCTCACTCACACTGTAATTTCAGATGTCCTATTAACCCACCTTTCTTATGCGGCTACCTCTGCTCGGTTAATTACTTCGTAGGATAGCTGTGATCATTTGTTGACCCCCTGTGCTCTTTATTCCCTTCTGGTCCCCTCATGCTTCACGATGCCAGGCCAGCTGCCCACAGCATGCCCCACTGCATGTGTAGTAGTGAAATGCATTGTTGGTGTTGATGTTTTTCCCAGAGGAGCGAGCAGCAGGGGTGTGGCATGAGTCCTTAAGTGTGGGCAGGTGAATGTGGAAAGACACTGATGTTGCTGCCAAACACATTAATGCTCACCCTGTAATACACGCTCTTTAGTTTTCTCTCTGCATCTTGAAGTTGGCCAACTTTGTTGCTCAAAGCGAGTCAGGGTGACAGATCAAGCAAAAGTAAGTTCAGTGAGATTTGAGGGAATTTCAATTAAAAAACCTTTTTAAGTGTGAGTTTGCTTTTTGGGCTGCTCACAAAGAGTATCTAGTTGACATTGCTCGCATAAAGGAGGGAGGTGGCATGTCTGTTGAACGTCCAGAGTAATGCCAGATACATTATAGACCTTTTGATAATAAAAAATATATATATATATTTAAAGTCATACAACAAAGCAAAAACCTCCTTGGCATAAGAGTTATGCAGCCTGCTTTTCTAATTTTTATTTTTCTCAAACACCTGCAACTGCTCCCAGTTGTATGTTTGCGTTTCCTTTTATTATTTCTATTTTTGTTGTCTCTAATTTCTGGTTTCAGTTTCAGTTTGATTCTGAAAATGGTTTTTGAATACCTCAAGGCTTGCATGAGTGGATTTTGTTTGAAGAGAAAAAAAAAAAAAAAAAGCAGAACAAAAGCCATGAAATTTGACCTGACTTTTGAATCAATTATCTCCTGTTGGGAAAGTAGGAAATGTTGTGTTGTGAGACTCTATCTCAGTGAGTATATCGTGTTTACATGTTCATCTCATACTCAACCAACCCAACCCAGCTGCTTCCATCCAGAAACCCTTCCTCATCTAGCCCCTGGTCTGGCAGCTAACCAGCCGAGCTTAGAGTAAACGCAGGAATGAAGTCATGAGCTCACGCTTACCACTGCAAATTACATGCTTAGTTTCTAAAGGCGAAGTAAAACATTTTTGCATGGAAGCTGAAGATTTGGTTTGTGTATTCACCCGCTGCTCATTCAGTTTGGTGCAAGTAATGGGTGCAGACTTTTGTTTTCTCCCTCAATCATGCTGAGCATTACCAGGTTTATGAAAAGTCGATGGGGTGTTTCTTCACATTGAGAAGAACATATTTAACAAGACAATAAAAGGTTTCATCGTCTGAAGGACAGATACACTCTTGTCTTATATTATAGCGTTGTTCTTTTTTTTTTTTTTTGGGTCCCAGTGGGGACAAGTGTCCTCGGGTGTGTTTCTCTCTTATCTCTGTCGTCCTTGTTGTTGTGTATCAGCCTGGGAAATGACTTTGGTGATGCCAGCTCACCCCTCACTGCCACTCTCGCTTCGTAAGCCAGCCTCATCGTCTCGGTCACCCACCCACCTAACCAGCCACCCGTCCCTCACCTCTCGCCACCACCCACCCCTCACTTCCCACCCTCCCTTACCCTTTCACCTTTTTTCCCTCATTCTGTGATGTTTTCAGTTGATCTTCAGTGTGCTCCCTCTGTTTGCTTTTGATTCTGATAGTACATCAATGATGATGACAAATGTTGTCATACACGAGAACTTTTCATCAGTTTGTGACCAGCGCTGGTCATTTCAAAAGCAGCAAGCTCAAAGGGGGGATTAACCATCTGAAGGATGTTTAAAACACAACAAGCCTTTTGTATTCTTATCATAAATCTTTCCTACTGTTTCGTGTGAGGCTTGCCCCTAAACTTGCCTTTTTATATAGATGCCTTTTCATTCACAAAAATGTTAGTAAAGAGTAAAAAGAAGACTTTCAGCCTGTGGACCAAATTCATACAGATTAAGACTTTTATGATTTCTGGTCAAGTGTTTTCCCTGTTTCGGGGAGAGTCAGACTCTCTGCACATAACTCATACAACAGATCTGGACCAGTCATACATTTCTTGTATGCATTAGAGAAAATTGGCAGTACAAGAGAACCAGCAAAGGCCACATAAATCTCGTACATGCGCCATTTACGAACATACAAGTGGTTCCTGCATGAGGCCCAACCTTTACTTCGCAGCTCCGTATAAAATGGTAAATCTAAACTCCGTACATTTTTCCAAAATTTGTCTCTACAAGAGCATCATGCCTAGACTCTCCCAGGTCTTCTTGATAAATGTCTTCATTTTCAGATCTGAGTTTACAGTTACACACACACACACTGTGCAATCTAATGTACCAAGACAGTCCTAATGCTCACCATTTAAATCATTATGGATCTGTTCCATTCAGTATTTGTGCACAGATCAAACATGCTAGGCTCAGTAAAATTATATCATCCCCAATTACTGGGAAAATAATAATAATAACGATAAGCATCAGAGAGATAATGTACTATAGTTAATGATGGAGAACACTCCCCTACTAAGTGTACTAAAACATAAATGATTTTCCTAAATGTGCCTCATCATCATTGGTTCACCTTTTACATTCACACCTTTTTATATTCATCTTTGTCCATTTCAGTTCAGCATGATTCTTGTATTGTGAAGCCTGCATAGTATTTTGTCTGAATCTATTTTTGTGCTTGGGTTTTCATTTCAGTCAGTTTATCCGGTTTGAGTTGTTTTTTTAACACGTTATGTGGTGTTTACAGTGGACAAAGGAAGACGGCCTCCGCCAGGCTGCCGCAGCCAATCAGTTCATCCCATTGAACACCAATCCAAAGGAAGTCCTGGAAATGAGGAATAAGGTATCGCAGCTTTCTTTTATATTTGGCTGTAGTTGGTTTTCCGGTGATTAGTATTGGTATTGCTTTCTCTGTGTCCGTAGCTCAATGAACGTCTCACTCCTTTTTGCTGCGTGTACTGTTGTGAAGCGAGGACTGTCTAAGATGCACATGGAAGCATCGTGTGCGCTCGTCATTCCTTCATGACTTAAAATGTTGTTGTTTTTAGATCCGGGAGCAGAACCTGCAGGACATAAAGACAGCAGGGCCCCAGTCTCAGGTTCTGTGTGCCAGCACCGTGGTGGAACGCACCTTTACCCAGGTCAGTCTGTGAACTCGGCAAATAAAAACCTCGCTGCTACAGCTATCCTCACCTGGAGATGAATATGTGTCTCATATTGATGAAATACATTAGAGCTTGTGTTGTTTGGTCTGATCTATTGAGCTAGATTTAAAAAAAAAATATAAATAAATAAAATAAAAAACTTTTATAATTATTCTGTCCAGGTCTGGAGTCACCCCTTAAACCAAAACGCTGCAGTGTGTGAATATTGTGTGTGAAGTTGTCCTCGACACTGAGCTTTAATGAAAGAAATCGGACACAATTCAAAATATAATCTGATATCAGTTTCTTAAGGAGTAACTTCACCACTAATAACGGATAGCAAACACATGTCCTCCATGACTTTGTAACTGTTACGTTATTCTTCAACCACAGAGATTGTCACTCTGGCAGGTGAGTAGTATGTGGGAGAGGTAACCTCACTCTGCCCTCCAGACCTGCCAGCTCCGGTTGTCTCCATCATCATACATTGTTTTGTTTGTTTGTTTTTTTTTTTTTTTGTTCTGTCTTTTCTGTTCAGTAGCACAGAGTTGAGGTGTTAACTGTCTCAGCATTTTGCAGACTGGTTACTTTGGTATCTTGAAATGTTCAACAAAATCCCCATTATACTTATTTTTTCGGTGCATGCCCTCTTTTTAATTTTGCGACATACAAATGCAAAACGTGGGAAAATTACTTAAACTGTGCTTTTTGAGTTCAGTTTGCATGGTTTGCACTTCCTTCGTTGGAGAGCTCTTAGCTCTTTTTTTCCACATCTGCTGGATGGACATGTAAAGTTTGAACTCCAACACCATGAGGAGCAGAACACGAGCAAATCAAAACAGAGCTGTTGATTATTTTTAAAGGGTTAGTGGTACCTAAAACTTCACCAGCATGTCAGTAGTAGACCAAAGGAGGCCACGATGAGCTGTTGTCTTGTTAAGAATGCGACTGTATGAAGCACAAACTGTACAGCTCCCCCCCCACCACCACCACCACTGCCTTGTGTGCATGCCTCTGGCTATTTGTTCCATCACTGCTATGCGTTTCACAGTCCCACATCTCTTTCCAGAAACCTCCTCTCTTTGCATGTATTTCCAATGTTTGTGTATGTCTGTATGATTTGTGTTTGTGTGTGTGTTTGTCTATGCAGAGGTGGAAAGTGGCTAACTTACTCTTGCACAGATTTTTAACAAAGAATGAAGCCAATGCTTTTGAAAAAGCAGATTCATACAGAAGTCTGCAGTCATTGTGTTATTGCACAACCAAGAGACTCACTAACTTTTTAAAATTTAGGTCTTCAAACTTTTTTAAGTGTGTATTCTTACTGAAATGGTTTTGATGAGATTGGTAAATATCTGTTACCCTACGTAGCTATGCAACACTTTTACTTGGGCAGTTTTCAACACAAGAAGCCTCACTTCTGCTTGAGTAACACTTTGGTAATAGTATTTCTCATGGAGTGAGATTTTTCTAAGATGTCTTTCCACCTTTGTGTGTGTGTGTGCGTGTGTGTGCGTGTGTGTGTGTGTGAGAAGGTGGTATGTTTGTGAAAGTCTGCACACATTCACGCCTGCCTGACAGACTGCTAATTTGAATGTGCTGGTGTTTAAGAGCTGGGTTGTCCCCCCCCCCACCTCACTGGGTTTACTATTGCAGGACGCCCCTCTGTCTGACTGTACAGACACTATTGATGGCCTCGATGTGTCCGAGGGGTCCTATAGTCCTGCTAAATCAATTAGAAAGGTACTTACTGCTCCAGTCACATATACTATTCACTTGTACTTCACATCATCCTCCAGTCATTCCTCTGAGCCTGCACATAGGCACTCGATATCTGGGCCTGCACAGATGAACTGAACGAAGTGAACAGTAGTGCTAGAATGTGGCAATTTTCTCTCTTGTTATATGTGTATGGTCATGTGACCTAGTCTTTTCTACATGTTTATGCACTCTAGAGCCTGAGGACTTTGCGTACGGTTAAATTCATGTGTTTTTGTGCCTGTATTTGGCTGTCACGAGTCTGCCCACAGGGGAGATTTTCACCATTGTTTCAAAATGTATTGCTGCGGGATGAGGTGGGCAGTGAAGAGGGCAGGGATCCAGTGATGGTGGTGTTTACTGCATGTGTTGCACACAATTTATAAAAAAGAAAAAAATACCTTGAAAATGTAAGTGAAGTTAAAACTAATATTTTAGAGCACCTGGTAAAAATACTGTCGGCTTCAAATCTGTCAGTGCTTGGCTTTTATGTAGCTGCGTTATTGATGGAATGAAGTAACCTGTTATTTTACATCATAATGTGTACTGCCTGAATTCGAAATGGCCTTTTCGCTCAACTTGTACTCTGAAGATACACATTTATTCATCTGGCAGGTACTTCTTCTCATGCTGCATAGTAGTTATGTAGTCCTCAAGTTTGTGAGATTTTCTGCAAGCATTTAACACCGCAGCTAGTTTTCACTATATTAAATCCTTCCATGTGCATCCTGCATTAACCGACGTCTACCTTGCATTGACGCCTCGTCTTTTCCTGCCTTTCTTCTGTCTGTCCTGAAGGGGGAGCTTGTGACCGCGTCCAAGGCCATCATCGAAAAGGAGTACCAGCCCAAGGTTATCGTCAGCAAGCAGGGTCCCAACCCCTTCACCAAACTCACCGACCAGGAGCTGGAGGAATACCGCAAGGAGGTGGAGCAGAAACAGAAAGGGCCTGAAGGTAAAGATGATGAACGGAGCAGAGAAATTGAAAGAAGCTCATCATGATGTGAACAAAAAATGTACTTTCCACATCTCCTCTACTTCTCTGTAATGGCATTTCTCTGAAAGTTTTGGTATTTTTTCTTTTTAAAAAAAAAAAGGTTTCAGGAATGTAAATTGACAGCCAACGTTGCCTGTTAAAATTGCGGATGAATCTTTTTCTTCTCTTCTTTTTTCTTTCTTTTTAATTCCCCCTCAGTTCTGATAATGATATAATGACTAGTGTAGGTTAGTTTCAGTGCAGATGAGTTTAATTATTTACATCTGTTAAAGTATTTTTAAGGCAAACTTGTAATAAAGGGAAAAAAAACCTTTTGCTTTGCTGCAGTTTAATGCAAGATCCAAATAAACTTCAAATTGGCCAAATTGTGATGTTATGTCTCCACACACACACACACGCACATGGATTCACAGTGCAGGGTCGAGGCGCTAGTAGTGAGGGATCAGCCTCCACCGTATCCTGTCCTGAGGCTGAAATGCTACCAAGAGGTGAAGCCTCTGTCTCCACACCTCTACAGTCGTCAAGTGACTCGCCCAGCTTAGAGAAAGTCCCGCCTTTAGCGGCCGCACCCGCTACGCCAGCCTCCGAGCCGATCTCCTCTTCCCTCGGCCCAGCTCAGGGCGGCACTGACTCTGCAGGGACGCTAGCAGATGATGTTTTTTCGACTGCAGATGAGGTTTTTTCAGCTCCAGATTCCCCACATAAGGAGTTCCACTGTGCTGTGCTGCGAGCCCTCAGCAAGGAGTCTTCAATCGTAGAGGTCGCTAAGGCAGATCAGGCTCCAGGTACACCAGATGAAGCGGAGTCGAGCCTAAACTCTGGCCTCCCGCTTCCCTCCTCCCCTGCTCAGCCCCGGTCCACCTCACTACATACCGCTGCACTGGGAGTCTGGGGATCCCCGCCTGCTGTGTCCTCTCCTTTTTCTGGGGGTTTGGAGTCTGCTGCTATTTTTTTTTTTTTTTTTTTTTTTTTTAACCATGTGCAAGCACCCTCCCTACCCACAGTTCAATCTCTGAAGTCTTTGCTTGATTATTTCCCCCCTATCCCCTCTCTCTGATGTCTTGTACAAAGGCATCAGAGCTCTGGCAGATCAGATACCTTTCTGCATTTTGATTGGACGAGGAGCTGAGGAGAGAGGATGTGAGGAGGAGCTCATTTTGAGATTTAAACCCATCCCCTCTCTTTCAGGGTGCTCACTCCTCAAGTTAAAAAAAAAAAAAAAAATGCTTTTGCAGTGGAGTGTTGTGCTAACCTTTGAGGAAGCTGTCTCTGAGCTCGGTCATCCAATCAGAGCATCCCATGTGTGGACATGAATAATGGTGTCCTCCTTCTCTTCCTGCTAACTTGTCCTGAAATTATCTTTGATGGTTTCCACTCTTCCTCTTGTGCCTCTGACTGGTTTCCATTAAAACTAATGGTAGTCGTGGTTTATTTGGCTCTTTGGGACATTTAAGGTCAATTATACTGGGATCTGTTTGAACGGGTTTGCAGTGTTCTGATTAAAGCTTCCTCCCTGGTTTGGATCTGTGTGCTGTCCTCCCTTTTCTTTGTGTTGCAAAATTGCAAAAAGTTTCCGTAACACAAAATGAAGAATATTATTCAGAATCATTTATTTAAACCAGCAAAAAAATATTTCAGATTATAGACATCAGTTTTCTTGTTGATTTCATAGTCTTTAGAGATGTTATTGTTTCATGTCATTCATTCATGCCGATTTTCTTTCAGACTCGGAGCAACTAGTAGAGCTAGAGGAGGAGTCCGAAGACCAGAAACCCACCTCCACGCCACCCAGCACCCCAGTCAGAGCAGAGGATGGTAGGTTGGCCTGACGCGCTCGACTTAACCTGGCTTGGCTTAGTCCCGTCTGGTTCAGCATGGGTTTCTCCAGTCCTCTGGCTGGGTGGTTTGAGTCTTTCTAGGGTCTGCACAGGGAATGCTGAGGCTCCTGCCTATACATCTGCCTGTCTGTCTTGGGGTCTGTTGTTGTTGTGGTCTTTAATAATACTACTACGGATGCTGTGCTGTGTTTTCTGTAATAAGAGGCCAAGAGGTTTTTACTGTTTAATCAGGTTTATCCTATAAGAGATGGATGGATAATTCCAGGGGCAGATAATCTTAACAAAACCACAGTCCAAAGGCTTAATGTCAGGAAATAGTTTGACAAATCAAAAAGATATTTGAAAAATATCTATTTAGCCACTTTGATAGACCCCAGTGCAGACTGTTCAGTCTATTTTTGTTCTTTTGATTTTATTTTCTCCCTCTTGGTCTTTATTACTATTGGATTACACCTATGTCAGCAGTATCATCCATGATGATACCAGGACTGGCCCTAAAGATAAATTTTATAATCTTGGTTACGTTTATTTAAACAATAATTGGCTTTAGTACACGTACAAGTTTTCTTATGAGTCACAGACTGTAAACAGTGAAGTTATCATCAGCATGAGGGAGGGGAGGGGATGGGTAGCTTTGATCGCAGGTGTAATCTAATACCTGAAATGATGTGATATAACATGTCTCTCTATGTACAGTATCTCCTTTACCCCTTCACTTCCATTCTCCATCTTTTGGGGTCTACTAAGAATGGTTCCCAACCATTCTTTTTCAAAAAAATTTTTTCTTCTGGTATTTTTTTTTCTCTCTTCGACATTTTTGTTTCCTTTTTTTAATTTTAACACGGTGCCTGTGATTTGATCTGCATAGACATTTGTTTCTACTTGTGCTTTTTCTTCTTTGTGGCTGCGATTACAATCAGGAGATGGAAATACAAAAGAGTACCTGTTGCCATAGTAAGTATGTACTGTTCCACCTCCTCACCACCCTCCCAATTACCCCGTCACCCTCCACGCCTGTGTTTGATCATTTACCCTTTTTTCCTTCTTCTGCATGGCTTCAGTAGCAGAGCTGTTCTGTGGTTTGAACTAACCCGTCTGCCGGGGTTTGTGACCGTTCAGTCGGTCTTCCCTCGGTTCTCTGAACTCTTCTGAATCTGTCTCTGTGTTGATGGGGGTTATTTCAGAGCACCTCCATCTTTCATCTCCTCAATTTTCAGCAATTCACTGTTAAAAAACAAGAAGAAGAAAAAAGAAATGACCATGGCAAGATGGAAGCAGTTTTATCTGACCTAAATAATAGTGACCTGGTCTAAAGAAAAGTGGAGGATGTTCCTGAAGTAAACCTCACAACCTACCAAACCTTTTATGTTAGATAACTTCTCTCTTCTTCCTGCCAATGATTCACTACTAAACTAACCAACCTCTCTTGCACATATGCACATTCTATCAATGTTATATGACCTTGTATATTTTTGTCTCATGGAAAAATCAGGTAATGTTTTGAAAATGTGTTGAATGTTGTTTGTCTTCCAGACCAGTCCTTTACCAGGTACATCAGTGCTTTATATGAGTGTCGCTTCTGATTGGCTTTGCTGAGACTCGCTGTTGGTTTCGCTTCAAAGACGGTCGAGGCCCAGAGCTGTGGCTGTGTGGTGTTTAGTCTCCATTTAATCTGTCTGTTGTTTGGCCTCATCTCTGTTCTGACAGACACGAGAGATGTGAACTGAAGACTCACATGTAGTGTTTTCTCAGGTCTTGACAAAGGGTTTTTTTTCATGCTAGTCTCTGTTGCATGTGAGCAACATTAATGACGAACAGAGCTGTAGTTGTTTTTGTGGCTGACTGCACAGTGTGAGCCCGGAGCAGTGGTTTGAATGCTGTGTGGGCCACTGAGGATAGATGAGACGGTTACCTTAATAACTATCAGTTACTAGAAAAGCCAAACTAAATCAATGCTGGTACTAAAAAAAAACAAAAAAAAAAAAAAATGAAACTGATTTCTGCTGTCTGATTGTACTCAAATATACTAAAGCAAAATTGGTGATGAGCCAATTAAGCTTAAACTTTTGCTTTAGTGTTTTTGGTTAAAACATTTTTAAAAGATAACCAGTCCAAACTAACTTCAAGTTATTGCTTCTCGAGAGCTGAGCAGTTTTGAAGTAATTTACTTTTATCCCCTCCCCGGACTTGTTATATAACCTCACTTGTGTGGTTTTGTCATTAAAATCTCTGAAAGCATTGCAATATATATATATATATATATATATATATATATATATGTATTTTTTTTTTTTTGTGTGTTGTAGACTTTCACTTTTGTTTGTTTGTACACAGGGTGCAAATGAGCAAGGGAACTGCACTCATTAAGATTTCCCTGTTTAAATGAAGGTAAAACGAAAAACGCTGTGCACCAGCTTTGGCCTGTGAGAATAGGGAGAATAAAACGATTCAAAGAGAAAGAAAGAAATCCTGATTAGTAATAAGAGCAAAGCCTTATTTTTTTTGTTGCTTAATGCCAGTGTCTAAGGTAAAAAGGAAAGACAATGAGTTCTAAAGAGAAACTTGCAGTTCGTGTCTGTGATTTAATGGAAATATTGCATCTTACTTCGGCTTTTCATCTGAGGAAAAGTGCATGTTTAGGTGTGAGGTGTACTTTTGGCTTTTTGTAGGAACATTGCTTGTGGAAACTTTTGTGCTTTAAGGCTCTTTTAAACTGAATAGCACATAATTATATTTTTATACATCTCAAAGTCGAGATCTGATGCCTATAACTGATTTGAATACCTCAGTCTAATAGATGGTGGAAACTAAAGAAGCCAAGTTCTCTGGACAAGTGGAGGCTTTTTAAGTAGAAAATCATGTGGATTTTACAGCTTATCAAGTGGCTAATTTGTAGTAGCTTCACTGATGTGTGAGCTCTGCAGCGCAAATCCATCAATTTGTCCTCCAAGATCAATAACTCTCACCTTCTCCCCCCCCTGCCCCACCAGAATCCTTGCCTGAACAAACCTATAAGGATGAGAGCGATGCAGCCACCCTGAGACAGACCCTTCCAGATTTAACACCCGATGACCCCTCCGATGCCCCAGCACTTCCTGCCGAAGACTCCGCCTCTGCCCCTGCCATCGCAGACGCCGTCGAGGGGGAGGAACCCGCTGACGCTGGCGACCAGGAGGGTGACGAGTCTCCCAGCAAATCACCCTCCAAAAAGAAAAAGAAGTTCCGCACTCCTTCCTTTCTAAAGAAAAACAAAAAAAAGACAGAGTCCTAGATCGGAGAATGTTGGATCGGTCCTCACGGCTGCCCTCCGCCTCTTTTACGTTTTGCTATTTGTCTGCTATCATTGCACCCTTCGAGCAAGCCACAGTTATACACAGTTACGCTTTTTTGTTCTTTTGATATCATTTGTCGCTGGCTTATTAACCTATTTTTCCTCGTTAGTGTGTGCCAATTTTGTATACAGTGTAAAAATGATTGCATCAGAATTTTTAATTATTAGAGGCTTTTAGTTGTGAGTGAGTGATGCATTCGGTCTTGTCCACTCCATCTGGCCTTTTGTGCATGTCTATTACTGCAGGCCCACACGCTTGATGTGAGGTTTTAGGGTTTTACCACCCTCATTTTTTTTTTTTAAAAAGAGTATTACTAAACTGTTATAACCACTAGAATGTATTGGGATTGTATCAAATTGTCAAAGTGTCTTTTAAAATACAGTGAACGCAGAAAGAGAAGCTTGTACCCTCTCATTTAACTGGTGGTAAATTCTGACAGTAAGAACTACAAATTACATATTTCTAATTTTACCTCTGAAGCTGTGCACCCATGTAATTACATGTTAGCAGGCCAGGAGAACTACAGTTGGGATATTTTCAGTGGATTGTTTACCTATGGAAAATGCCGTCATACAGAGTCCATATTAATGTATCCATAATCCAACATTATGATTAAATCATCTGCATACAAGCTTAATCACATCCGCGGTTTGTTGACTTTTGTTGACTTAAATTTGATTTAATCTTTCACAAACCAGATTCATTAAAAACACCCATCTGCAGTGCTGCAAACCTGCAGAAAGTTTGACCATAGTGATGTTGAGCATGACTCACAGCAAAGTGTGAGTCATCCTTGGAAGTGTCAGCAAGGCTTGTGCCTGCTGATTATTCGCAGGGGTTGATAATGTATTTACTACTGGCTGTAAGTCTTTAGTATGAAGGAATGTGTAAAAAAAAAACAAAAAAAACAACAAAATCTCAGTTTACATTTTTCATTTATTGGGATTATTGATTCTTGGCTTTATTTTGCATTTACCCCTTGATTTCTCTCTGTTGCTGTGAAGGATGGGACAGGCAGATATGCTATGTATTGTGTGAGATTTCATATTTCATCATCATATTTCTTTTATTCTTGATAATGTCTTTAATTATTTTTTTTTTTAACTTGTTGCGCTTTTCGTCACAAAGTAGATTGAGCCATGACGACTTGCTGTGAGAGAGCACTGTGAACCTCCTCTTTTATAAACCACTGTCTGGGAACTCATACCACACAATGTAGGTTGTAGGTAGTCACAGTCTGTCATAGAAGTAGATACAGTTGTTATGGAATATGAGAGTGGTAAAGTCACTGCTGCGAAGCTGCATGATCAGTCATTTTTCAGAACCTTCAACCTGGACTTTCCTGTGTAAAAACTCCACTCTGAGCAAACAGACTTTGTCGCTGAATACCTGTGTGTTTCCAGTTGCAGTAAAGACACAATGTACACTGGAGAAGCTATTGCATTTTTGTTTTGTCATTGATGTGTATTCATTGCAAATGAGCTATGCTTGAGGTTGCAGGGCATTAATACCAAGGCCATCTCCATGCATTGCTTCCTAATTTGGGTTTATTCATCCTGTTTTAGTGAGGGGTTCATCATCAATCTGTCTAACTCATGGTGAACCAAAAGGCAACACTGACAGGAAGCTTCACCTAACCTGAGATGCTTAAAAAACCTTGGCCTTTGTTCACTGCAGGTGGTTTACCTACAGAGCTACATATAAGCTGAGAATGTCTAACTCCTGAAGGACTGCATGTGTAGAGTGCTTAGAGCGTGTACTGTCCTTTAAATGACTGTAACTACCCCTTTTTATTTGATCTGTATTTTATTTTAGCTTTAGTGTGCTGATAATAATACTAAAGTCCTTGTATTCATGGATTTTATTTGAGTCAACTATACATTTATATCTTTTTTTTTTTTTTTTTTAATCCCACAGCTATGCTGATTTGTATTCTCTGTCTGAAATACTTCCAATTTAAATGTGTCTCATCATTATACCATTTACAGACTTAATACTTCCACCTCTCTTTTCTCATGGTTCTGCCTCTTTTACAACCATGAATAAAAAAACACTACCTTAAAAAACCAGTATTGTGTGATTGTATTAATCTATATAGTAGCTCAGTGCAAATAATATACTGTACAAATTACTTTACACTGGAAGAAGTGGAACCACAGCAAATATAACATATAATAATATGACATGAAAAATTGTTGATAAAAGTAAAACTCTGCAGAAACATTCACACACCGCTGTATTATGCTTATTTACATGTGTCATAGACTCTGGGTTTCTACTCCTAATGTGCCATTGAAGCTCATTCAAGCAGTTACTATAACTTAAAAGAGAGGGGAAACTCTGACACCTGGTGGACAGATGACACAGCTAATGACGCAGCTTGTCTTCCTACCTGGCCTGTGTTTGTCTCCAGTATGAATGTGTGCCAATGGTAAGGCCCCCTCAAGGCACAAGGAGAACCTGGCCTCTGTTGGAATAGTGTAAGAAACACCTTAACCTTTACATTACAAGGCCAGCATGAAGCTTTATTAAACAGTGCCAGTAACATTAGCTGTTAAGTTTTGTCTTCATGAATTTAATGGTAAGATAAAATGAAAGCATGTCAGTTGCATTAGCTGCTAACTTATGGAAAACAAGGCTAGCCTGAAGCTAAGCAGTGCAGTGTCACTGACTTAAGTAAGATATTATATGGCTGCCATTAACTGCCAAGCCTTTAAAATTTGGACATCATAAAGCTAGCATTAGCTGAGTTTTGAACATTTTAAGGGTGGCATTACCAAACCTTTGGACATTAGGCTAGCTGCCAACTTTTGGACTTTGTAATTAAAAAGATAGCTTTAGCTCCTAACCTTTGAATATTATAAAGCATTTTTTTCCATTTTATTTCACTTTTTTTTAAATATAGATCTTTATTTGAAGAAAGTCTGTGAAACTTATGATTTTTAACATTGAAAACCACACAGAGCTTAAAAAGAGAATTGCTTATTTGATAAGCGTTGAACAACAAGCGTGTCCCAGCTGAGTACATCACTTTGTGGTGTCCCCTTGAGACACATCAGTTGTTTGACTAAAAATAGGTGTAGGTATGTTTTGTTATTTCCAGACTTAGACACGGAGAGTGCACTGTGTAGCTAATGCTAACGATGGCTATTTTAGAAGTTACTTATGGCACAAGACATAAAAATGAATCCTGGTTCTCACGTATTTGTGCTGAAAATTATTGGAGGCTGCTCTATATTATACCCCGTTTTGTATATAATCCTTGCTTTCTTTTGAAGGATGTATGTTGGTGGCGCTGTAGGCAATTTTACACCGGAAGTCGCTGTTGTCTACTAGTTGGATTTCAACTTTGACCCCAGTCTGTGCACGCTGGAAATGGAAACTCAGTAAAACAACGTGGATAGTGAAATATTTAAGTATTATTCGTTAAGTTCAGCTTTGGCAGAGCTTCAGTGCCCGATGTTTTCCCCCGCCTGGATTTAATAACTCGACTCCTCAACTCGACTGAAAGGTAAACAAAACCGGTTTGATAATGTTACCGTGTTTACAAACTGTTGTTGGTTCATATCGAAGGTAGTTAGCTATAAACCCCCTCCACTTTTTGCCTTAGTCATTTATTTTTTTATTTAATTTCATACTTTTTCTTTGCGTACATTAGAGTCAGACGTATTCGTCTGTGGTAGCCTAAAAAGCTCACTTAGCTAATGTTAGCTAGGGGAGATGTTATTTAGGGCTAATTTGATTCAGGTGGTGTGTTTAAAATGAGTTGCAAAAGATGATCTGATTCATATTAGTAGATTCACATTAATAGAAAAAGATGAAATAGAAATGGAGTACAGACTAAAGATTGAACGAAAGGGGGTGAATATACAATAATAGTAATATAAAACACTGTACGTTACAGCAAGTAATTTGGATATTATGTAAAAGCTGTCATTGTACATTGAACAATGACACTGTAATGTCAGTAATGTTAGCTCATCAATCTACTACTTTGCCACAGATGGGAAAGGCACCTAAGAAGAGGAGCCTTGCCGACAAGGTCCGAAAGACCAAGACCTCTACTGAGATCAAAAACAACCCCTTTGAGGTGAAAATTAACAGGAAGAAATTTGATGTTCTGGGGAGGAAAAGCAAGCATGATGTGGGTCTGCCTGGTGTGTCTCGATCCAAAGCCATTAATAAGGTAAGAGAAAAACTCATTTTGTTACCCTGCTGGGGTCACCGCTCATCACCATTTAACACTGTGCTGTGAAGTCTTTTCCTCACAGCATTGTGCTGGGAGAGGGATTTTCTACACTCAAATTTGTAACTTGTAAATAATCAGTGTTTTTGCAGCCTGTTGGATCTTAGTGTGTCAGTGTGACTGATCAGGAATGACATGCAGTGTTGTTAATTTTTCTCTCTGTAGAGAAAAGAGACCCTCCTGAAGGAATACAAACACAAGAGCAAGTCCAATAAATTCATAGACAGACGCTTTGGAGAGTATGACACCAAGATGGCACCAGAAGAAAAAATCCTGCAGAGGTTTGCAATGGAGAGACAGGTCAGTGATGTGATAATGCTTTTGTATTACCTTTAAGGATACAAAGGACATCAAGTCCTGACATGAAAATGGATTTAGTATTTACTGTCTAATGTTTCATTTTTCCCTGCTTTGACTTTAGTCTATAGCTTTGGCCTTCTGAAATGATCATATACTCAGACTTCTAGTGAAGCAGTAGCTCTAGCAGTTCTGTCACTTTCTTTTTGTACTTCATCTTCCATGCAGCAGATTGTGCAGTCATACATTATATACACATAAGAACAAATTGAACAGAGCAAACACCGGTCAGACTAAGCAGAGATTTTCTGCACTTCTTCCTTTGGGCTAAGAAAGTGACTACTTGTAAAAAAGTTAATTAAGTTGTTTATCTTGCTCTGTAACTAACTGTATTGACTTAACATTTTATCTCAGCGTGTCCATGATAAGAAGGATGTGTACAACCTGAACGAGGAGGAAGAGCTGACTCATTATGGCCAGTCACTGGCTGAAATGGAGAAATACAATGACCTTGTGAATAGTGATGATGAATCAGAAGAAAAAGGGCTTTTGTCTGGTGAGTATCGTCCAAGTCCAAATGCCAAATTAACTTTTTATTAAGTTAATTTAACTTAAATTACATTTTTGCATGCAGATGCTTACATATATTTATGTGGTTAAAGTGGACAGAGCTGGTACATAATAGTGACAGTCTCTCTCTTTCTCACCTAGCTGAGTTGACCGCTTCCCACTTCGGAGGAGGAGGAGGAGGAGGCCTCCTGAGAAAGAAGACATCTGGGGAGCAGCAGGAGGAGGAGGGAAACCAGAGGGCCAAATCCAGGCAGGAACTCATTGAAGAGCTCATCCAGAAGTCCAAGCAGGAAAAGGTGAGCCTGTAACACACTCCTGTTGATGGACACACAAGAAAAAATATTAAACTATCTTGTGAAATTTCATTTCATTTCATTCATCTAAAGGATTATGGCTGTTTACTGGCTGATGATTGTAGTGATTGTCTAGAGGAGATGTGGCTTGGTCCAGATTATTAACTTTTGGGTTCTTAATCAGCGCGAGCGGCAGGTGCAGAGAGAGGAGGCGCAGGAGCTGACTGAGAAGCTGGATCAGGAGTGGAAGAACATCCAGGCGCTGATGGTGAAAAAGACGCCAAAAGCTGAAAATGCTGACAAGCAGGAGGAGAAGCCCAAGGTAGGGATTCACCAATCACTCAGCAAATTGTTGTTGTTCCTCCACTTTGTGCTTTCTTTAGATCAGTGCCAGAGCCTGATATGTTCTTGTTCTCATTCTGCTTCCTCTCTTCCAGCTGGAAGAGTACGACATGATGGTCAGAGAGCTCGGCTTCGAGATGAAGGCTCAGCCCTCAGAGAAGATGAAAACCCCAGAGGAGCTCGCCAGGGAGGAGAGGGAGAAGCTGCAGAAACTAGAGGTACACGCTCAGTGCGAGGTTGCTGTTGAACATTTTTCCCTCAGAGAAAACTTTAATTTTGACATGTTTTGATGTTGTGTGTCATAGTAGATTTCTTTTTGCTCTGTGCTTTCTCCAGGCTGACCGTCTGAGGAGGATGATGGGAGATGAAATCGGGGAAGGTGCACAGAGTCAGATCCACATGTCTGCTGATGACCTTAATGATGGCTTCATCCTGGATAAAGATGACAAGAAGACCCTGTCTTATCAGGTGTGAGACACCACAAGATGTGGGATTTGAGGGTTAATGTATCTGGAATACTCTTCATTGATTTTTACTTCAATAAAGAACCTTTTTTATTCATTTACCTTTTTATTTGTCTAGGATGGAAAATGGAACCTCGGGGAGGAGTCTGACGAGGACAGGGATGTAGATGAAGAAGAGGGAGAGAGTGGTGAGGAGGAGGAATCAGAGGCAGAGGAGCAAGATGATGAAGATGAAGGTAACGAAGATGGTGATGAGGAGGAGGGGGAGGAGGGCAGCAGTGAAGAAGAAGAAGAAGAAGAAGAAGATGGCCACTCTGATCTGGACTCTGAGCAAGAAAGCGAGGATGAGGAGAGAGAACAGGAGGATAAAGAGCCCAGTGCAAAACCGAAGAAAAGTCTGAGCAAAGAGGAGATGAAGGCCCAGCAGGATGCGGCTAAAGCAGAGCTTCCATACACATTCACTGGTAAATACACACAGAAATAGATTTTTTTTTTAAAGAAAGGTGGTTTAATTCTTGAGTACATTTCTTTTCTTTTGGAGTTTACTTCTGATATTCATCTCAAATAGAGACATTGTAAGTATCCTGAGTGAAGATGAGATGAGTATTCATCCTCACCATTCTCCCTTTTTAGTAATCTGTTCATTCTGTTTCTCCAGCTCCAGAGAGCTACACCGACTTGAAAGATTTGCTTTCTGGCCACACCCCTGACAATCAGCGACTCATCGTGGCCAGGACTCAGAAGTGCAACCACCCTAGTTTGGCTGTCGGCAATAAGCTCAAATTGCAGGTACAATATGGAATAGGCTTTATTTTTGTAAATAAATATCACACTTTTTTAACCAGTTTCAGGTTACTAAATTATTTCATTTTATCTTATTTTATGTTTGTCTCAGAAACTGTTTGGCTTTCTGTTGGAGTACATTGGAGAACTGACCACTAGGAGTCCACCTGACCTCACCACCATAGATAAACTTATACCGTGAGTCCAGAAAGAGTCTTTTCCTTCTCACATCTAAATAAAAATATTTACCACTGAAATCCAAATGCGTTTCTTCATCTCTCACTCCTGTTTTCTTAAATTCTCTCTAGCGAGTTGTACGCTCTGTGTCAGATGTTCCCAGAAGTAGCCTGTAAGGCCATGCAGAGCATCCTCGGAGACGCTGGTCACAGCATGGAGGAGGTGATTGAGGTCAAAGGACATGTTGCTTTCCCAGCGCTGGACATGGTATGGATTAGTTGCTGTGAATACGATAAAGATGTTAATTGTTAACCAGGATGTATAGAGATTTTTAGAGGATTTAAATCAAAGCTGCAACAATTAATGGATTCATCTGCAACTATTTTGGCAAAACGATTGTAAGCGTTTCAGTCATTTTTCAAGCGAAATGCCATGTATCTGTTGGTTCTAGTTTCACAAATATGAGGATTTGCTGTTTGTTTTTGGTTATTCAGTCATATGGATCAAATGCTTATTGATTTGATGCAAAGAATTTGCTGATGATTTTTAATATTAATCAAGTTAATAAGAGTTTCTTGAGAACTTGTTTCAGCCCTAGTTGTATCATCATTTTGGAGGCTGCAGTTGTTGGTACTTTGGAATTGTATGGATTTTGAAAAGTGAGGGAGTCATGCACTCCCACAGTTTTTATTTTATGTGTGTGTGTTTTTGTGTGTTTCAAGCTTGTCTACCTGAAGGTGACAGCGCTGCTGTTTCCTACCTCAGACTTCAGACACCCAGTTACCACTCCAGCACTGCTTTACATGAGCCAGACTCTCACCAAGGTACACACAGCCTTCAGTGTGTTTTGTTATTTTCTGTGTTGTTAAAGCTGTTTTTGTTCTGTTTGCTTTGTTCTTGCCTACCTACCACGTCTGTGTTTGTGTGTGTGTGTGTTACTTCATCATTGTTATTTCTAATGTGAGTTCACCATCTCTCTTTTGGTCTGAATCCAGCCCTTAGTCGTTATTCTTTTTGTGCTTTTCTCCATATACAATTCAGACATTTTCAAGTATTCATTACATTGTTTCCAGATTAGAACAGCTTTGTGAAGTTAGACCGATTTCTTAAAACACTCTGTGTTTACATGGCATTTATACTGAAGCGAATCGTAATACAGATTTCTCTGGGTGAACAGATGATTGTTTTTCGGTACTGATTCCATAATCTTACCTGTCTGTGTTTTTGTCCGTGATTTGTACATCCTCAGTGTCCAGTGAGATCATTACAGGATGTAACGTCAGGTTTAGTGCTGTGCTGTCTGGCAGTGGAGTACGTCTCTTTTTCAAAACGCTTCTTGCCTGAGCTCATCAACTTCCTGGCTGGAACACTACACCTGGCCGTGCAGGACAAGACCTCTCTAGGTAGCTGCACATTGATGTGTCACAGCACATTTCCACAAGACTGTCATGCATGTTTTGGTGCCAGCGTTCGTAAGGGGAAACAGAACTGACAGACTTTGCGTTGCAGGTTACACTGTGGTGCCGCCTTTTAGGCCATCAGGGAAGAACAGTGATCTGCTGGTGTTGTCAGACTCCGAGTCCTGTAAGAGCTGGAGCAAGAAAGACCTGCCACTGTCTGCTGTCCAACACCTTGAACTCAAAAATGACCTTGACAGAGATCACCACAGGTAGGAGTGTGACGTGGTATACCTGGAGGGACATAATCTGGTCTAACCCCAAAACCATGCACTGATCTGATGTTATTTCAGTCAGTTTGCAAAAACTTTAATATTACTTAAAATATGAATATCATTATAGAGTTGTTGTCTTCATCACCATTGCGGTAAGCTTCTCCTGGTTTGGATTCCTTAACTGTCAGTCGTTCAGGAGGTTTTTACTGGGAGCCAAATTATCTATCTATACTATTATATAAATGGACGAGGGGGTTAAAACCAGTAGGAACATAAAGCGGTCTAATTTAAAAATCAGTGATCCACCAAATGTAAATTTGGTGGATCAGAAACATCAGATCTCAGAGTGCATCTATGTAAGAATACCGTGTAACAACAGTGTGCATGGAGAAAACACTTGCATGGAGAAAATTATAGGCCCAGTAGGAAGAGAGGAAGGGGGATCACAGCTTCTCATGTTCAGTTTGGAACAGAATAAGATGCTGAAGAATGAAATGGTGAGACGGGAAGGAAGAGATGAAGTGAGACTGATTAATTTATGGGAGTGATAAAAGTCAAGCTCATCTTCTGTGAGGACGAAATTGAAGCATGCCGACATGCACTCATACAGATCTCTCCAATAAGCAGTTTGTTTACCTGTAGAGACTTCATGGCTCAGAGCTGATACATCCACTCGTGTGATTCTCTTGAGTCGCCAGCATGGTTTCACACGGCAGCTGGTGTGTGGGCACAAAGCAAAGCTTGCAAACAGGCTTCAGCGAACGATGGTTGTGCACAGTTTATGAGAATTACATTTTTATTTGTACTCTACTAAAATTAATACCTGTAACATGCTATAAAACAGTGACTCAGACTCCAAAGTGGTTATATTAGAAAGACATTTAATGTCATTTATTTGCTGTACTTGAGTCACAAGGAATAAACTTTTAGTATCTTTTAACAAGATTCATAATCAAATTCAAAATAATTTGTCTGCATTAACTGAAAGTATTCACTAGTTTATCCAGTGTATTTATTTGATAGCAGCGCTTTGTACAGCCTGTTTTAATCCATCATGAGCAGGACCGGGTCTCGCTGTAACCCTAAATACCCGTTCAGTAAATTGTCTTTAAGCAGTCTGACCCAGTCCAGTCTCTACCACACTGTTGTGAACACGACACGTCATGTGACTCCTGTTCCTCACACCTGGTGCCCAGTCATATTCTAATTTCTGTGTTCCTTCAGGCCGTACAGTGACACACACACACACACACACACACACACCAGCAGCTGTGTGTGTGAACAGCGTAGTAGCTGTGGTAATTATTGCCAGGGTGATACAGCATTCCTCTGAGGGGAGGTGGGGGACGGTGAGTGTACACTGAATTAAAGTGAAAGTGTATCTAAACATGTAAAGATGAACGCATGTATTGTAATTTGAGCTCATGCAGCAATAGTGACAGACAGACACAAGTAATGTTGAAGAAAAGTTTGAGGGGTGATCAGAGTCATTTTCTATGGCGAGTTCTATGTGTGTGTTGGCTCTGTTCTTTATAACCATGAGACAAAAAGCAAATAATAAGACTGAGATGTTCATCTATGTTCATATATTTCTTCACAGGTTGATGTGTTTGTTTACCTGCCTGGACTTGGTGAAGCGATGCTGCCTGCTCTACAAAGACCTCACATGCTTTCCACAAATCTTTCAGCCAATCAGAACGCTGCTTTCCAAACATCTCTCAGCCCAAACATTACCAGAGCCTTTTCAGGTTTGTCGCAGATGATCTTGAAATAGTTCGTCTCTCACTATTTTTCAGTTTGTAGATGTATTATAGTTTATGTTTGTACTAATGTTTGTTGTTTTTGTTGCAGGAGCTTCACAGTGAGATCCTGGAGGCCATCAGCAGTGCCCCTGTGTCTCACAGTACGCTGGTTTTTGAGAAGAAGAAGCCGATTCCTCTGAAGCTGCTCACACCCAAGATTGTTGAAGTGTAAGTAGTTAATGAAATGGAATTAAAAGCCTGTTTTTAACGATGTTGAAAAATTTGCCCCATTCAAAAGCTAGAATTAAACACAAATTTTCTGGTAGTGCATCTGTTTTAATATCTCCAACACCTTTGATATTTGTCAGGCTGGACTATGGAAAGAAGCGTGGCAGCAGCAGAGAGGAAAAAGAGAGGGAGCGACTGAAGCACAAATACAAGAAGGAGTTCAAGGGCGCTCTGAGGGAGATCAGGAAGGACTCGCGCTTCCTGGCCAGAGAGAAGCTCAATGAAGTCATGAACAGGTGTGGATAAAACTGAAACCTCCATGTGGAAGTGAACGAAACGCTTTTCTGGCAAAAGCCTCTTAACCTTTTCTGCATTGTGTGTTACAGAGATGCAGAGAGAAAGAGGAAGGTGAAGGAGCTCTTTGGCAGCTTGGCCACTCAGGAGGGAGAGTGGAAGGCCCTGAAGAGGAAGAAGAGGAAGTGAAGTGCAGAATTTCAGTCTCCATCATCTGTTCTTTTTCATATGGACTTCTGCTGTTCGGCTTTGAATAACAGCCTGTACAAGGTTGAAATTTGAGGAACTTGGAATTGTAAAGATTCTCTTTTATCACGAGGACACATTTTTATACTGTTTGAGAAATAGCTGTCAGGATTGCACACCAAGTTGTCAAATATCCTGATGTAGGCGTTTGACGTGTCTGTGGATACTGTTGTTGGAAGTGTCAATCAACAAAGCAGTGAATATTTGGTTTCCATTCCCCTTTTTTTTCCCACCAGAATCGATCTCTACACTGCGCTAAAACACAGGAACAATAAATAACTTTATCTTTAATAATGGTGTCTTACATTCAGTCAAAAGTGCACATATTTTTCTGTCAATGATTATTCTAGTCAAAGTTCATTTTAGAAATGAGGTCAGAGGCTTTACCATATGACAGTTTGAACATCCAACATGCCTTATATCACCTGCTATTCACATGACAAAGAGTTCAAACAGGAAGTGAGTTGGTACACACGAGTTACACGAATGGTTTAACTAGTCTGACAGGAAGAGCTGGTTAAAGTTTGGTGGTTTGTGCTGGAAGATCTGTGGTTCTCCGTGTAGCTGTTGCTGCTGCTCAGGGTACATACGGAGCTCTTATTATACAACAGTAATCCCAAAGGTTTACTCAGTACTAAAATAGCCCCACCCTTGACTTAAAGGTCTCAGCAGCCTGGACTGACATTTAGACACCTGCAACAGTACAAGATGGCTTTGGTGCTGTTATTCAGTTGATGCTGGTTGGGAGTAAGGAGATGAGATTCTGATTTTACTGGTAATATTAAAGCTTTTTGCAACTACATTTTAAATCATCTCACTTGTTGCAGCCTCAGTGATGATACCTCATCTCTTCCTGTAAGTGACAGTCTCTGCATCAAGGTTCAGCATGATATGCAGCAGATGCTGTCAGCTGTTTCACATGCTCACCTCGTCCATAGCAAGTCTTTAGGTTGTCCTACTTATTCTTGTGTCACTTTTTAGTCCCGTCCCCCCCGGTCATTGTGGACAGCTGCTGCATCGATATCTGCTTGCGTGTTTCGCAGGCAGGCCGTCACCACCGGGCCCTGCAGTGACATTTAAATATTCGGTGTGCTTCAGGAGGTCGGCCACCTCTTCATCATGCAGCTTCCTGAGGGAACTCGGCCTCAGCCATCAACTGCTGATGCATTTTCTCAGCTCAGCTCTCTGCACTGTGCCATTCTTGACCATCTTGACAGAGTTCTCTCAGGATCATTTCCTCTTCCTCTAGAGATGCCAAGCGAAGCAGTCAGACTGGAAAACTGAAAAGAACGGCTGGGGAGTGGGAGTGATTTTTAATTCAAGTCCTTGCACCATTATCTTAAATGTTTTGATTGTTCTTGATTATATGTCCTTTGATATATATGTATATGTATATGTATATATATCAACCATTTAGGAGCCTCATTCAGATTCTCTACCTACCCTACCTTCCCTTCAAGGTATCCCCACTCAATATCAACGGCTCCTTTATCATTGGTCAGGGCATCCATCAATTCTCTCATCACCTTTAATTTAAGCTCTTTACTAATGCCTGCGGAGCCTCGAACTCAGCCTGTCACTGCCCGTACACACCGAACTGTGATCCATCATATCAGTTCAATATCTTATATCACTGGGTAGTGTTATAAAAGTGAAGCTGCAGCTGAACCAGGACTCAACAGTCAAATCACATCAGGATTATTCACATAGATGGAAATTATGAAGTTATGAAATAAACCAAAATACAAAACTTGTGTTGTCATTACAGCTGCTCTCTGCAGGGAACCATGAAGAACAGTAACAACAAGGAGTTAACTGGCTACTTCTGGACTGCAGGGATGTTCCAGGAAACAGCTGGGGACAGGTGTGGACATTAATAAGAGTGGATGAAAAAATAATATTCTGATGCAGACAAAATACAAAGGCTTCATGAGTAAAAAGTGCAAGAGAGGAGTTAAGAAATAAATGATGTTAATGTGAATTAAATGAGAACTGACCTTTATATTAACTGTTTTAGGTGATTCAAGCTTAACAAACTTAACTTTGTTAAGCTTTAAACATGTGTTTTGGAGTGAGGTCATATTCAGTAGACTACACTGTTTTTTTTTTTTAGCTCTAAGGCAGTTTATTTTTTTGTGTGTACACAAACACAGATTTGTCTTGTGGTAAAATACCTGCTGACAAGTAGCATATTAGACAATGTAAGAAAAGATACTGCAGCTAAAGACGGATGTGTAGTATGCAGTGTACCACATTACAGGTGGTGAGATGCTGTGGGACTAAAAAAACGTTGACGACGTCTTTCAGGAAGAAGCTGTTGATGGATTTGCTGGTCGTGATGTAAATGGAGCACCACTGTCTCTCTGAGGAAAAATACTGGAGGAGTTGGGTGCAAGGACGGACCTCTGTAAGTGCACGTCTAAGTCTCCTCTTTGTTATTACACACACTGTAGAGCCTGCAGCTGGCTGGACAGCTGCGTACAGCACATAGTCAAGGCCGACATGCTTTATTATAATAACACCCCGGCTGATTCAGTGGCTACAGGCAGGATTATTACTCTCTTTAAACCAAATGCCAAAAGACATATTTTCCTCTGATGAAAATGTACAAAACCTCCAAAAAACAGTACATCTAATCATAAATCCTTCTATTACTAAAATCCTTGGAAGATATTGAAATCCTTAAAAACAGCATGTTGTTATTGGTACATGGACACATGTTGTCCTCTGTTGTCTCCTAGATGATTGTTTCACAACTAGGTGACACACGCACACGCACACACTAACACTTACACACACTTACATTATTGTTGATGTTATCAAGGGATTGACTGGCTGTTTTTTGTTCTACTGTCTCATGAGATAATAACAAGAGGGAGAAGATGATGTGACATCCAGCTGAGATCAGGCGTCATAATGTTCTCATGAACTAAAATAAAACAGATGTCAACACATGTTCTTTAACAACAATGTGATCTTTAATTAAATTAGGGATGTGTGTGAGGTCATCCGCAGATTGACTTATAATTAAACTCAAACTCAAAATAAACATCAAGAGATATTAAAAGGATTTGAATGTGCAGTGTCTCAAAAAGAGAATAAGATGCAGTCTAATGAGGAAAATTAATAAAAGGTATTTTATCCAATACTAAATTTATCATAGTAAATGAATCTGTATAGTAGTAGACAGCAAAAACATTGACCAGGATCATCATTTGCATCATATCACATCATATCACATCCACATCACTGACTATTGTTTGTAAAAGCACAAACATTGAGGAAATGTGATCAAATTCAAAAATACTACAAAATTGTAAAACATGCAAAAGCGCAGTCAGACAGACAAATGTGACAAACACTAAAACATATACAACAATTAAAACACAATCAATAAGGGAAATGGCTTGATAACAAGAAATAGCTGCAAATGGCAAAACACTTAAAAAAAAGTCATATATACGTATATATATGTTTTGTAGTGCTAACATTTTTTAATTTGGAGCACATTTCCTTGTTTCTGCTTTTGCCTTAGCCTTTATTTTGTCCTTAGGGGTCACCATACTTTAAACCATTAATTATGGTTTAGAGATTCCTACACGTTTGCCTTGTTCCAACAAGTTGTTTTGATTTTTGTTCAATCACCCCATTTAGTTTCGTCTTTTTCTAGCAAGTGGCTCTGCACTCTATTGACCCCACATGTGAACGTAAAGATAATTGAGCAAAGTGAGAAAAATTTCAACAACCGCATAGTTTTTACATATTTTATTCAACACTTAAATCCAAATAAATTCATATCACAGCCATTAAGCTGAACAGTGGTTTACATGCTCTTGGTTTTCAAAAGTCCATTCAGTATGAGATATATTTGTTATAGCAGTGATAACTTAAAAAATACAATACGAATGCACATATAGCTCTTAGCACTTCATAGTCCACCGCTATAAACAGTGACAGTATACAGACAAAAATAGAGAATATCATTATGCTTCCATTTCAACCAGATCACTGTCAATTTTTCATTTATATAGAGACACTTAGGTGCTTGAAGTGGTAAATTGTGGTATATTTCCATGTTTGAGTTATTGACATAACCACACAGTTGACGGAAAACCGACATATAGACACATACACATGCGCACACACAACGACCAGGTGTCCTTCTCAGTGGGAGGGAGTCACTGTAAATGACAGCTGGTCACGGACGACACACACACCTGAGGTCCCTTTCAGGACTGAAGGCACACGCATGTACACACTCACACAGCACCTCTGTTTCTCTACATTTACACATATACTGCATTACAGACATACATAACAACACGCACGCACACACACACACACACACACACACACACACACACACACACACACACATACACACCCACAGACGCTGGGCACAGACTCCATAAAGGACCAAAACGAGGCACAACGGGACTTGGCAGAGCGACATGGAATGTTTCGGTCATTGATCTTTGATTGTGAAGCGCTCAGTCAGTTTAGTCGTCGGTGTCCTCCTGAGAGAGAAGAGGAACAAGAGGTGGGCTGTGAATTCCCTGTCCTTTATGCAAATGACTTCCTGCGATGGGAGCATTTTAACCTTGAGTGAAACATCTCCATATGGCATGATGCTGTGAAATCTCAGGAACTGTGTAAACCAGTGACGGTAATGTTGCGACAACCATTAAGATGGGTTATTTATTCCTCAGTCAGTCTTTGTCCTTCACCTGAGAAATGATGATTTGTTTTTTTTTGGCTTTGGAATATTATTCTTCCGATGTTTAGAGGACAATCCAACCAAAAATGTGTCCAATTTAGAAAGCATTTAGGATATAAACCTCCACTAAATGCCGTACAATACACAAACGTTTAAATGAATGTTAAAATGTTAAAATAATTTAAAGGTTAATGTTTTCCTCAAACTCCTTCACCCTTATATGGTTGATTTTGTTTCAAAAGCAGGGTATTCAACTAAGAGAAGTACCATTTATGTTTTTAATGTCTTAAGTTCCAGAAATTGGTGCATCTAAAAGCCTCATCTGAAAAAAACGTAAATATGGCAAAGGTTTGATCTGTTTACTCTCCCTGAGATTTTGAACTGAGAGACAATGAAAAGTCAATTTCCTCCTGTCTAGATATTGTCACTGAACATGCTGAATATGTGCACATGTAATATATTCATTTTCATGTTGAAATACTGACGCAGCTTCACATTACCAGCTGTAGATTTTATATCAGCCAGTTGCAGTCTTACCTCTGTAGCATCAGCAGGGTCAGAATCAACCGGTGACTCTGCCACGTTCTGTGCTGCCAGGGCGTCATCACCCTGAAAAAAAAGACAAAAAGAATGAATGGATAATGTGGAAACAAACAATAGAAGAAAGGAGAGGGGCTGTTGAATGCAGAAACCTGAGAAGATTTAATATGGAATGAAGAGCGAAACGAAAAGTGCCTTTAAGTGCTTGTATTTGTGCACATACTGAGAATTTTAAATCCTTCCACTTTTTCTTTCACACCGCTCCTCTCTTTTTTTTGTGTTACACTGACCCGTTTGAGAAGCCTTTTTCAACAGTTTCTTGTGGACAAATAAAGAGTAGACACAGATTGAGCTGCAACAATTAGTCAAGTCATCGTTTGCTTGATCAACAGAAAGTCAATCTGCAGGTATTTTAATAATCAAACAATCATTTAGTTGTTTTTTGGACGAGACTGCCAAATATTTGGTTCCAGCTCCCAGTTTCAGTGCTTTTCTTTGTCATGCAGCGGGTGGTGGGGATTGTCGCTTGACAAGACCTTTGTCCATCATTGCTATTAGGAGGCAAGACATTATAATACATCCTCTGAGCAGCGCTAAGTGTGCAGGGCAGATTGGAGTCAATGTGAGTTGCTATCGGAAAGTGACGAGATGGGCCGGGGTTAGCTACTTAGCATGCTAACTTCAGTAGAAGAAGAGACGTGAGAGAGACAAGAGTTAACATTGGTGTTGCTTTCCATCACAGGACACAGCTCTTGACGAGTGACAGAAAGAAGTTTGATGCTGAACTGGCAACGTTTCTTCTAGACTGGTAAGTAAACAGTTATTAACGCTAACGCTGAGTATGTAGCAATAATTGGTGGTGTAAGATCTAAAGCTGTGATTTGTCACAGTTTTGGAAGGCACTTACAAAGGATGTTGTCCTACTGACAGATCAGAAAACACTTCTTTCTGTAATTCTGGGACTTGTTGGTTCTGGCACATCTAACTGTCATTGCCTTTACAATAGGGACAACTTGTGATAAACCCACAGAAGAACACCTAAGTTTGAATCTGAACGACACACGGAATTCACCCCGCTCTCGCTTCGTCCCCTGATACATTAAAAGGCACTTGCACTCATTTCATAACGGTCATTATGATCGTGGTCATTTTGAGTGAGTGGGCAGCTCAGGAAGAGACGAGGCATGAAGCGCTAATGAAGGAGGTGGGTGACGTCTCTCTGGTCGAGCTCAAAAAGATGCCTTGATTACACCGTGCCACTAAAATGACCTTCCTTAATGAGGAGCGGTCACAGTGAGCTGATGTGTGCACGTGTACGTGTGTGTGCGTGTGTGTGTGTGTGTGTGATGCGCTCGCTGGCTGCTGACATAACCTTAAACCAGTTATTGCACCTACTCTTCCTGCTGTTGCATTTAACACCACCCATCAAGTCTCCCATCTGTTCGCCCAGCAGAGCCAGAGAAACGCGTGCTTATGTAAATACACACACACACACACACACACACACTCTTGGACCACAGTCTGCCAATAAACACCACCTTTTCTATTTACTGTGGTCAGATTAAACTTTGGCCAAAAGTTTAAGATTTGTTCAGGTATTTTTTTTTTCTTTTTTTTAGGACAAATCAAACCTGAGATGTCTGTGTAAACCATAATCTTCCAAAGCAAAATCAAAGCCAATACCTCACCTACGATTACTGTGTTGTTTCAGAGCAATTTTCAAGCAGAAATTGCTTCCTGGGGGATGTGAAATACAGCGGCCTCTTTTATTGCATGTCGCTGAAAAGATCTGAGCAATAAGACGTGTTTGTTGAGACCATTTTCTATTTTCTGTCATGTATCCTCCTCTGCTGTCCAGCACTCTGCCCACCACTCTGTCTGCTCCGCTATCTCATTGTCATTTTCATCTCCTTCTACCTTTCTGGCGTTTGTGTCTCCTGATATGAGTCACCAGCAGCTGATGAATTGGTGAAACGACCAGATGAAGAGATTAATCAAGACTCAGCATGCCACCATCCTCTGTTTGCTTGTGTGTGTACGTGTGTGTGTGTGTGTCTGTCACAGGAGACAATCTTTGATGGGCTCTCTCAACCTGGCATCAATTTTTAAAATGAAATCAATATTAATGATGTTTAATGGCTGAGCGCATGGGAAGGATGGTTAAATGAGGACAATCTGCTGCTGTCTGCATGTCAGTCTCTTGCTAGGAATACCAAGATTTAAAAAAATAAATAATAAATCTGTGTGTTTAATCCTCTATCAGTCAGTCCACCATCTTTCCATCAGTCAGTCCACAACCTCCCCGTTTGTCCATCTGTTTGTCTGTTCTGCTTTTGGCTCGTCGGGGGTTCCTCGTAATGAGGCTGATCACATTCCTGGTGGAGCTTGATCACTGTTTTATCCCTAAGGGTGTATACCACGATTAGTTGATCTAGCTGCCTTTAATAACACAACTGCAGCGAAAGATGAAAGGATTTGATTGGGTATTTGTGGGAAAATACCATCTTTTGATAATGGAAATCAAATGCATGCGGGGCAAAAAAAGATGGAGTTGGGGAGAAGATTTGTTGATTGCCTCAGTGAAAGAGCTGCTGAAAAACATTTTGTTCAGGTGTCATTTGTTGCCACTGGCAGGAAAATAACTCGATCATTTCTTTGGTGTCTTATCTTTTTATAATGCACTTTTCACTAATCACAGCTAATTAAAGCAGAGCTGAAGACGTGTATGTGCGTATGTGCGTGTGTTCTGTTATCGCTTGGTGTCAAAAATGTTGTTATTGATTCCCCTGTGTTTCATCACTAATTAAGGGATGGGAGCTCGAGCATCACAACAAACATTCAACAAAGTGTTTTGTGTTGCCCGGGGAAATATTTGACTGGCTTATCATTTCCTGCTACTCCCAGCGATGTTATGAGAGAAGAGGGTAATTACAGGCAAATTTAGTCCTCCCCTCAGAATTACATCCAATTTTAACACCTTATTAATACAGATGTATGACAGAGGAAGTACGGGGGAGTGTAACTGCTACTGTGTGACGACATATGACAAACATGCGAAAGCAGTGTTTTTCAGTTAAGAAAAAAAAAAAGAAGCAGAGCATGAGCACAAGGACCGTCTGTCCCTCGTAGAGTTTGTCTTGTTTGAATGCTAAAGAGTTCCTGCGCTTGTAAGAGCTGGTGTTGAGTAAAAGTGAGAAAGTAGTGGTTTAGGGTGAAAGTCTTTCACATGTCGCCAGTTGTAATTAAAGGTGCCTCACAAGGTTTTCTTGTAAACAAACAAAAAAGTGTTGAATGCATTTCCTTCCTCCTAAAGCAGATTTTTGTGAATATTTTGAAACCTGCCTTGTTCACAACCATGGCAGTTGATAGCAGTCTTCTTCATCACAACCTTTATTGCGACATTACTGCGCTTTCCTGCACATTACAGTACGACTATGTGTGATGAGTGTGTATTGCATCATCAGCAAGTATGCATGCATTAGATATAAATGAAAGAGACCTACCTGTGAAGACATTGCTCCACAGTGCTACTAGTGATTGAACTTTTGCCATTTTATTTTTGTGGTAAAAGTTGTTAAATTTACCCGTAGCACATGCAAAATCCATGAATTCTTGTTTCTTCACATGTGGTTTTTAATGTGAATTGATAACATGTTCAGTGCTGTTGCACAAGTGATATTACATGTGGAAAAAATGTCTTAGATCAAACGTGAAACATCTGAAAAGCAGTCTGATTAACATGTAAAATAATACATGGTTCTTTCATTTCTTTTATTTTAATGCTAAATGTACAGTAATACGTCCTAAAATCATCCTGTAACTAATCTGTAATCTTGAATTTTTAAATTGTAGACTCCCACATTGCTTAAGCCCCAAATTACGACCTTGACTGTATCTACAAAAATCTACACGAAGAGCTAGTGAAATCTAAAGCTAAAGACAAGGAGAGAGTGAAATAGAAAGATACAGACAGCAAAATGTAGCGTAAAAGAACCCACTGAAAAGGGGAAAGAAGAATCATTTTTCATATTTGTGTGAGTGTCGCAGCAGTAAATTGTTTTCTACGGTAAACTGCCTTTACCTCCTCCTTTGGACAAACGAAGGCCAGACTGAATGATGAACAATGCAGGAAAAGCTAACAATATGTAACGGCTTTGGTTTCAGAGAAGAAAGACACACAGCAGATAAGATAAGAGAGGGCAAATGACTCAAGGTCAGGAGGCCATTTTGACACGGTGGAGACTTATAACCGACAGCCAGTGGCATGAAATGGAGGGATGTGCTGTGCTGCAAACCACCATTTCTAAAGGCGTGTTTAATTTTATACTGGTAGGTCTGAGGAGAAGAGTAAGCATTCATCATGTGTAGTCGCATTAAAGTTGAACTGAGATTTGAATTTTTCTCACTTCTTCAGTAAGGAAATATAGAATATAATGAAATTTTATAATGATAAAATGATAAAACTGTTCCATGGACATATTCGTGGAAAAAGTGTCTAAGCATCGAGCCTCTATGTTTCCCATGGCAACAGTTGACCGATATGTGAGGGTCGCCGTTGCTAGTCTGTTTGCCAAAACACAGTGTCAATTTTAATGCTGCCCTATTGACTGGAGCACGTCATAGCCCTGTGTAGCCTACACATGTTGATAGAAGATGCTAACTTACTCATGTTAGCACTGATTCCCACTTGATGTCACTTTTTATTCATGTAATTTCAACACCTGCTGAGTCATTGTCAGCTCCCGCACACTCAGTGTTGTGTTCTTCCCACACTGGAGGCGTCTAGCTAGCATTAGCAGTCTCTCTTTCATTGCTCCAGATGTTGTCATGGCAAATGACAAGACTGTCAAAATTAACCGCAACAAGTAGTCCCGTCACTTCAGCACTTCTTATATTATGCTGCGTTCACATTATATCATTTAAGGTGCATTTATTTTAGCCTCCAACTTGGACGTATCAGGAATTTTTGACACCATCAGTACCACTTGGTGAAAAGAACTACAGAGATGTCAGCAAACTGAGTGGATGCAGGTAGATCACCAATTCCATCAAAATAAAATCCAATATCAACATTAATACAGTCTATTTAGCTAATTCTATAGGAGCTATATAGCAAAATTATTCTGGCGAACACTTGTCACATTGGCCTGTTACTTTCTTCTGGCTCGATATACGCCCGGTTCCACAGCCCAAGTCCGGTCCACGTATTGCATGACTGTTAAATGCTATTTTCACATCTGGACCGATTCTGCTGCACACAAAAAAAGTCTCTCTGGCTGTCATCCAACACTGGAGGATAACAGCTGGAACCAGCCCAGATGTGGAAGCAAATGGGCCAGACTTGGGCCGAAGATCCAAGCCTATGTTGGGCCAGAAGTTTCATTTTGCTATCTTAAATGCGTAACTTGAAATCAGCTAATTTTGTTTTTCCGGTGTGACTACAAGGTTAGCACTGTGGCTAACCACCTTGGGATAATGTCTGTTCTTCCCATTCCCCTGTCATTGAATGCAGCATTACCCTGTGATTTGAATCACACCTTAGCAATGGCTAACAACTTCAGCCCACCAAACCTGCCAGTTGTATTATGAACTATTTTTAGTGCCTGTCCACAGAGATATTGAACAGGCATATTGTCATTGTCAGAACTAAAGCCCACTGGGGAACACTATTCTAGGGGGTTCTACCACAGCACAAAAACTGCAGAATTAAAACTAACAACATTTTAAATCAAGTCAAAACACACAGAGTATATATAAGTATTTTAATTAATTACCAAAAATGTTTTTTTATTTTTTATTTTATTATCTAATTTAAATCAAAGGCATTTTTCTTACTTGTTTGGCTGGATCCTTCTTGACCAATCCGGTGGCAGCAACAATATTGCCTGCACCCTCCACAGTTTTCTGGGCCACAGCTGTAACCCCGGTAACCACCGCTCCACCCACCTGAGACACTCCAGACACAGTTTTACCTGCGACTGAAGGCACAAAAGAAGGAGAGAGGGGGAGGGCATTTCAGGAGGGTGTATCTCTATAGAGTCGCAATACCTGTGAGGATTGGCTTGCATAAAAAGATAAACATGACACACATCTCACAAACTGGATTTCAAAGCTTCCACAGTGATGGGAAGGAAACATAATGTCAGCGGTGCAGCCCTTTAGTGACTTACTACTCTCACTTCATAAATAGTACTTTGAATATAGAGAAGCGTTGTAGCATTGAGATAAATCTGGATGAAACACTAAATCACTTCCAAAATGTTTGTTATTTTACCCGTTTTCTTCCTAATCTCGCATTAGTGTTATTGTCAAATGTGGTGGAAGCTCTACAGAGTTCTAAGTGTTATCAAATACTCGGCTGCATCTCCTTCAACGCCCTACAGAGTTATTTAAAACCAGATACCTAATATCATTTGGTAAACTGAAAGTCCTCAGGAACAGCCTGGAGGCCTTTTCCTTTCAAAACCCTTCTACACTGACTTTCACCCCGCCTCTTATTGTCTAAGCAATGCATTGTTTCGTTTGTGGTTTTGCATAGCAGTACATCTGGTTTCACATTTGTTTCCTATGAATTCTATGGAAACTTTTTGTTTTACTGATATGTTGTAAAATTTTATAAAATCAGCTTGGCCTCTTTGCTGAATTAAGGCTAAAACATCAGTCAACATTGATATTGTTAGCATATAATAAATGCATTTTCCGATCTTTTTACAACAAGTGCTCAGTTTAGGGTCACACTGTGCTAAAAGCTGCTGTTTTGTTGTCTTGTGTTGGTGTTTTCTACACCAGTGATTCCCAACCTGGAGATCAGGACCCAAAATAATAATTTGTTTTCATAAATTTCCACTGATCTTTTCTTTTTTTCTAACAAATTACTGGATAAATGTAAGTGTCAGCACTTTTTAAGAAGTCAGACCAAAAAAAACACATCTCTGTCTGTTCACAATTGGTAGACATACACAACTGATGACATGAGGTCACAAGCGGCAACAAGCCAAAAAGGTGGAGACCCAATGGTCCATGCTGTAACACAATGGAGTTTAACAGTGTGACAAATAATAATTAATCATGACTCAGCTGCTCTTTGCTTACAGGGCAACATCTCTACTTGTCCGGAAAGCAGATTATCAGATCATGAGTCTAATGTAGGCCACTTGGTCCCACTGAGAGAAATGATACCATCCATCCTCCCTTATTTAAAGGCTTTTTATAAAACACTCTGCCATCCGGTTTTTTCTCTCGTACAATCCCAGCTTCCTAAACAATACCAATACTTCCAATAATGTAGAGCCAACAATGTAGAGCCATTTTCCTGGATGCCTACAGCAGCCAGTGTCCCTCAGCTTCTCTGCTTGTTATGTTTGAGAGAAATGGCAAGGCCTGCACGCATGGCCCCCAGGGAGTTAGGACGGTTGTGTTGAGTCAGGCGGTGAAATATGCCACTTACTCACCTGCAGAGTTACAGTACATCTCTCTTATTGACCGCCAGAGGATCCAGTTAGATTACACTCTGTTTTGCCTTTATGTCAAAGATCTACTGTACTTGTGTAAAAATCCTTTCATGACCGGCTGGTTGCAAAATGTGTAAATTCATGGTCTGATTTTTCAGAGCAACATGGGAATGGAACAGATGTATTAACGTCTGCATTAATGTGTGCTGTTACCTGTTGTGACTCCATCCTTTGTTTTGGTACCTGAAAGGAAATGCAGGTGAAGCTCAATTAGTCAAAAATAGGAATACAGTAAATGATCAAAACGCCCAGTTTTATATTTATAATTGTGTATTAAATTGATAATAATAATAATTAACCAATAACTTTTCAAAGCTTTCTATCCCATTTTCAAATGAAATGATCATCAGTCAAATTAATTCTCAGCACCCACCTACAAACATAACCCCATCTTTCGTCATCTCAGCTGCTCCAGTCACTCCCTGCTTGGTTTTCTCCGCCGCTGCCACGACCCCATCCTTGGCTTTAGAGAAACCCTTCATAAACGCGTCCATGGCTGCTTGATTGGCTCCCAAATAACACACAGCTGTGAGGATGTCAAAACAGGGCGCAATGAGATCTGGGCACTCCCGGATAAGGTGAGGCGCTCGGTGTTAAAACGAGTGACAAGACACACACACGCACACACACACAAAAAAAACGATGCCACCGCCCTACTTTTCTTTGGTTTGTCAAGCCAATATCACCGTCTGAAATATGTGTGCTGTTGATACAAGCAGCTCTGCTGAAAAATCCCACCTGTAGGAATTGGTTTCAGCCCAGCTGCGAAACCATGAATGGATTTACTATCAATTTCAATAAAAGAAATAAATAAATAGAAGAAACTGAGCTATTGTATTGCAGTGCGATAAGGAAAAACAAATCATGTAGCAGCTGATATTCTAAAATAGAGAATTAAAAATATATATTACGAGTAGAAAGGCAAGAAATCAAAGAGCTGTGCTCCACGCACCTGTTTGCTTCAACTTCCTTTGAAGCAAGATTGTGATGAGTCTTCCGGGATGACAGCGGAGATTCCCCCCAAAGAGCAGTCGAACCGGTTTATTGTCTCCAAACTACAACTACTACTAACGACCGTGCGTGTAGTATTGTCTGCTGAACAGACAGACGGACACAGACAGAGTGAGACAGACAGACAGACGCTCCACAGGTTTGACAGTAGACGCCTCCCACGCCTCGGCGATGTAGAAAGAGCGATTAAACCCCGTGATGCTGATGCGAGAGAAGAGATGCTCCGCTGCCTGTCTGTCTGTCTGTCTGTCTGCAACACACACACACACACACACACACACACACACACACACACACACACACACACACACACACACACACACACGCACAGATTACGTAGCTCTCTCTCTTTGCTCGTGGGTTGCCCACAGCGTGTAGGTGCAGCAAGCAAAATCCTCAGTCGGCTCAATACATCTGCGGCCGAACCGCCAATTAGTGGCAGTGTAATTATGTAAGATAACACTACTGGGCTGTTCAGTGCCCCCACATGTGAGTAAGATGTTAACTACAGCTGCACGGCGGGTAGCTGATGATTTTTTTTTTGTAAAGGCCATGTTGCGATTGGCTCATGGTAAATCAGACTGTCACAACTAGTATTGAATTTTACAGATTTTTGGTTAAAAAACTTTGGTTCCCCTTTGTAAATAAGGACAGCTTTCATAAAGAGTTTACAAGTTGTAATGGTTTCATTAACGGTTAAACGATAACAATTTATTAATGCATTATAGATTAGATGAAGGGCATTAATAACAACAAGTTTTGGGTTGCCAGTTTTCGAACTCACCATTTAAAAGGTTTGCAGACGATCTGAACCAAAATCTATCTAATCAGTTTATTAACAACTTTATTAACAACGTGTACTCTTTCTGTTTGTCAAGAATGCAGTTATAAATGTTTAGTCTGTTGCTCCTCAATCAGCTCATGGGATTCCCATATGGTACCGCTTTCTAATAAGACACTCTTTAAATGATGCTTATCATAATAAGCCATGGTGTCTGCAGAAAGTGAAAAACCCATGAGGGTTTATTAATGAATTACAAACTCAATTTTACTAAAACAACAACAAATACAACAACAGAATATATTGTAAAGCTGCATTTTTTCACAACCTGGCAACCCTAAATGTGTTATTAACAAGGTGCAAGGGGTGCCTTATTAGAAAAAGGTACCAGTTATTACTAATAAATCATTAATAAAGGGTTTGAACATCACATTGTAAGTAGAGGATTTTGGTTCCAGATTGTCTGGAGCCCTTTCCTAGAAATATGTGGTCAAATGTTCTTACTAGTCAAAGGGAATTTTTACAAACAGGCAACCCAGAACTTCTCCCTATTAATTTTCTTATAACAAATCTATAACAGATTTGTTAATGATTCATTAAGCATTAATAAGGTCAAGTTAAAACTTGATAACCCTTGATAAAGGGTGTTTTATTAGAAAGTGATACTCATAGTAAACTCTACCATAGGACACGATCATAGTAGGCTACTGTAATACTTTACTCGGCTATAGGCTACAGTTTACGTAGGTTTAAGGGATGATATGAGTCAAGCTTAGATAATCTTCTCCTCCTCTTATGACATTTTCTTCTTCACCCACCTTCTTTTCCCTCCCTCATTCCTGCATGTTCTTTCCATGTCTCCTTTTCATCGTGTCTTGTGCTCCTGTGTATGTATGTAACAGTTCCAGTCTATTTGGGATAGTTTGGTTGTCAGTGGTGTGAAACACGATTCTAACCATCTATGGTGTATGCAAACAGCAGCCAAGTAACAAAAATAAACCTCTAGTGAAATTCATAAACAGTGGTGTGATAGTGGAGCAATGGCCAAGGAAAGTTTATTTGTACAGCAAATTTCGTACCCATTCAAAATGCTTTGCATGATGCATTCAAACAATATCACAGCACAGGCGTTTTTGCAATTTGTCCTCAGAGAAATCAGAGCCATATTCCACATTTGTATAAAACCACAAAGAAAACATAATGATATGTCATGATCATATTGAAACTAAAGAGGACACGAGTGAAAAATAAGGACAGCTAATAAAGAAATAAACACAAATAAAACATTTTCTGTGCTGAGTTACAGACAGCCCTCATGAGGCTGTTGCTCTGTCACTTAGCATCTTAGGTGTGGTTTACAATGGGCTCAGATGAACGGGAACTTGCAGGGGATGAAACCACAGTTGCATGTGAGACTGGCCTGATTGCGGTATCGAGATGAAGACAGGCTCAGCCAAGCTGCATCTTAACTACACTGAGTGTCTGAGCCGCAGGCGTGTCAGACAACCTCAACATCCTGTAGCACAGGAGGGAGCGTGCCTGATGGCTTACCAGCATCATTGTTACCATCATACATCGTGCCCTGCAATGTTTTAAGCGCCGTTCACATTTCCACATCGTTGTACAATTACCAACAATTGTAGCTTTAATAGCATGCTTGCATATTTTTTTGTCATTTTAAGCATAGTGTCATACCGCTGGAAAATGTCCTTTTGACTTTATTTTAGCATTCATGTCTCAACTCAACTCTTGTTATGTGCTATCTATTTTCTTTTTGTTTGCTAGCTTTTAGATATGTGTCCTGAATTATAGCGTGACTTATTGTTTTTTCACTGTCTCATCAATCATTACATTGGCCAACAACACAGATTTATCCGCCTTCGTCTTTATTCCAGTTTATTTATCTACTTTATTTTTATATTAAATGGCCATGCCAAAAATAGTCTGTCCGGTAGGCTACACCACTTCCTCCTCTAAAAACCCAGTCTTTTGTTTAATGTAATGTCTGTCTCACTTACCTATGTCATGTGTTCAATCACCTGACAATTGATCACTAATTACACTGGGAGTGGTGTTGTGTACATTTTTATTAAGCTTTTCATCTTTGACAGGGACCTGATGACTCAGTGCAACACTGACAATAAGTCATGCTCCAGCAATGAATCAAATGAAGTGAGAAATCGTTTCCCTGTTAAGTTTCTTCCAGTTTGAAAACTTGCTTGTGATAGGTGACTTCTAATAAGTAATATTGTCCTAAATATTTCTGTATGTGCATCGTACTGTAGCACCATTTCCACTGAGCTTCCTGCAGTGTCAGTAATCTGTCAAATATACAATATTAGCTTACACTTAAACTACGGTTGGAATTGTTGTGACAATACATACAGAATATGATTATATGAATATAATTATTCATATATGACACTTAATTATAGCAGTGTCTTCAAAAAAATATACATGGTGAAAGATCTGAAACGTAGAAATAAGTAAAATGATCTGAGCTGTATAAATCTGTTCTTTTACTGAACTTTATGATATTAAACCTGAGTTAAACCAAGTCAGCTGTAGGTTCACGTCAGAGCTCAGGAACAGTGACCTCTACAGGTGATAGAAACCAGGATCAGGCTAAACCACATGGTGCTTCTGAGGACATAGCAATGAAGTTAACTTTGGTTTAAACAATTTATATTGCATATAAATCCAACCGTATAGGAGGCACTGGAGGGTCGACCATACATTCACACTGTAAGCTTCTTATGTGGTATGTGTCACTCCTGGTGGTGCAAGAGGTGCTCTAGTTTCATCCATGAATTGGTATAGAGTTGTAGTGCATGGAAAGGTGGCATTTGTGTCTCTTTTCTCATTTCGGATGCATTGCTGTAATTTTGTAGTTGCAAAAAAAAAAAACATGTCTTACTGTCTAAATTGGCATAAGGAAGTTAGATGGTCCACCACTTTGGTCCAGACTGAAATATTGCAACAATTCTTAAATGACTTGCCTTTGAAATTTTCCACAAACATTCATAGTCCCCATAAAAACCCTAATGACTTTGTTGATGCCCTGATTTTTCATCACTTTGGTGTACTAGCATGGCTGTGGATGACAGGTGAGGAGCAAATCACTTCATATTCAGCTCATTTTAACCATTATGCCCAGGTGCTGCACTGCTGCGGCTTACAGTAATACTATGAAGCCTGTTGGGTGTATTTCAGAAAGGCTGGTCCATATAGATTTCAAGCTGGGCACTCACAGTGGTATCACACACAACAGAAAATAGTTCAAATCAAGAAAAGAACTTGTAAAATTTTGTATTTAATAATATTTAATAAACCTGCAAAGTTACAGATCAGGAAGACAGAATGATAATAGTCCCATTGATGGAGTGTGGATGATACATGCTGGTGAAAACACCAAGAAATCAATGTCTTCCTGAAGGTTACCCATTGAACCTGAGTTGGCATCTCCCTCTTGAGAAACCAGATGGCCTCAAAGCTTTTCCCTCCACTACCATTCTGTAGGTTTCTACTCGTCTCCCCACTCAGAGCCCGAGTCCCTGCCAAAGTCTGTTGCTAAGTTTTCTGCCGGTGAATCATCGTCCACCATCCATGCCCACAGACACAAAGAGTATTTTGCTCCTATGTATGACACTCTATTCATCGTTAAAGACTCATTCTTCCACAGAGAGATCAGGGCACAGGATCAGCTGTAGAGGTCGCTCACAACCTTTTAGTCGATGATATCATGAAATAATGACACGTGGTTTCACCGGGTGGTCATTGGATCACCAGGTTGATTATCAGAGACTGAAACCTACCCAGTAATTAACCACAGAACAAGCACAAATTACAGAGGATCATATCAATAGACATATTTTTTTATCACTGCAGATACATTCTCTGTCATATAGACGATCTGCAGAATGACTGAGCTAAAGAGCAGCAGGTGTTCAATGACTTACTCAAAGGACATTTCAGTTGGTGTAATCCATATTTATGGTTTTAGCATTTAAGCAAATGCTGGCTAAAGACACAGACAAACATTCATGTAATCGTGTATTCAATATCCCTCCATCATAGAGCCTGAGCCAACAGACAAACAAAAACTTAAATCACTTCCAGGGGGAAAATCCTTCATCAATTAAAGGGACAGATGAAGGGCAAGGCCGAAAGCACATAACGCTCTGATAAGAGGGATGTTCTCCACAACTTCCCCTTAATCTCAGTTTCACAGAGTTAAACCCTGCGTTTTAGCATCTTAAATAAACACAGTTCTTGTCATGTCAAAGTAGTATTTTGTCATTTGCATGAAGATACAATGCATGTTATGTGTTCAGTTGCTCACAGTATCACTGGTGCTTCACCGTGCTGTCAATCAGATGCTAGGGAGCGGAGCCATTATGGCCCCATGTCATTCATCAATAGCTACGGGGGACAAGCCAGGCTCATTACTGTCCGTGCTGGTGAGCCACAGGCTCAGTATGATGCAGTGGCAGTGCAGCAGCCCACAGGCTCAATTACAGGACCCGATGGATTCCACACTAATAGCAATGTAATAGCATCGACTTTTACTCAGACTAGTGTATGTAGAAATCTGTAATCCTCCCTTGGTCTGCGTGAGTGTTCAAATCACACAGCAAGACATTTTATACTGACCATTGATACGTAGTGGTGTTTATACAGTTGTAACTGGTGGTAACTGGGGAGAGGGTTCACTGATTTTTGTTTTTGTTGTTGTTCATCAAATCTTGAGAGACTACATAAAACTGAACAAATATGAATTGTTTGTGTTACTCTGTTGTAATGATTTCTGTTGTCCTTCAGTTTTGAATTTGACCATGTACAAACAAAAGACCATAGAGAAGACACAAAGAGCCAAAACAGAAAGAGACAAATGCAGAGGTGGTTCATGGTTTGAATGAGGTCAAAAGTCTTTATAATCAGATACAAAGTTCCCCCACAGTAATTGATCACTGTTGAATATATAGATCTAAAATAAACATAGCGCACACATGACACACACACTTACGATTCCCAGTTTTTTGTTTTTTTTGTGAGACATTTGCCACAGTCCTGTCAGATAAACTTAAGTACCCCTTCATCAACACTCGCCATCATGTTCCAAAAGTGTTTATTTAAATTATTGAATATTTCAAACTGGATATGATTTGATGGCTAGTTACAATATGTTTTTCATACAACTGAACAGTCAGTGTTTGGCTGATTTCCATTCACTTTTATCTCTCATTTCTAACCATTTGTCGTTTTAGCTAAAGCAAACAATTTTTTCACACCGTCTTACTTGTAACAAGGTTGTTCTGGTATTAACACTGACTCAATAAGTTGATATATATATATATATATATATATATATATATATTTTTTAATGAAATCATAATTCCTTTTTTTTTTCTCAAATCCATTGATCTTCTCCATGATCTTTCCATCTTTCCCCACAGTGAACTGTAGAAATACCCACTGTTGAGAGTCACTGATCAAAAAATGTATTTACTGTGCAATGACTCAGTATCAATATCTTTTGTGGAAAAAAAAGATTGAACATAAGCTCTGACAGATAGAGCCTCTAATAGATCTGATACAGATCCAACAGTTGGCTGAAAGAGTTTCCCTCTACATCGCAGGCCATACACACACTGGTCTATATATTTTGCAGTGCTCAGTGATACTGTATGTCTCAAAGACACTGTCATACATTAGTTTTTAGGTCAGAAAGGGCAGGGGTGCCAGTAAACCAATATCATTCATCTCACTGTCTGCTGCACCGCTCCGGATCGTTATGGTGGGCTCATTTTCTCAGACACGCTCTGACATCATAGATCATTTTGACGATAAAGAATGAATGAAAGGTTTGTCGCTGTAAATCACTGAACAGCAGTCAAACACAGACGAAAAGTAGTAGATTAGCACTTCCTCGTCATGTTCGATGCACAGCCTAGAAAGAGGTATACGTCAAGCAAATGCAGTTTCTGTCATCAGCGGTGTCGATCAATAATGAGTAATCCATAATAACATGCTGCTCACAATGAGTCCACTGAACAAAAAATGTAATAATTGAAAACTCTACTTTAGTTTTATTTAAAAACAGGAGGAAAATGACTGTGAGCAGAAGAAAATGACCCTTTTACTTTTTTCAAGTTGTACTTCTCCGTTGAATTCATTCTAAATGACTGAGTGAATCACCGTCAGCCTCAGTGAATCATCGTTGAGGAAGATTACATGAGTCATGGTAGTTGTATCTTAAAATCTGTTTTGGGGTGTTTTGATAGACGTTGCCTGAAAGAAGGCTTTGCCATCCTTTGTACATCTGTTGTACAGTGCTGACTAATGTGTTGAAATCTTGGTGCTGTCAGGACATTACAGCGTGTGCATGAGAAGAGGAAGACACAGTCTGGTGCTGCACAGTGACCAGTGAGGCATAAAGACAGAGGCTTATATGGATAAAGACACATCAAAATCTCAGTGTGGCTGTGTGGCTCTGCACCACTGCTGTCACCGGTGGCCACGCGGTAATTGCCATGTTTGTTCCTCTTTTTCTCTTTCTTTTTCTATGCGTGTGTGCGTGTGTGTGTGTGCGTGTGTGTGTGTGTGTGTGTGTGTGTGTGTGTGTGTGTGTGTGGAGTGAGTGAGTGAGTGAGTGAGTGAGTGTGTGTGTGTGTGTGTGTGTGTGTGTGAGTGAGTGAGTGCACGTGGTGTGAGTCTGCACGTGTGTGTGGGAGTGTGCATCGTGTGCATCCAAACCAGACTGATGCCGATGACATAAAAGCATAGAACCTTACAGTGAAACTTTTGAGTCCAGCCTCATTAAAGACGGACTGACTGAGATCTAAAGCTGGACAGAGACTGAGGGACTGAAAACTGAAAATCACACCGATAATAAAACAAATGATGAACCTATTTAATTGAAAATAAGAATAATGATTTTTCACCTCAACCAGCACTGCTACTAATGACATTAACAATGATGCCACAATGTCACGCATGAAGCACAAACTGCCATTATCATTTCGATGAAGTATTCATAGCAAGTTCAGGTGTCAAGTGTTTCATGTGAATTGATGTCGTGTTATGTGGTGCCACCTACTGTAAGACGGATGCTACAGCTGTTTGAACCCACTCACCTGGATGGGAGCGGAACCAGAGATATTAAAATCCATGGATCACTCAGACACATAAAGCTGTGACTCTAACTGCATCTGAATTGTCTTCGAAGTCACAACTGTCAGCTGATTCATGTTTTTGTCTCGGGAGGCAAAGGAAGCCTCAAGAGCACATTTCAGACAGGACGGGTCGAGTGCATTTTTCAAAGGACATTTGTCTCCCTTCAACTGGTTAATATGCTTGTCTTTATCATTTTCTTCTTCTGGTTCCAGGTGTATTTGTGTAGAAGGATCGACACTGGAATATCAGGGTGATGAATCCATCACATATTTAGAGGTTGTTGTTTTCTTTCTCTTTGCTTTAATCTTTTTGTTAATTAGTATCATTGTCAAAATTGAAAAGCAAAACCCTACTATTTGATTTGTTTGTTTTGAGATGAGACATTTAAAGACACCCCCCCCCCCCAAAAAAACAAAACAAAAAAAAAAAACATATTTTCTTTTCTCTTTTGGTGACGCATCCATCCCAATAATGGCTCACAGACTCTCACTCTCACTGCATTTGCCTGGACATTGTCCATGCTTTGAATCATCAGACACTTGGCAGACGGTGGAAGGAGCGATGAATGGCTTGTCAGTGAGTTAGTCACTCCTTTGGGCGTTGGTAGATATTCCATTGCGAAGATGGGTGCAGCCGCAAGAGGTGAAAAGGTGATCATCTGTTTGTATCAAAGGTGTCTAAGGGCACCGTGGAGTGCTTGACTGTGGTTTTACCATGCAAAGGATGATTGCTGATTTCAGGTTTTTTGACCAGTTCAGCATGTATTTGTTGACATTTAATATTTATATATTACCTACCAGATTATATTAAGGCAAATATTTTACACTTTGTCTTACATATGTTTAAATTTGATTTACATTTTATTTAATTTTAACATTATGTATTTTATATAGTAATTTTTTTTGTTAAAC